>NC_081306.1:23443219-23758322 GCF_030435805.1 Mustela lutreola
CAGGGAAGCTGGGGACAGACACTGGTCCCTGTGTCCCCAGTGGCCCCGTCTCATGGACAAGGTGCTGTCCTCTGGGCTGGTAGCTGTGGCCAAGCCTGAGGGGTCTAGTCTTCTTGCGCCAGATTTCTCTTGGTATTTGGGCAGCGGCAGCTGAATTCCCGTCTTCCCTGGGTCCCTCCCGTAGGCTCCGACTCCTCTGTTCAAGGTCTACGTGGAGGAGCTGATTGAGCGGCTGCGGCAGCAGGCTTTGGCTGAGCCAGCAGTCGTGCAGAAGAGAGCCAGCAGGACATGAGCGACTTGGACCCATGCCTGACAGCCATGCTCACCGCCTTGCCTGCCCCGCGGCACTGTGGACCCAAGGGCCTGGGGTGGTGCTGAGGGCCACGCGTGGGTAGTGGATGAAACCGTTCTTCTCTGATGACCCAGCAGCTTCCAGGGTTGGGAGGGCTTTGTGGAGGCCCCAGGAAGTCTCATGCCAGGGTCCCCAGAGGTCTGGGGCCATCTTGCTGCCTCTGCATTCCCCCTCCCCCTCAAGTGGGGGCCCAGCTGACGTGGAGTCACCACACTTTGGGGGCAGCACAAGTAAAGTCTGAACTGGGCTATGTGTGTGCTGCTTTGCTTGGAAGTACTCTTCTGAGTAGTCTTTGAGCTCGTTGTGTCCTGCCCCAGAGACCCGGGATATGGCTGAGCTGTGGGACCGGGATTGGTGTCAGTGTCTTGCCTTCCTCCAGGAGGGTTCAGTGTTGCTGAAGCCATCTGGCAACAGACCGTCTCCCTGTTGTACATCCCCGTCTGCCTGGAGGGCTCTCTGGAGCAGAGGCCGGGTAGCTTGGGCTCACCCTGGGAGTGGCCGGGAAGGAGCTCTGCTGACGCGCCATTCAGGGCAGTGGGCACCCCCACCAGCTCTCGGGAGGTGCAGGGATGGGATTCCTAGTGGGCGCCTGGGCCAGTGCCCTGAGTCTGTTCTGCTCCGAGATTTGGGGGTGCCTTGACCTTCATCCCCAGCCCTTTCCTGGGAGTACTGAGCATTGAGACCCATTTGGATCACTCTGGGAGGACAGGGAGTGATCCCCCTGACCTGGTCCTGGCAGCTGACCCAGGGGCACTCAGCTCCCCTGACAGGTGCTGTGGTAGTGAAGACATCTATCTGGGCAGTGTTCATGGAGGTGGAGGCCAGAGGGAGCCTGTGGCTGGCCAGCGAGCACAGCGGCAGGGGAGCCCTGGAGACCCCCCAGCATAGGGACATCATTGAGGGGCAGGGTCCCTGCTCTAGGGAGTGATCCTGAGATCTCTGGGTGAAGCTGGGAAATGCTGTCGTCAGTCCCAGACTCCTCTGGAAGTTACCTTTGGACCCATGTCTTGATGCACACGATTGTTTCTGCATGTTCCCAACATTGGGAACAGATTTTATTTGTTTTAAAGATTTTATTTATTTATTTGACAGAGATCACAAGTAGGCAGAGAGGCAGGCAGAGAGGGGGGAAGCAGGCTCCCCGCTGAGCAGAGAGCCTAATGTGGGACTCGATCCCAGGACCCTGAGATTACGACCTGAGCCGAAGGCAGAGGCTTTAACTCACTGAGCCACCCAGGTGCCCCCAGATTTTAATTTTTAAGAAATTCTACCAAAAGGTGCTAGCACTCAGCCCACCCCTGCCCCAGCCCTGGTGGTCTGGACAGGCCAGCCCTCGAATGCCCACTTGATCCCACTTGATGTTTCCCATCCTCAGCCCTGGACTGAATTAAATGGATCCCTTTCTAGCATGGCCTGTGTCACCGGCTCCCCCTGCCCTGTGCTGTGCACCCCAGATGCCCCCCCATCCACTGGCATGGCTCTCAGTCACACCTTGCCCCACTGCTCGCTCTTGCCCCCACCCAGGCTACAGGTTCAGGTTGGGGGATCTCCTGTCGGGACTTGCAGTGTATGTGTGCCTGCCGGTAGCTGAAGGGGCCTGTGGCTGGAGCAGGGTGGGGACTAGGCTGCCTGTGGGCCATATTGGGGGACGGTGGACTCTGGCCTTGGTCTCTCTGTCACCACTGGAGGACCATGCAAGAGTGTTAAAAGCACAGGCCCAGCTGAAGTGGGGTTACCACACTTGGGGGCAGCAGAAAGAAGGTCTCAGGGTTGCAGGTCTGCTCTCCCTGGGGCCCGGGGGTTACCGCAAGCATGGCCCAGACTGGCCCCCAGGGCTGCTGGTCAGTAGAAGGAGCATGGTGCGGTCTCAGCAGGTCACTTCCATCCCTGTAACCTGTGTCGGGTCTGGCTGTGGCCTCGGCCCTTTCTTGGCAGAGCCAGTCTCTGGTCAAATCCTCACAAAGATCCTCTGTCCAGGGAAGGCCAAGCCGTCTGTGAATGACGGACTTCCTTCCCCCCTAAATAAAACTCCTGGGGCCTGGGAAGGTGCCTGACAGGCAGAAACTGCCATGTGGTTCCCCTTGCAGAGGTGGGGAAGCTCGCACACGCTGCACAGCGACCCGGAGATGGGCACTGGGAGGCCACCAGGCCAAGTGCCCCCTCTGGTTTCACCTTCTTTGTTGCTTCTGCCCACAGGCCATGCCTCCACTAGTCTGCTGAGAGTCTCCAGTCCCCTCACTGAGGCCCCGCAGGCCCTCAGGCCTCTATATTGGGGTGGCTAGTTGTACTGATCACCATCAAGCCCCCAGAAGTGCAGACTGTGCTGCGCTGGCCCCGGTGGGCAGACAGGCTGGGCCCCGTCCCTCCTCAGCCCTCCAGGAGCCCCTGGGCAACGCCCTTGTTCATGTGTTTCATTGACAGTCCAGCCAGTCTGTGAGGGCTGGCCATCACTAGCTATGGATGGAGTAGTCCCTTGGGACTGGGGCAGCAGAGGTCCCTGGAAGGGACCATCAACATCATGGGGTCCTGAGGCCCAGGAAGGATACCTGAGGTCAGGAAGGGTGTGGCCCAGCCTGTGGCTCTGTGCCTGGCCCCTCACCTTGAGGGTTTTGCCTGAGTCCCACTCAGGTGTATGTCGGCTTGCAGAGTGGGGAGTGTGGAAAGAACAGGCAAGTCCACAGCTTCTCTCTGCTAGGAACACAGAAGAGCTCTTGAGAAGCCACCCACGTGCACTGTCTTTTTCCCTCTGGAGCCTGTGCTCCAGGTGCCCTTCCGCCCCCGCCTGCCGCCTGCCCCCAAGCCAGAGCCCGGGTCCCATGGACTGGCTAAACAGCATCAGCCCTACGCCCTCAGGCCCCCTCTGCCACAGCACGCCAGAGCCCTTCCCAAGCTCTCCCTGAGCCCCAGAATGCATCTCCCAGTGCTGGACCCTCCAGCAACTCCCAACTCCAGCGGACCCAGCCTTATGTCCCCACCCACACCTTGTCCCTGGACAAGACCTGTCTGCTGGTGGTGTCCAGCAGACAAGGGGGCTCACTTGTGACTGAGCAAGTTGGGGTGAGGCCAAGCCAGTATGGAGAAGTCTGGGGCCAGGTGCCTGGGCTGGTGAGCAGCTTTGGGGCCATGTAGCTCTGGGCCCCACCTGGCCCAGCCTGAGCCCGTTTCCCTTGGACGTACAACCACTACAGACCTGTGTTCCAGATTCCGTTTCCCAGGTCCTTCTGACCTTGGCGGCGGCTTCCTCAGCAGCCCCTGGGCACCTTCCACCGTAGCCTCTTCCCAAAGACCTGGGGCTCACGAGTCGTCACAGGCCTGTGACTGTTGCTCACTTGTCTTCTCCAGCAAGCGTGGGCTGGACGTGGTCCAGGAAGTGGGATGTGGCTTCCCAGGGCTCTTGGGTAGATGTCTCATGGGGGCCTTCGTGGTGCTTGTGCTGAACCGAGGATATGTGGACTGTCTCAAGACGGGGGTGGGTTGGCTCCGGGGTGGTCAGTTCTCAGGGAGATGCTGTGTTGAACCGTTGATGAGAAGCACTGGTCTTGAGACATCCAGGAAACCCTTACCAACGGGCTGGTCGTGGACAGACCCAGGGGGTTCAGGCCAAGGGAAGAGCAGGTACAAAGTCACTGGTGTGCGGTTAGTTTCTGCAGGGTTGGGGAGTGCTTGGTGTGACTGAGGTTCCAGAGTCCCACCGGGTTGGGGCACAGGGTCTGTGAAGCAACAGGGCTGGCCAGGCTGGGGCCTCTAAAGGCTCTTGAAAAGGGACAGGGTGAGCCTGTCTTTGTGTTCACTAGGTTGGTGAGAGTGGAGGAGGGGTTGGCAGGCAGAAAAAGCTGGCAGGCCCCTTGGAGGTCTCAGGTGGATTGAGAGCTTGGCTCTGTGTCCCTGAGTATGATGAGTTCCCCCTGCCCTTTCTCCCATTGCCCTCACCCATTATTTTCTCACTGGATGGCCTGGCCTTCAGCCCCTGGGGCAAGCCTGACCTGAAATCCTCCTCGAAGTGTAGGCTGCAAAGACATTGTTCCTGCTTCCAGCAGGTGGTCAGGCAGGACACAGAGTGGGCTGGGACATGTCCCGAGAGGGACCTGGACCCTTCACACTGAATGTACATGAAACGCACGCACGCACGCACACGCACTCAACAGCTGGTGCAGGAACAGGGTCCTGTGATGCCTGACCTGACACTCGAAGGGGACCCAGTGTGTGGGCCCATGGCAGTATTGCCTGCTCCCTCGGCAGTCAGGAGTGGCTCAGGGGGTGGCGGTGTCTAAAGGGGCTGGTTGCCATGGCTACCATAGGGTTCTGAGGCCGTCATCTGGTCCCTGCCTCAGCCAATCGGCGGTGGAAGCCCGAGCTGCAGCCCAGAGTCACACTTCTTCCTCCCAGCCACACAGTGGCCAAGAGCAGGGACCCGCGTCCTGGAGTGACTGAAAGTGCTCAGACAGACAGCCAAGCCCATCATGGCGGACCGTGGGATGGTGGGGCGTGAGCAGGCACACGGAGCCAGGCAGGTGAGGTAAGCCGGGCGGGCAGACAGATGGGCAGACGAGCGGGCGGACAGGTGGATGTGCTCCCTGCTGCCCATTGTTCTTAAGGCTGGGGCCCTGCCCTCAGCCCCCCTGCCCTCTGCACCCTCCCGTGCGCGCTTGCACCCATGTCCGCACCCGACCCTCAGCCCGGGACCCTCTCCCCAGACGGCCCAAACAAGGGTCACGGGGAGAGAAACAAAGGGAACCGCATGAGGCAGGATGAATCCCACCGCACCGTCGGTCCCGAAAATCGTGCTCCCGTGTCTTTCACTCAGATTTCCCGTGGAGGCGGCATCAAAGACCCCCAGCCGGCCAAGCGCTCAGTGAGTTGGCCACTTGGCCCCCGGCCCGGCCCCGTACGCAGGCCTGGGGCACAAGCCATGTCAAGTCAGTGCCATTTAGGGAGTATTTTTTTTTTAAAGGCAAGAAAAATGCGAGAAAGGAAAAAAATGTCCACCTGTACCGGGAAGCGGCCAGACCGAGGTGGAGCAGAGGTGCCAAATCCCGTTACTCGGGACATTGGTGGACAGGCCCCAAAAAGCCAGCTGCGATGAGGGGCTTGTAAACGGAGTGTCCTTTGGAGATCAAAGGGGACATGCTTGTGTGTGTGTGTGTGTGTGTCCGTGTGTGTGAGTGCACGCGTGTGCAGGAACGTGCACCACGGGGCGGCACTCGTGGGCCGTGTGCTGCAGCGTGGTGGAGAAGCCTGGCGTGTCACCACCCGCCACGGCCACCCTCCATGTTGCTCCCGTCCTTGCTGCTGCCTGCCAGTGTGGGTGTGCCCGTGGGGGGTGGCTGAGTGTAGCCAGGCCCGGTCCCCACTCCCTATGCCTGGCCCTCGGGAAGGCGGTCCTGGCTGGGCCTTTTTCCCCCACCCGGGTCTTTTCTACCCTCCCCTACAATCTGGCGTCACCCTGAAGTTTGGCCCAGATGGGCCTGGCAAAAGCACAGGCCTGGCCACGGGCAGAATGGAGGGTGAGGACAGGCAGCCTCCGGCCCTCATCAACCGGACCGCTGTCCTGTTGCTCGCTGAGGCCGAGAGCTCCCAGATGGCCCGGCGAGCATGTCCCGAGGTTCAAAGCCTCTTTCGGCATGATTGTTGGGTTATTAGGTAAACTCTGGGAAGCAAATCTTTTAATCCACTGTGGCTAATCCAGTGCACTTTTGTTTGCCACGACAGATTCTGCAGCAACAAAGGGCCGGAGGGACCCCGGCATACATAATCACGTACTTAGACTGTGCTGCAGTGGCTGCGAGGCTTCTAGGCAGCCGAGAGAGACATCTCTGGACAGCGCAGTGGGGGGCAGGTGGCCGAGGGGCCGATCTGGTGGGTGTGGGCATGGGCATGGGCACGGGCAAGGCAGCCGGCTGGCTGGCTCCCCACGACCAAGTCTCCTAGCCATCAGGTCCAGGGGCTGCCTCTGGGCCCCAGGCCTGCACAGGCTCTGGAAGCTACATGAGGTATGCCAAGTGGAAGGAGAACGAGAGCCGGCAGCCTACAGAGAGGCACCGAGCTCCCACACTGGGAGGGGCCTTCGGGGATGGGGCTGTCAGGTCAGGGAAGGATGTTCCCGGTGAGCAAACAGCAAAGACAAAGGTGGAAGTTGGCCTCGTGTCGGGGTCGGTATAGCAGCAGGGCAGGCGTGCCCAAGACCGAAGTCTTGGGAAGTGACCTGAGGCCACCCGGGAAGCTGGGCCTCTCCACCCTGGGAAGGTGGAGAGGTGGGGTGAGGCCCCTCAGGTCCCTCCATGCAGGCACTTCCATTCCTGGGAAAATGGTGTTGGGATCGGGGGAGGCCAACAGGAGGCCCTTTCTTCGGTGACCTGGGCCCCTGCCAGGCATGGGCCCCCCGCTGAGCCTCAGGCTCCTTGATGGAAGGGGCCAGGAAAATTGGGCAGGACCCTCACTTTGCGAAGAAGAGGTGCTGACCTTGACACATGTCCCCAGGGAGATAGGAGCTGGGTTAGCCCTGGCTGCACCCCTATATCCCTGAGGCTCTTAAGTTGGAGAGGTGCTGCACTGGTGATGCGTGTGCTGCTCTCCCCTCCTCTCTCCCAGGCCTCTGTGGCGGGCAGGAGCTACCACCTCATTCAAGTACTGTCCTCCAATCGTGAGCCTACTCACCCATGTCCTGGATGCATCCCCGGGGTCAGCATTCTCCAGAGACACAGCATGGGAAGATGTCCTGAGTGACAGGAAGCCCTTAGGACCCTGGGGTGAGGCCCAAGTTGGGATGGGTGTGGATGGCTCCCTGGGGCTCTGGGCCTGCTGCCAGGCCCCTCTGCTGCAGGGCCTTCTCGCCTAGGCAAGGGGAGAGCGCAGCAACCTGTGACCAGCCCTGAATGCGGCCGACTCCGGCTCCTAGGAGCAGGGACAACCGCTACATGATGCCGTGCATCAGCAGGGGAGAAGGTGACAGTCACACCAGGTCTCCCCAGCACTGAGTTGGTCCTGGAGCTCATTTGAGGGAAAGCCCCGATCTCATCCTCTGCTGCCCCAGCTTGGCCTCGGGACAGGATCACTTCCCAGGGGTCTGCCTGAGGCAGCTGGAGTTGAAGGGCTTAGAGAAAAGTCCAGCTGCCAGCCTGAACACACCTGCCCCAAGGTGTGAAGGGGAAGAGGAGGCAAACACAGGAGGAAAGAGGCAGGGGGACCTGTCTGATGTGTGGTCAGGACCCAGGGAGGCCCCAGCCTGGAGCGTCCACAGGAAGCTGGGCTGGCCCAGGAAGCTCGATTTGGCACCTTCTCACTGGTCCTGGGACCTTCGTGGAGCAACACCACCCTTCTTGACTCTGCCCAACAGGTCAGCTCTGTCCTGTCCCCCAGCATCCTCGCCCACCCGTCTTGCTTCCCGGGGTTACTGTGGAGTGATCCCTGAGACATGGTGCAGAGCCTCACGGTTCCCACGTAGTCACGACAGTTACGTGGGAACAGAACTCACTCCTGAACATATAAAGGAGGCTACAAAACCCACCCCTGCTCCTGCACTCCGACAATAACTAGTATTAATACTCTGGAATAGCATTATTATTTTTTTTTTGTATTTTTGTATTCTTGACTATAAAGTCAAGAGAATGGGCACCCGCTCTGGGTGGTTTCCTGGCTTCCTCCTTGGTGCCCTGTTTCAGGACTTGAGTGTGATGTCTCTACATCCTTTTGGGGGCTTGGGATGGGGTACCAGCAACACCTGGCCCTCCCTGTTTGGCTCAGAACTGATGGAGAAAGGACACTCTGGGATGAGGAATGGAGCCTGGGGGCTATGCTGATGGCCTGGAGGGCGGCTCGCCAGTGTGACCTGGGCTGCGCATCCAAAGCAGAGTCCACACCATACTCGTCAGAACTGGATATGCCTCGCTCCCGCTTGAGGGCCTTGCCTGCCCACCTGCTGTCCCCTTTCACCCCTGTAGACAGGGGTAGAGAGCCCAGAAGGGACTTAGCCTGAGACTCTGGTCCCCCTCCAGAAGCCCAAATCGGAATGTCCCTCCTGACCTCCCCTCCCAGGAAGACAACTGGAAAGTGGCGTCCTTATCCCATCTCTGCCACTTATCCTCGGCCGCTGGTTCTCATCACCGCACCTCGGGGCATGCTGGACGCACCTTCCACACCCTCCTTGGTGCATCTCGGATGATTTCTTGGAATCACTTTTTTAAAAAAAGATTTATTTATTTGACAGAGAGAAAGAGATCACAAGTAGGCAGAGAGGCAGGCAGAGAGAAAGGGAAGCAGGCTTCTGCTGAGCAGAGAGCCCGACTCGGGACTTGATCTCAGGACCCTGAGATTATGATCTGAGCCAAAGGCAGCGGCTAAACCCATGGAGCGACCTAGGCACCCCTTGGAATCACTTTTTTTTTTTTTTAAATATTTTATTTATTTATTTGAGAGAGAGAGCATGAGCAAGGAGAAGGTCAGAGAGAGAAGCAGACTCCCCATGGAGCTGGGAGCCGGATGCGGGACTCGATCCCGGGAATCCAGGATCATGACCTGAGCCGAAGGCAGTCGTCCAACCAACTGAGCCACCCAGGCGTCCCTTGGAATCACTTTTTTTTTTTTTTTTAAGATTTTATTTATTTATTTGACAGAGAGAAATCACAAGTAGGCAGAGAGGCAGGCAGAGAGAGAGAGGAGGAAGCAGGCTCCCTGCTGAGCAGAGAGCCCCATGTGGGACTCGATCCCAGGACCCTGAGATCATGACCTGAGCCGAAGGGAGCGGCTTAACCACTGAGCCACCCAGGCGCCCTGGAATCACTTTTTAAAGGAGGTCTTCCTCAGGCCAGGGGATGAACAGGCTTAAGGCTTCAAAGTTCCCTTTATTTCAAAATGTTCGTTTTGTGTCTACGTCAAAGACAATAATTTCATTTCTACTCTTAAGTTTTTCATGTAGTTCCTGGAAAGCCTGAACACATGTCCTCTACAGTTCATCCCATCAAAGCCTCTAGTGGCAAACTCCATCACTCCCTTCACCGGGAGGGTGAAAAGAGGGTGCTCCGTCAAACTCACCTGTTATGAAGTGAGGCTCCTGTGGCTTTTTGTCAGGTTTCATATCTGGGGGTGCTGACACAGTCCCTGCCAGCTCACCCCTGCTCCCTTGCAGGCCCCACTTCTGGCCTCTCTGAGCTCCCTCCTCTGGTTTCCCCCTACTCCCACACTGCTTGGACAACCAGCCCTCCATGCTCTCAGTTGTAACCCACTCTAGCAGGGCTGCCGCATCTCCTCCAGGCCTTCTGATTCCCTTCCTGTCCCTGCAGGGCTGGGGCCCCAAGGAGCCAGGGGCCCCTGGGTCCTGTTCTGGTCCCAGGGCCTGGGGACACCTGCTGCCATGGGCCCGGAGGAGGATGGACATGGACACAAGCCTGGGAGCCTGGCCTGGTCACGGTGGCCACTCTGCAGAACCAAGGCAAGCAACGGGGACCCGCGTCTGGGGGTGGGGAGGTGACCGACCGCCAATGGCTGGGAGTTATTGTTGTCTGTCAAGCCCACTTAAGACTCCCACACCCCACACAGACCCTGCTATGCCAGAAGGCTGCGCACTGCATCTCATCTCCTCTAAGATGCCTGGGCTGAGCAGGGTTGGGAGGGGAGGAGCAGCACTGTGGGGCCTGGGGCCCTCCCAGCTAGGTGCTGGGGAGAGTGGTTCCTACTGGTGAGACCCTCGTGGGGCCAGTGTGGGTTCAGTGGTGTAGCTCCTCACCAACAGCGCCAGCCTCTGCCCAGCCTGCCCTGAGGCATGGTGATGGCCCTGGGTGGCCTGGGCCCTTGGTAGGTTGGGGATGCTTCCCTGGGGGTCCTGATCCCTCACTACCCCCCAGGCCTACGAAACCCTGGGTATGGATGCTGGGTGGAGCCCTGAGAGAGGCCGGCTGGCATGCCTCCACAGCTGCTCATCCCGGGCAAGCACCATTCCCCGGCTGCTGGCTGGGAGGTTGAGGACGGCTAGCCGAGCCCGCAGCCAGGACTCCAGTACTACTGTGATTATGAAAGAGAAGGATGGGTAGTGAGGGCGAGCCTGTCCAGAAGTTCACGTGGTGGTTGACACCCACCCCCTGGGGACTGCTGGGAGCACTTCCTGAGGTGCCAGGCCCAGCATGGTCTGCGGAGCACGGAGTCTGGGTGGCCACGGGATGGGGGGGTACCAGAAGCAATTCCTTAGGGGCAGTGATAAATGTCTGATGCCCACATCCTTCTCTCAGGGAGGGGCCGGTGGTGGGTGGGCAATGTGGGGTTGACCAGTGGGTCCTGCAGCATGGGCAGGAGCTGCTATGGTGAGAGTGATGAGAGAAGTGTGGTGGACACAGGAAGCCCTTGCTCTCAGGTGGGCCAGTGCCAGTGTGACCTGACAGCAGTGGTAGGAAGGAGAGCCCTTAGCCAGACTCTGGCTGGTGCCTGGGAGAAATGGAGCAGGCATGCCCAGCGGGATGGAGCCCCAGGCCACAGCTCTCTGGAGGTGGGGGCTCCTGCCCAAGTGACAGCCAGCATTTACTGGAGGCCTGTTGCCTACTGTGTGCCCTGCTCTTGAGTCTAGATCTACTGGAGACTGAGGGACGGTGGAGCCCCAGCCCACCTTCTCATGGTCAGGGCCAACCCGGGGTTGGGGGGCGGGGCCCGCTGGCGGAGAGAGGGACTGGACGTTACCGGAGGCTCAGCTCCAAGTCATCCTGGCTCTGCCCTGCAACCATGCGACTCTTGCACTGCTGCCTCCTTCAACGTCATGGACGGCTGTTGGCTGTGCTACGGAGGGGTCCTTCCGGGGAAGGCCGGCCCAGCAGGTCCCAAGCGAGGTCTCCAGTCCCTCTTGCCATTCCTCCCGCCGGTGCACATGCTGCTCCCTCCGAAGGGTTGGGAGGCCGACTCTGGGAGCCCGGGGCCGGTGGACACCGATGTAGGCCACAGAAAGGGGCTGCAATGTGGCGTGCGCCTCGCAGTGCCTACATAAGGGGGCCGCCTGGCCGCTCGGTGCACCGGACCAGGTCTTCCTAGCGCCATGGTGTCTCAGAGACCCTCGCAGGGGGTGTCTCCGCCCGCCACAGCCCAGGCGTAAAGCTCAGGTCCCCGGAGCCGACCCCCGGGTTCCCGCCCCGCCCCGCGCCCCGGCACTGCCGCGCACCTGCAAGTTGACCACGCCCACTCCGCTGGCCCCGCCCCACGCTTGAGGCCCGCCTTGCAGTTCTTGGCTCCGCCTCCCCTCTCAGGGCCCACCCCTACGCCCAGGCCCGGGCTCCGCGCCCTCCGCCCTTCCTAAAGGTCGGGCATGCGTCTCGGCCCTGCCCCCTCTCTAGGCTCCGCCCCTCACTCCCCGCCCCCATCTCGGCCCACCCGACGCTCCCTGTACCGCTCCTCCGCTCCGACCCCGCCCTACGTTCCGGGTACGTCCGTCTTCCCGGCCCCGCCCCACGGTCTCGGCTTCGCCCTGCGTTCCCGGTCCCGCCCCACGTCTGTGTCCCACCCCCACGCTCCGAGACCCGCCTCAGGCTTCGGGATCCGCTCCGCAACCCAGCCCCGCCCCAAGTCCCTGCCCCGCCTCACGCTCTCGCCCCGCCGCACGCCTAAGGTTGCGGTTCCTGTTCCGGTCCCGCCCCGCGGGCTCAGAAGAGCCTGCGTCTTGGTCCGGCCCCACGCTCCGGGCCCCGCCCCACGTTCTCGGCCTAGTCCCCGCGCTCTGGGCCCCGCCCCACGTTCTCGGCCGCGCCCCCACGCTCCGGGCCCCGCCCCGCGCTCCGGCCCCGCCCCCGCACTTCCGGGCGGCTGCCGGCGGGGGCGCTCCGGCCTGGGCTTCGGCGCTCTGGGCTCGGGCTCCCCGCTCGGGGAAGCGATTGCGGCCGTCGCCGCCGCTGCCGCCGCCGCAGGACCGGCCGGAGTCGGGCTGGAGCCGCGTCCCCCGGTGCAGGCGGGTGAAAGCGGACGGCCGGCCTCGGCGGCGCCCCCGCGGCCTGCCCCGCGCCCGTCTCCGGGCCGCCGCGCCGCCGCTGCGATGGGGGCCGCCCGGGGCCGCGACCCCGCCCCGTCCCGCCGGCTGCGCCGCCGCTGAGCGCATGGGCCGGGCCGCGCCGCTCCGGGAGCCGGGCCGGGGCCCCGCCGCCGCCGCCGCCGGTGAGTAACGCGGGCCGGGCGCGCGTTCCTGCGGGGCGCGGGCCTGTGCGGCCGCCCATTGTAGGCCGCGTAGGCCGGGCGGGCCGGGCGCCGGACCCGGAAGAGGGGCTCGGCGGGTGCGGGCTCCGGGGGCGTGCGGGGCGGCGCGCAGCGCGGAGCGGGCGGTGCGGACCGGGGGCTGAGCCAGGGGGCTGCGTGGGGCTAGGGGTCGTGAGGGCGGGCGTGCCAGAGCGGGGCTGCGCGCTCGGGCTGGAGACGGCGGGGCCGTGGGCGCGGGGCCGTGGGAACCCGGGGAAGTGCGGGCTTGGCTCCGGGAAGGGCAGCCCTTGCTCTGGGTGCGTGCACCAGTGCGAGGAGCATCCGGGAGTCCGAGGGGGTGTGGGGCGTCCTTCCTGGAGGAGGCTGTCACCACCCAAGCACGCCCGTGGGTCTGTGGACCCGGGCCCCGTCTCGCGTGCGGTGTAGAGCAGTGCCGTGTGCGGGGATCCCGGGTAGAGGCTAGGCAGCGGCTGGGCAGCGGCGCATCCCTTCCCTGTTCCTCCTGCCGATAGTGGGTTTGAGGGAGCATTGCACCCAAGGAGGCGCCCCCACGGAGACGGGTGCCCGAGCCTGGGTTCAGGCTGTGCTTGGACCTGAGCGGTTCTGCGCTTTCAGGTCGACGCCTTGTACCCACAGCTCGCTCTCGGCTGTGGGTCTGACCCACATGTTGGAATTCAGGCCCCCGTGAAGCCAGAGCTGCAGGGCCGGGGCAAGGAAACTTGCAGCTCAGCGCTGGGGACAGTAGAGAAAACAAGCAAACTTCAGTTTTCCGGGGATTTTCCCCAGCCCATCTCCAACCCCCTTGAGGAAGAGTTCTTGCTGTGTGTCTCCACGGCTCCTTCCTCCTCGCACGTCTGTCCTCAGGCATCCTGGGATCCGCAGAGCACACAGGGCCTAAACCTGAGCTCCTGGGGGGCCATATTTGAGTTTCACTTTTGAGAACTTACATTCAGGGACAAGAACAGACAGGCGTGCAAAATACGACGTTTCTGTGGGATTTGCAGGAGGTGTGGGGGGGTGTCCTGGGTTTCTGGAGTCAGAAGAGTGGGCTGTGTTGGTTGTTGAGAATTTAGATGGTGAAGGAATGGATTCCACTGTAAAACCGTGGCCCTGGTCGTTTTGGAGTTTAGTGAAGGGACAGGAGAATGTCAGTCGTGCTCTGTGACTGCCACACGCCATGTAAATCAAGAGTGAAAAAGTTAGGTTTGAGCAAAACACATGAACGCGTAAACACGTGTCGCGTTGAGCTGGCTGCCATGGTACCCAGGGGTTTGCCGCAGCAGTGACTGAAGGAGATTTTAAGTGCCTTATCAGGCTTGTAGATTACTTTTATGGAATCCTTTTATTGATGGTGGTTGCCGACTGTTGGCCAAGATTCAGTGCTTGTGGGCATTTGACTCTCCCTGAATTAACATTAACTGCTTTATGTGTGGTAGGTCCGTGTGTACGCTAAACGCTTGGTGGGCCTCGATGTGGGAACCCAGAGGCCGCAGGAGTCAGAGCGTGTTCCGATAGTGCCCGTAATCTGGAGAGGCGTTCTCGTGCTTCTGGGGACAGCAGAGGTCTTCCGTCACTTGACAGCCAAAAATAGATGTGAGTTATAAGAACTATGTCTTCCGGGCACTGAAAAATACTTTAAAATGATTAGGGGGACGTGCTCACACATGAATTGAAGAGTCAGTTTTTAGAGACAGCCCCAGTTTTGTAATAAAGGGCTAGATGGGGAGTTTCATTGCGGTCCTTGTAGCTCAGTAGTTCAGCGTTTGTGAGGGGCTGATGTTTGGCATCTGTGACAATTATCATTTGCCTTCACGTCAATGAATGAAACGTTTATCGGTTGCAAGACCTCGTGCTAGGAGCTGGGGGTCCCAGGAAGGCGTTTCATCAGGCTGCTACTGATAATTGATGCAGCAGAGAGCCGCGTCTTGAGAGCAGGTAACAGTGACTTGTTATTAACTTCCCGTTGAAACACAGTGACTCAGTTCTTTCTCGGGCTGGTGAAGTAACAAGTGTTTCTGAGGGTAGGGCTCAGGGGGCCAAGCATGAGCCCTCCTTCCTGGGAAGGAGCCCTGGACAAGGGGACATGAGATATCCGTGAGCTGGTGCGGAGCTAAGACACCACAAGTGCTCATTCATGTTGATGGGGCTCAAAGAAAGCGACTTTGCAGTCCAAGTGGTCCCTGATGGCAGGGTGCCTCAGCCCATGGGCCTTAACCTTAAAAAGCAGGCTGTTCCTGCTGAGATGACCACCTACACAGTCGTTTTCACTAAAAGTCATCAGCTGCAGGAATGTCATTTGGGGCCCATGACTGGGACCAATTCCCTGTGTCTGGGTGCTTTTCGCTGCTGGCAGGTGCGGGGTGAACAGTGTCCATGCAGGCCCTGGCCCGAGCGTGGAGGGGTGGCCAGGAAGAGCTGCCCTTTGTGTTCGTCCCAGGTTTCAGGGCTTGTTCAGTGCTCCCGGCGGTTGGACCTGACGTACTTTTCTCCAGCGCGTTTGTAGTCAGACCACCTTGATCTTCCGTCCCGGCAGGCCACAGGCTGGGCGGTGTCGCTCCGCTCGTGGGCTCTCTGAGCTCCTGTAGGGTCACCACCAGGAAGGGCCAAGACCGTGAGAGTCCCTGTCCAGGATAGCGTTCCTTCACACCTATGGCAGGCTTGTTGCAGTAGCAACAGCGAAACCACCAACCCCGCAGTCCTGACCCCAAAGAGGGCTGGTAGTTTGGGTTTGAGCTTGCAGAGGTAGGTCTTGCGAGCAGTACACCTCCTTAGCTGAGAGGTGGAGCTGCATTTGGGCTCCAGTTTTCTTTGTCCATACCTTCTCCGTTCTTCTGAGTGCCCATTGCCATTTGCCTAGAAGGACACTTTGCTTCTGAGTCTGGTTGAAGGCAGCATTCCGGTGGAAGCATTTTCTAAGATCGTCCTCACTGGTGCTGTGAGATGGCCACTGTGTTTGTGGGGAGGGGGTGTCCTTTGGTCACCTGGTTGAAGGTGCTGAAGGTGGCCCACAGTTGTTTCTGTAGGTGTGTGCTGAGAGTTAAAGGAACACCTCCTTGTGTGTTTGCACCTGTCGGGAGGCACACTGAGTGTGAAGTGACGGGGTAGTCAGAAAACGCAGTGGCTGTGGGCCTAGAGAGCGTGGGGAGCAGACATGACCACCTGCCTTGTGGTGTGTGATGTGCCTGCCTTTCCGTACCTGAGTATCGCGGCAACCCTGCTGTGCAGGTGGGCGATCGCCCTCATCGTACGTGGGAGGACCCAGCTCTCCTCATCCAGGCCTACGAAGCCAGGCGGCCTGGGAAACATATTTCTTCTTCCAGTCCTCCTGCCTCCCGGGAAACTACAGGGAAGGACTGGCTCTGGCCAAGATGGGAGGTCCCCAGGCTGCTGGTCTCGGTGATGTTCTCACAGAACGACACCTGAGGGTAGTGGCCATCTCCCTGCTCTGGACACTGATCTTTTAGATCCAGAGGCATTCCTGTAGTTGTAAAAGTTCCCAGAAATTGTTTTCATACGTTACAAACCTACGGCAAAAGATTGAAAATGTAAACTGAATTTCTGGCTTTGAGTTGGAGTGGGAGGGCGTCATAACGGATCTTGTCTTGAGAAAACCTCTGTGGTCATGTTTCCGTGGACCCACCTTTCCTAATCCTTGTCCTCTTAATGGTTTCAACAGGACAGATTGCTTCCCTGTGGAGCTGTAAGTACTGATGTATTAGGGTGCCACGCTCATTGTTCCTTGACGCACAGAGTCCCAAAATGAATATCCAAGAACAGGGTTTCCCTTTGGACCTTGGAACAAGTTTCACCGAAGATGCCCCCCGGCCCCCGGTGCCTGGTGAGGAGGGTGAACTGGTGTCCACAGACCCCAGGCCCGTCAGCTACAGCTTCTGCTCCGGGAAAGGGGAGACTTCAGCGGCCACTCCGAGGCGCTCGGATCTGGACCTGGGGTACGAGCCTGAGGGCAGCGCCTCGCCCACCCCGCCATACTTGAAGTGGGCCGAGTCGCTGCACTCCTTACTGGACGACCAAGACGGGATAAACCTGTTTCGGACTTTCCTGAAGCAGGAGGACTGTGCGGACCTGCTGGATTTCTGGTTTGCCTGCAGCGGCTTCAGGAAGCTGGAGCCCTGCGACTCGAATGAGGAGAAGAGGCTGAAGCTGGCCAAAGCGATCTACCGCAAGTACATCCTCGACAACACCGGCATCGTGTCCCGGCAGACGAAGCCCGCGACCAAGAGCTTCATAAAAGACTGCATCATGAAGCAGCTGATTGACCCTGCCATGTTTGACCAGGCCCAGACGGAGATCCAGTCCACCATGGAAGAGAACACCTACCCCTCTTTCCTCAAGTCCGATATTTATTTGGAATATACGAGGACCGGCTCAGAGAGCCCAAAGCTCTGTAGTGACCAGAGCTCTGGGTCCGGGACAGGGAAGGGCGTACCTGGATACCTGCCCACTCTGAACGAAGACGAGGAATGGAAGTGTGACCAGGACCCAGACGAAGACAGTGGCAGAGACCCTGCTCCCCCTGGCAGGCTCACACAGAAGCTGCTCCTGGAGACAGCCGCCCCGCGGGCCTCCTCAAGTAGACGGTACAGCGAAGGCAGAGAATTCAGGTGAGTCCGACGCAAGGCGTCCCTGTCTGTGCTCACGTCTGAGACCTGGAGGACTGGCCAGGGCAGAGTGTCGGGAAGGAGCGGGCTTGTCCCTCCGCCCCCGAGTGGCTGTGCTCCTGCTCCTGGGGTGGGTTGGGCTGTTTGTACCGCTTCGCGATACCTTCCCGTTTGTCGTTAAATGTTTGTACTGTCTGTGAGCTGAGGACCCTGTTGTTAAGAGCAGCCTAGGTACATGGCCTCGTGTGTCATTAGGAGTGTTGGAGGTCTTAGAAGTCCTGCCATCCCGACGTTGCCTCCGGCGGTGATGTCTGCACTTGCTCGCACAGGAGGCGGGCTTACTCCAGCCACGTCATTCTCGGGGCTGACACAGAGGAGCTGTGTCTGGTGACAGTTTCCTAAGACTCTTCCCGGAGGTTGGGAGGTGTCGAGGTGTCGGCGGGGAGGCTGCCACGTGACGTTATCAGGGCCCTTGGCAGCGGGCTGAGGATGTAGCTTTAGGGGCGGACCTCTGCCCTCTGCAGTGGGTGTGGAGTGCACGGACAGCGCCCCATGTGCTGGTGCGCTGCAACTCGGGACGCACCAGTGGGGCTGCTGGGAGTCGTTCCGCGTGGGCACCTGCGTCTCCTCTCTCTTCTCCGGGTTCTGGAGGTGTCCTGGGCACGGGTCGGAGCCTCTGGCCAACGCTAGCCAGGTTGGTGGGGCACTTCTCTCTTCCACGCACTTCCCTGTAGCTGCTCCTGGGGACGTCGATCCGTGAAACTGTCAAAGTGGGGAATCCGTGTGACCCACTGATTTCATTGGGAGTCAGAATCCTCTCCCCTCCTCTCCCGTGATGTGATTAAAACCTGGATTGTTTCTTCAGGCTTACAGTGGTAGAGAAATTGGCTCCTTGCTAATAAACACAGGATAAAACTTTCTTTCCTTTTTTTTGGTAAGATTTTTTATTTATTTGACACAGAGAGCGGAACACAAGCAGGGGCAGAGGCAGAGGGAGAAGCAGGCTTCTCATGAGCAAAGGGCCCAATGCGGGGCTCGACCCCAGGACTCTGGGATCACGACCCCAGCTGCTTAACGACAGAGCCATCCAGGTGCCCCATTTCTAAGATTTATTTATTTATTTATTTATTTAAAAGATTTTTGAAAATTTACTTGACAGAGACACAGCAAAAGAGAAACGCAGGCAGGGGCAGAGGGAGAGGGAGAAGCAGGCTTCCCACCGAGCAGGGAGCCCGATGCAGGGCTCGATCTGAAGACCCTGAGATCATGACCTGAGCCAAAGGCAGATGCCTAAGGACTGAGCCACCCACGCGCCCCCATTTCTAAGGTTTAAATATCATTTAAATGATTGAACAATTTAAATGTCGTTTAAGTGATTCAGGGTACACTATTTGTAGTAATTTTTGTGCACCTTTTGCTTATGTCTTGAGCTAAACACTATTGATATAGCAAACTTTTTAGGGCAGAACTTTCTCTAAATTATTGCAAGTAAGGCTACTAATTGATACAGCTTTAATTTTATTTTACTTTATTTTTTATTTTTTCTAAGTTTGCATTTATTTGACAGAGTGTGAGAGTATAAGCAGGGGGAATAGCCAGAAGAGGGAGCAGCAGGCTCCCTGTAGAGCAGAGAGCCCGTTGTGAGCCTCGATCCTAGGACCCTGGGATCATGACCTGTGCTAAAGGTAGTCGCTTAACCAGCTGAGCCCCCCAGGTGCCCCCAACACAGGTTTTAAAACCCAACCTAAAATTATTTAATTAGAAGTTTTAAGATGGGATTAAATTGGAGTCCTGGGCTTTAGGTAAAACATTTTGAGCTCGATTCTGCTTGCTTGCTTGCTTTCTGCCTTTTTGTCTGTCTTTTTTTTTGTTTTTTATTTGCTTTCAAGTTGTTTTTAAACCCAGTGTAGGGCTCGAGCATAGAACCCCAAGATTGAATTGCATACGCGACCACCTGAGCTGGCCAGGGCTCAGGGTTTGAAACCTAAAATCAGAATTGGGCGGCTCCGTTGGTGGAGCACGCGACTCTGCATCTCAGCCTCATGAGTTTGGGCCCCAGTTTGGGTAGAGAGATGACTTAAGGAAAAAAAAAATCCCGAGCCCCATCCTGCACTTTCTTCCGTTCTCAGTCCTCAGCAGCAATTTTGGGTTTTCTTTCTTTGGTTTGTTCTATTTGTAATAAGCAAGAGTTGCTTTTAAATTAATAGACTGTGTTGGCTTCCCTTGTTTAAGGGGGTTGAGCTGTAAGGACCGTGGCCCATTTTAGTTCTGACCTGTCGTGCAGGGGCCGGCAGCAGAGGGAGGCCGGAGCTCGGGCGTTCCTCCTGCACTTGAACGCCATTCTGCGCGAGGTCGCCTGGGGTCCTTCTGTGGGTGGAGGATCTCTGATGTCAGGGTTGTCCTGACACCCGCTGACGGGGCATGGCGTCCCGTTCATTCCACTTTCCTCTGGGGTGTGTGTGGTCAGGGTGCACTAGGCTGAAGTCACAGCAAGGCCCCCCCACCCCCCTCCCATCCCAGCTTAATCGGTGAAGGGGATTGGTTGACTGAGACCAGTGAAGAGTCCAGAGGCAGGGCTAGCTTCAGATGGGGTTTGATCTGGACTGTAGCCACTTTTCTTTTAAAGACTTCATTGTTTCAGAGCAGTTTTAGGTTATCAGCAAAAAGGAAAGGAAGGTACAGAGGTTTCCCATCACCCAGTCCCCCAAACACACAGCCTGGCCCGTTGTCAATCCTCCTCACCAGAGCAGTACGTCTGTTACAGCGGACAAGACTGCATCAGCGGCATCACCACGCAATGGCCGCCGTCTCCATCAGGGCTGGTACCCCGCGCTGGGCGCTCTGGGGGCCCCACGAAGGCGCAGAGACGTGGAACCACCATCGCAGTGTGGGACAGACTAGTTTCACTGTCCTGAAAAGTCTCTGTGCTCTGCCTTTTCCTCCCGTCCTTTCCCCCAACCCCAGGAAACTGCTTTTCCTTTTCTTTTTTTTTTTTGCCTGACGTAGCTTTTGCCTTTTCCACAGCGTCAGGTAGTTGGAATCACACAGCCTGTGCCTTTCCCCGGTGGCTTCTTTCCCTTGGCGATAGCAGGTTCCTCCGTGTCTTCCCATGGCTCGCAGCTCCTTCCTTTTTGGCGCAGAGCGATAGCTCGTTGTGTGGATGGACGACGGGGGGTTTATGCCCTTGCCTGCTGAAGGACGGCGGAGTCGGTCCCAGGTTCTGGCAATCATTAATGAAGCGGCAGTAAACTTTGGTGGTGCAGGTTTTGTGTGGACAGAAGTTTTCGCCTCCTTTGGGTAAACACCATGGAGTGCGATTGCTGGGTCACAAGGTGAGAGCATGTTAAGTTTTGTAAGAAACTGCCCCTTCTCTTCTTTTCTCTACCTTCCCGTGGCCACTTTTGCTGGCAGGTTGGAGGTGGCTACTATGGCGACCTTGGGCTCTGGGCTCCCTTGCTTTGTAAATGGACACTATCCCCAGCATTTGAAGGGGGTCTTGCATTTGGCTCTGTGTGGCCAGGGGTGCTCTTGCCTCTGTCCCGACTGTTCCAGCACAGTCTCTGTGCAGGGGCCCGGGATTGCGCTGCTGGCCTTCACATCAAGTAGGGCAAACCAGAAGGGACATGAGAGGCCCACGGCTCCCCAGTGGGGACCCATCCAGAGGTGGGTCAGGGTGGAGGGTAAAGGGAAGAGGAGGGCAGGTGCTGCCTGCCGCGAAGGGGGCCAGGAGCTGGACTGGAAATCTCCTTCTTGGGGGTGCACTTCCTGTGGGCAGCGGGTGCCTCCCTTAAGCATTGATTCTGCCTGGGGAAGCGGGTCTGGAGGACTGTCGTTTAGGGTCTCTCGAGCCTGAGCCCTACGGTCCCGTAGGTTCGACACCCTGGGGCTGCCCTGTTGTGCTCGCTGGTGGTTGTTCAACCTCCCTAACCAGGCGCCGCTGTTTCCCCAGAGGAGGCCTGAGTATCCGCCTTCATTTGGCCGTGCGGGTGCGCACGTGGCTGTTCTTCCTGCGGCCGACGCGTGGGATGTTAAATGAACGTCACCTTTAGGTCTCTGTCAAAGCTCAGAAGACACTCGTGCCCTTGGCCTTTTTTGGCATTTATCCTGCCTACCTGGGGTCATTTTGCCCTGGGCCAAGGGATCCCAAAATGCCTTACTCTCCGTGTCTCTGTGCAAATTCTCTTCTCTGGGTCTCTGTGCAAATTTTCCTCATCTCCATTGCCATAGTCGGTGAACTTTGAACATAACTTTGGTTGGTTCCCACCCACTGTTTTAACTGGTGTGAATTGACAGAGGGTCCTCTGGTGATGGCTGTGTTTGGCCGAAGGGCCAGGTGCTGTAAGATGGTAGCCGGCAGGCATGGGGGCACCTGGGTGTTTCCCCTGGGTCAGGTCCTGATCCCAGTGTCCTGGGATTGAGCCCCCGTTGTGTAGCGGGGCGCCTGTTTCTGCCTCTCCCTCTACAACCCCCCACTTGCGCATGAGCTCTCGCTCTCTTAGATAAAGGAATAGAATTTTTTTTTTTTAAGGATTTTATGTACTTATTGACAGAAAGCAAGAGCATAAGCAGGGGAAGCAGCCGGCAGGAGGAGAGGGGGACGCAGACTTCCCACTGAGCTGGAAGCCCGATGCAGGGTGCGGGGCTTGATGCAGGGCTCGATCCCAGGACCCTGGAATCATGACCTGAGCCGAAGGTGACACTTAATGACTGAGCCACCCCGGTGCCCCATGAATAGACTCATTAAAAAGGAAAAAAAAAGTGTGGCCTGGCCCCTAGGTGTGTTCCGGGACTGTGTGGGAGGGCCTGTCTCATGTTCTCCTGACCCACTGCTTGGTCACCTGCCCCAGCCCTTCAGCTCTCCGCATCTAGCAGTCGCTGCTGGGTTTGACGACGGACATTTGCAGGTGCTTTCCACGTGTCTTTACTGCCCTCACCCTTATCATTGGCTGAGAAGTTCCCCAAGGACAGGGTCTCAGATGTTTTCTTGTGTCTCCCTGGTGGGCCAGCCCAGTGAGGAGCTCCTGGTCAGGGCCGGTCCTCATGGTCACGGCCAGAGAGTAGATCACGGATGCCCTTCACAGTGGGAGCAGCTCAGCATGTACAGGGCCGACAGCCAGGGTGCCTGGGCAGCTCGGTCGGCGGAGCGTGCAACCCTTGACTCCGGGGCTGTACGTTTGAGCCCCACGCTGGGTGTAGAGAGAACTTAAACACCAAGCAGCCCTCCCTTCCCAAGGTCCGTTCAGAGTTTGACTGAGGAAGTGTGCGGCCTGTTTGTCGGTTTGTGTCTGTGTTTCTGGTAACGGCTTCGAAGGCCTGGAGAAGAAACGTCAAAAGAGGAAGTGCCCCAGATACACAGTTTCACGTGGAAGACAAAAGTAAGACCGGTCCCGGGTTTCTGACGGAGTTCGGGGGTGGGGGTTGGGCAGCGGCTCTAGTGATGGTGGCCCGGCCAGGGCACCCTCCCACACTGTGGGATGGTGGCCCCGCGGGCCCGTCTGCTTGGAGCGCCACACATGCTCTGCAGCGTGCAAGTTTTAGGCCAGTGGTAGAGGAGGGCAGCTCATTTTTAAAGTCCGGTTCTCCCTGAGGTCCTCCTGCTCCCTCTGTGGTACTGCTTGCCGTTCCTCTCGATGAGGGGCCGGACGCAGGGGGAGCACACGGCCCTGTTGCCTTTCCTTGTCCTCTTCTGGATGTGTGACATGTGCCCCTGGGTGGACCTCAGAGGAGCGGACCTGTGCTGGTCCGCAGCCGTGGCGTTCTCGCATCAGGAGCAGGCTGCTGTCACTACCTTGCTGGGTGGACGGGGAGCGGGAAGCCTGTGGTTTAGCTTCGCGATCGCTTGCTCAGTGACATCTCCTCTGGGCAGTGCCTGGGGAGCTCAGCCTTCAGGTCTGTGGTGGGGGGACAGTCACTGGATCTCCGCGCTCCTCCGCACCCGGGGACGGTGAAGGGGCACCTGCCTGGGGAGGTGGCCACAGGGCGTCTGCTTTGGGCACAGGGCAGTCGTCCGGGCCACGCACAGCCGGAGCTCCGCACACCCGCCTATTGCCCCGTGCTCCTCCTCTCGTGCTCCTCGTCATCTGCTCGATGTTGGCGAGGTTGGTGTCAGAGCCACGGCTGGCTTCAGAGATGCAGATGATATGTTCGGATTTTGATGTATTTCCTTCCGGGGAGGTGTGTTAATGCCCACCCAAACCTGGTCCTCGTAGTCATTCTGGCCTCCAAGAGGCGCCCCAGAGTGTCACATCCCCGCTCCCTTCCGCCCACGTCCGGGCCGGCCGTGGGTGCGGATCCCTGCCCACCGTGCACTGACCGCCTCCGCTGCTCGCTGCCTGCGCGCCGGCTCCCACCGCCTGCCCCAGGGCCGCTGCAGAACCTTTTTTTTTTTTTTTTAAATAGCCTCCACACCTGGCATGGAGCTCAGTGTGGGGCTCGGACTCACGACTCTGAGATCAAGGGTCGGATGCTCAACCGGCTGCACCCCCGGGTGCCCCCAGTACAGAACCTCGCACGAGGCCCCTGTCTCTCCTCCCCACAGTGCCCATGCCGACTCTCCCAAGTGCAGGTCTGGTCATGTCCGCCCTCCTTCCAGCTTGGCTGGGACTTCCCGCCGCGCCCGGACTCCTGCCTGAGCTCCTGCAGTGACACGTACCTGTGCTGGCCTTGAGCCGTTCATAATGCCTGTCAGTGCAGTGGGACTGGCCCTTACAGTTCTAGGGTTAGTCTGAAGGCATGTCAGCTCTGCCGCAGCCGTGTTAAGACTTCGTGGTCTAGTGCTCTGCAGCAGCTTCCGCAGAGCCCCGCGGAATGCCCACAGCCGGGGCCACCTTGCCACGGCCTCTCTCCCGGTCTCACGAGACAGGCGTGCCAGGAAGGGACGGGCTTGCGGGGGCTGGCGAGTGCTGCTGGGGCCCGGGGCCCTTTGCGGTGGGGACAACGCGCCCCGGACTCCGACGTGCCCCGGACTCTGACAGGCGGCTGCAGCTGTTCTGAGACCCTGCAGGCTCGATGTGCTGGGCCTGGGGAGCAGCTCCGGGAACTGCGTGGTACCTGTGAATCAGCGGCCGCTGGGATCGCCCGTGTTTCGGTTTGATTCTTCTCCCCTGGCCCTGTTACCTTGTCCGCAGTCCTGGCTCCCGTCTGTGTGCTGTGTAGGAATGAGGAGGTTGGGCGTTTGGGTGTCGTGGTGGCTCAGCCGGACGTGGGGCAGTGTCGTGGCCTCTCTCCAGGCCTGGCCGGCGCAGGGGCGCACACGGTATGTGGAGGGGCGTCGGTGCCGCACTGCATCCGGCCTCCCATTGGTGCAGACGCTCCGTGGAGCGAGCCCCTCCGGGTCCTCTTCAAGCCTGTTCGTTCCAGAAGAGCTTGATCTGAGGAACCTGTTCAGTGTATCTCTTCAGTCCCCTCCTGGGACTGAGGCCGGCCGTCTGACTTTATTAGAATAAACTGCTTCAGCGTCTTTGGCGAGCCCACGAGAGAGGCTGTGCATAGGGCCTGTGGCGCAGAGCGGGGCTCAGCCATGCCCTCCACGGCCCCTCGGCAGTTGGACACCCATTGCAGGGCAGCTTCCAGTGTTGGCCCCGGAGCCTTCTCTGTGAACCGCTGAGACTTCTGGTAGCAACTGGACTTGGCTCTTCTGGCTTTAAGGGACTGGGGTGGCCAGGTGCTCGGGTGGGCGTCTCTGGCGCCCCAGCAGCAGGGAGTGCTCTGTGCGCCCCCGGAGCTTCTGCTCAGCCGCCTCGTGCTCTTGCAGCTGCTTAAGTGCATTGTTCGTTCTTGCCGTGGACCCCGCTGGACCTGTACTAACTGGCCTTCAGTCTGGAGGGCCAGTGTCTTCTCTTGAACCAACGTTTAAACGTTTATTTATTCATTTGAGAGAGAGAGAACGCGTGCACTTGAGAGTGGTGTTGGGAGGGCTGCGGGAACAGGAGACAGAGAATCCCAAGGAAACTCTGCACTGAATGGGGGGCCCGAGGCAGGCTTGATCCCAGGACCCTGAGGTCACAGCCTGAGCCAAAATCAGTAGCTGGACTCTTAACCGAAGTGAGCCACCAAGGCTCCCCTTGAACCAACATTTAAAAATAACCGGGAAAAAAATAATAAAAAATAAAGAAAAATAAAAATAACTGGAAAGAAGAACGCGGCTGGCTCAGTTGGTAGAGCGTGGGGCTCTTGACCTCGTGTGGTGAGTTCAAGCCCCACACTGGGTGTCTCTATGTTGTTCGCAGTGTTGCTTGTGACGGGTAACAAATGTCCGGCTGTGGGGCTGATTGCACAGGGATTTGGGGTATTTTTTTGTATGGTTGGAGGACATAGGCTTTTTAATTTCTTGTTTTTGTTTTTTTCTGTATTTTCCGATTCCTATAAAACATTTATAGAAAGTATGCTGTTAAAATATATACGAAAGTATGTTGCAAGAAGATCTAAATTATATACAGCTGTAGAAATGCCTTTTTTTAAAGAAGGATGCATGTAAATGTTTCCTTTTCATATGATCTTAGATCTAATTGTTTTTTTTTTTTTTTTAAAGATTTTATTTATTTATTTGACAGACAGAGATCACAAGTAGTCAGAGAGGCAGGCAGAAAGAGAGAGAGGGAAGCAGGCTCTCCGCTGAACAGAGAGCCTGATGCGGGACTCGATCCCAGGACCCTGAGATCATGACCTGAGCTGAAGGCAGAGGCTTAACCCACTGAGCCATCCGGGCGCCCCAGTCTTAGATCTTCTTAACATTTGCTCTACTATACCAGTATTTTATTTTATTTTTTTTTAAGATTTTAGTTATTTATTTGACAGAGATCACAAGTAGATGGAGACGCAGGCAAAGAGAGAGAGGAGGAAGCAGGTTCCCCGCTGAGCAGAGAGGCCGATGCGGGGCTCGATCCCGGGACCCTGAGATCATGACCTGAGCAGAAGGCAGAGGCTTTAAGCCACTGAGCCACCCAGGCGCCCCAACCAGTATTTTAAATTAATTTTAATTTTTATGAAAAAAAATGGAGGCAAGGAAAGACTCAAATAACACTAAAAGGCTGATAACTAAGCTTAGCTGTCCGTGTCCCCTAGACGCCCCCACGACCGGCCTTTCCAGCTGTGTCCTACCCTCGCGTATGAGTCTGCTGTGTCCTCCAGCTGTGTCCTACCCTCGCGTATGAGTCTGCTTAGCGCAGCCCCCAAAACACTGCAGATGCAGGGACTTAAACAACAGACATGTACTTCTTACAGTTCTGGTGCCTGGAAGTCCCAGGTCAGGGCCCCGGCAGGGAGATTTCTTTGCAAGGCCTCATCATCTGCCTTGCACACCGCCGCTGTCTCACTGTGGACGTGTGGAAAGGGAGCAGCTCCCTGCTCTGTCCGAGTGAGGACTCTATTGGGTCAGGGCTTCCCTCCTACGACTTCATTCATTCCTCAGGACTCCTCTAGAGGCTCCCTCTCCAAATGCAGCCACAGTGGGGTCAGGGCTCCGAAATGGATTTGGGGCCGAGTAACCTTGTGGTCCCTCAAATCTGAGCCGTGTATCCACATTGCTGTCTTTAGGCCATTTCCACTAGGGTTTTCGCTGCCCTGCCACCTGTCCTAATTACTAACACATCCTAGGCTTGGTTTAAGTCCATACTTGGTGTTTCCATTCCTGAGGTGGGCCAAGCGCTTCCTTTTTTGCACCATTTTTTGTTTATATTTTTGAATTTTTTTTTTTTTTAAAGATTTTATTCATCCTTTTGACAGACTGAGAAAAGTAGGCAAAAGTAGGCAGAGAGGCAAGCAGAGAGCCCGACGTGGGGCTCGATCCCAGGACCCTGAGATCATGACCTGAGCCGAAGGCAGAGGTTCAACCCACGGAGCCACCCAGGCGCCCCTGTATTTTTAAATTTTAATAGCTGCATTTCCCCCATTGATTAGTTATTTCACTTTCTGACATAAATCTTCCCTTACACTGTATCAACTTTTAAAAAATGCCTGTGAATATATTTCTCGACATTATTATAAAACCTGTCAGATAAGCTGTCTTTCGGAGACATGTCTCCTGAAACCGTTCCTGTTCCCACCCCCACTGAGATGGTTATTCTTCAGGCATGCTAGTGACTTCTGTGTGACTGCCGTGTGACAGCCGTGTGGTGCCCCATGACCGCCCCGTGGGTGCTGCGTGACTGCCGCGTGATGGCCCCTTGGGTGCCGGGTGACCCTCCCATGACTGCCGTGTGACCACCCCGTGGGTGCTACGTGACCGCCTCCTGGGTGCCAGTGACTGCTGCATGACTGCCACGTGATGGCCCCTTGGGTGCCGTGTGACCCCCCCTCGCCCGTGACTGCTGCGTGACCGCCTCGTGGGTGCCGCGTGACTGCCCTGTGACAGGCCCGTGGGTGCCGGGTGACTGCCTTGTGACTGCTCTGTCCATACCCTGTGGCTGCTGTGTGGGTGCCCCATGACTGCCTCGTGACTGCCCCGTGGGTGCTGCTTGACGGCCCCATGGGTGCTCTAGGGTGCTGCATGACGGCCCCTTGACTGCTCTGTGGTGCCTGGGGCCTCTGTGTCACTCCTGTGTCAGTGCTGTCTGGTGTCGTGTGGCTGCCGTGTGGTGCTCTGCTGGTCTGTGTGCAGGAAAGATTCAGTGGGTTTATGATCCAGTTGAGGTGATGTGCAGAAGTTAAAGCCTGGGGCGCCTGGGTGGCTCAGTGGGTTAAGCCTCTGCCTTCGGCTCAGGTCATGATCTCAGGGTCCTGGGATTGAGTCCCGCATCGGGCTCTCTGCTCATCGGGGAGCCTGCTTCCTCTTCCTCTGCCTGCCTCTCTGCCTGCTTGGGATCGATCTCTCTCAGTTAAATAAATAAAATCTTTAAAAAAAAGTTAAAGCATTTGCACCATTGTCTCCTTTCTTATAGAGTTGTACTGGGAGGCCGGACTCCGTTCTGTTTTTACTCCGATGGCTGCGGCTTCCCCTCTCTGAACCTGGCTTGGGTGTTGTGTCCTCGGTGCTGTCCCACAGAGGCTTAACCCACTGAGCCACCCAGGCATTCCTGGTGTTTCCTGTTATTTAGAAGTTGGATCATCTGGAATGAGTCTTTAAATTTTAAATCTTCTGGTGCGCTTGGGTGGCTCAGTCATTAAGCATCTGCCTTCAGGTCGGATCATGATCTCAGGATCCTGGGATCGAGTCCCACATCGGGCTCCTTGCTCGGCAGGGAGCCTGCTTCTCCCTCTCCTCCTGCTTGTGTTCCTCCTCTCACCATGTTTCTTTCTCTGTTAAATAAATAAATAAAATATTTTTTAAAAATACATTTTAGGGACGCCTGGGTGGCTCAGTTGGTTAAGCAGCTGCCTTCAGCTCAGGTCATGATCCCAGCGTGCTGGGATCGAGTCCCACATCGGGCTCCTTGCTCGGCCGGGAGCCTGCTTCTCCCTCTACCTCTGCTGCCACTCTGTCTGCCTGTGCTCGCTTGCGCGCGCGCTCTCTCTCTCTGGCAAATAAATAAAATCTTTAAAAAAAAATACATTTTAAATATCTTTTTCTCTTATTTTCCGTTTCTTTTTTGTTGTGTTTTCTGATCTTTCTGTTAAATGTTTTCTGAATATATACCCTAATGTACTTTTTTCTGCTCGTAGGTCAACATTTATAAATTTTCCTGGAGATATTAGTTATAATTTGTTTTTTCTTTTTTTAAATTTTTAAAATTTATTTATTTGACAGAGATCACAAGTGGGCAGAGAGGCAGGCAGAGAGGGGGAAACAGGCTCCCCGCTGAGCAGAGAGACCGATGTGGGGCTCGATCCCAGGACCCTAAGGTCATGACCTGAGCCGAAGGCAGAGGCTTAACCCATGGAGCCATCCAGGTGCCTCTACATTATTTCTTTTATAAGCTAGATACGGTTAGATTTTTTAAAACTCAGGTTATATCCTTTTAATTTGCATAGTTTATTTATATTTAACATAATTACCAGTCATGACCGGAGCTGAGGGCAGATGCTTAACCGTCTGAGCCACCCAGGTGCCCCAAAGTGGGGATTTTCTTAAGAGAAATGGGTATGACCTAAAATTATTAGGTCAGTCACACAGCGTATGGTATATGTCAGGTATTAATTCTGGGTCTTTTGCATGTATTTCACTTATAAAGTTGACTAGTTACTGCAAACATTTCTAGGATTTCTTTGTGTTTTGAATTACCTAGCTTTTATCCATCTTAGTATTTGCCCCATTCCTTGTGTGTCAGAGAGGACTGGGATTGGTGGCCGAGGTCAGTGCTGGGGAAGTTTGCTGAGGAGCGAGCTCCGGGTCCCGGCCGCCTGGGCGCTGCCTGCGGACTCCGACTCTGCTCTGTGGCCCCGTGCGTGCGGCCCGTGGGCGTAACAGCGCAGAGCCCTCGCTGCCCTGTGGGCGGAGGGATGCAGATGTTTTGAGCCTATGTCCTTGATGCCTTTGCTGGAGGGACAGAAAGCGGAGGCCCACAGGCGCCTGTGTGGGGACCTCTTCTCCTCCCCTGGAGCTCCCGCACCCGGCCTGGCCCTCCAGGTGCCCGCGCAGCCCCGCGCCATTTCCTGAGGTCGAGGTGGGCCTGGGCTGAGGCCGGCGGTGGACGGGCCCTGCTGGACGGCCCGGCCGTGGAGAGAGCAGGACCGAAGGGGCATCAGACCTGGACCTCGGGGCTTTGAGGTTTCATTCCTGTGGAGTGTCCAGGTCTGTGGCATCCGTCGTGCTGTGCCCGGGTGCTTTAAAGTTGAGAACGTGCCCTGGCCAGCACTGCGGGGCCAGGAAGGGTGCCCCCGGCCGCGCTCCGGTCCCTGCGCTGTCTGCTCGCCCGCAGGTACGCTGGGCGGGTCCTTAGAAGTTCGGTAGCCTTGTGAAGGTCGTTTGGATCAAACCCTTTAGAGGAAAAACCCTTCTGAAACGCTGTGAGAGAAGACGCAGGAGCAGAGGAATCCAGTAACCCCCACTAGAGGTTTTCTGTTTCTGCTCTGGGTTTTTGCTGCTGTGCGGAGGCTGCTTCTCGGTGTTCAGTGCAGAGGACAGACAGGTTTCCTGCAGGTGTTGGAGCTGCGGGATGGACAGCCTGTCCGCTTGGTTTGGAGAATTACCTGATGACGTTAAGAAGTGAAGAGGGTGACCCGAGACTGGGAGTTTGTGGTGGCTGCATGCAGGGAACAAATCAGAGTGATGGCTCTGGCTAGATTCATGAGTGTTTTTATTTATTTGTTTATTTAATTGACAGAGATCACAAGCAGGCAGAGAGGCAGGCAGAGAGAGATGGGGAGAAGCAGGTCCCCGCAGAGCAGAGAGCCCGATCCGGGGCTTGATCCCAGGATCCTGGGATCATGACCTGAGCCGAAGGCAGAGGCTTAACCCACTGAGCCACCCAGGTGACCCCATAAGTATTTTTAAAACATTATTATTATTGTTTAAAGATTTTATTTATTTATTTGGCAGAGAGAGATAACAGCACAAGCAGGGGGAGTGGGAGAGGGAGAAGCAGGCTTCCAGCTGAGCAGGGAGCCTGAGGTGGGGGCTCGATCCCAGGACCTTGGGATCATGACCCGAGCAAAAGGCAGATGCTTAACTGAGCTACTCAGGTGCCCCTTAAAAATTATTATTATTATTTTTTTTTAAAAAGATTTTATTTATTTATTTGACAGGCAGAAATCACAAGTAGACGGAGAGGCAGGCAGAGAGAGAGGAGGAAGCAGGCTCCCCGCCAAGCAGAGAGCCCGACACGGGACTCGATCCCAGGACCCCGGGATCATGACCTGAGCCGAAGGCAGCGGCCCAACCCACTGAGCCACCCAGGCGCCCCAAAAATTATTTTTGATAAACTACATTTTTCCGTACTCACTCTTTTGGTCTTATAGCTTCAAAGCTGAGAACAGGTCTTCTTCCCAGTTTTGTGGGATCTTGGGGTTTCATTTGTAAGCCTCTCCATCTCGTTGTGGATTATGGACTGATTCCGACCTGTGTTAAAGACCTCAGGAGTGTGACATGTGAGCTGCCATTTTTAAAAATTTATTTGCTGGAGAGAATACGAGCAGGGGTAGTGGCAGAGGGAGAGGGAGTCCAACGTGGACCTCGATGCTGGAACCCGGAGATCAGGAGCTGAATCGAAGGCAGGCGCTTAACCCATGGAGCCAGCTGGGCACCCCGCAGGCTGCCATTCTGAAATGAGAGTCTCCAGTGTATTGTGGTTCGACGGCTCATGCCTGAAAGGCCGCAGGGGTGGGTGGGTGCGGGTAGAATCTCAGTCAGTCTCTCCAGATCGCCAGCTGTTTGCCGGGAGTTGTTACTTCTCAGTGTGTGTTGCCGCCTCTCCGGGCTCTGTGAAGTGTGACTGGCACTTCTGTGGGACTGGTAGATTTACTGGAGCTTTGGTCTGAGGGGGCAGGTGCTTCCCAGAGAGGGCGGTACCAGGTGTAGGCTGACCCCCTGAATGAGAACTATGTTCTAATTGTAATGAGAAAAACTCGTTAAAAACTACAGTAGGAGATTCTGTAAAATGTTTATTGTCCCACTTGTTAGTCTGCTTCTTCGGGACACCTGTGTGGCTCGCTCAGTTAACAAAGATCCTCTTTTTTTTTTTTTTTTTTTATTTTTTTTTTTTTAAGATTTTTATTTATTTATTTGACAGAGAGAAATCACAAGTAGATGGAGAGGCAGGCAGAGAGAGAGGAAGGGAAGCAGGCTCCCTGCTGAGCAGAGAGCCCGATGCGGGACTCGATCCCAGGACCCTGAGATCATGACCCGAGCCGAAGGCAGCGGCTTAACCCACTGAGCCACCCAGGCGCCCTTTTTTTTTTTAAGATTTTATTTATTCATTTGTGAGAGAGAGAGAGCACACGTCGGCTCCCTGCTGAGCAGAAAGCCTCATGTGGGGGACGTGATCCCAGGACCCTGAGGTCATGACCTGAACTGAAGGCAGTTTCTTAAAGGACTGAGCCACCTGGACGTCCCAGAGACAGCACTGTTCTGTCTAGATCACTCTGGAGGCCTCTTGGCACACATGAATCCTTAGGTCCCCAATGAAACCAGGGTCCCGATCGCTGTGGCCCTCCGTGTGCATCTCCCACAGTTGTTGGGAAGAGCTACCAGATTCAGGAGCACAGCTATGTGTAGGAAGTGTGGCGCAGAGGGAACGGTCCCCAGGGCTCCTGCCTGCCAGTCTCTCGATCTGGGGACCTGTCCTCCAGTGCCTGGGCTCGTGCGAGGATCTCGTGCTTCTGATCTCAGAGCCTCTCGTCTGGTCTGTACGCCTTTGTATCAACTCTTACGGGACGTTAGGTGGGATGGTGGATTTTAACCGCTGCCTAGAGGCTTTCCCACCTCGTCCTTCTTTGTCTGTATGCGAGGGACCCGGTGCCTGGACAGCATGGTCGTGGTCTGTACGGAGGGCTTTCTGTGTCATGTGCTGACCCTCGGCAAATGCCTTGAGTGCCGTTCCTGGAGACACTGCGGATCTTTATAAGGCTGCAAGGGGCCGTGGTCGTTCCACTGGCAGCTTGATCAAGGTCAGTGGCTGGGGAGTGGCGCTGAGGGGAATTTGGCCCTGAGGGCCATTGAGAGCCAGGCTGCTTCTGCGCCCCTCTGGCGGTGGGGGGCAATGAGGGGCCGGCTGGCGGCCCCCGGCTTAGTCTGTGCCGGGCATGTTCACGGAACACACAGCCTCCCCTCTTACTGCTTGATTTTGATCACAAAGGGCCTTTGCTATGTTGCGCCGCTCAGACCCTCTGTCGGGCGGGGTGAGCCCACTGTGGAGATGAATGAGGTGCCGGCCGGAGTGTGTAACTGGGCATCCGTGTGTCCAGGTAGCAGGATGGCGGAGCGGGGAGTTCTCACCTGGAGCCTCCCTCTCCCACCACTGGTTCCTCTGTGCGCCATCGGGGGTGCATGTGCTCCCTGGTCTGTGTCCGCAGAAGGCTATCTGTCCAGCCTCTGGCCGCACCTGCTCCCACCTCCTGTGCTGACCCCAGGGGTCTGTCATCTCTAGCTCACAATGGATGTGTATGTGGGGGCATGGAGGGGAGTCAGTGTAGACGCTGTTAACCTTGGCTGGTCGTAGAGGCCGGATTTCTGATTTTTGCATAGAGAACAGAACGTAAGGTGGAAATTTTTATAGCTGACATTGGCCTGATTTCTGTCATTTCTGGTATAAACTTGTTGACATTTGGATGCAAGGAGAATTACTTGTTTTCCGAGAATAATACCTACGTGGGAGTGTGGGCCCCGTGGCCGGATGCGTCTCTGCTGCTGGAGAAGCACGGAAGCGGGTCTTCTCCGGGCCGATGCTCTGCACTTTGTAAAGAGGTTCATTTGAAATGGGGAAACGTGCATCCCACCCCCTTCTGGCGCCTTTGTCTTGCTCGTTTCTTCATGGCGTTGTAGGCTCCATTGTGGGAGAAGACAGAACTCTCAGAGCGCTGCTTGGTGAGGAAGCCAGCCCCTCCTTCCTTCCTCCTCAGGGGTGGTCCTGGGAGTAACGCGGGAGGGCCGGGCAGAGCCCGCTGTGTGGCTTTGGGTGTGGGTGGTGATCTCACTCGAGGGCGGTGGGGAAGATCTCTGGCTTGGTGGTCCCCACGCACCTCTGGGTCTGGACCGCATTCCCTCCCCGTGGGAAGGTGCAGGTGCGGGGAAGGTGCTGGTCTTTGCCTGCCGTGCAGTGCTGTACACGTGGGAGGAACCCGTGTCAGTGCAGGAACTTGAGGCCCGGCCCAGGGGGGCCACAGCCGAGCATGTGGAGAAGCCAGCGATGGTGCCTGGAACGCACAGTGCCACCTGGCAGAGAGGGGACAGCCTGCCGATGAGAGCGGAGCCCGCACAGATGGCAGAGCAGACATGCCCAGCGAGGGGAGCCAGACGCACGGGAGCACGTGGCTCACTGTGTGCTGCCCTTTATATGGAATTCCCGCGGGCGACCTTGGGGGGAGGGGAGCACCCAGAGGACTTCTGCAGGGGCACAGGGAAATGGGGTTGAGAGGCGCACTTGCTGTCTCGGTTGGCAGCGGTTTCGCGGGTGTGGGGGAGTCCCAGGAGTCATCCCGGTCTGTGCTTCAGGGACGCAGCGTGTGGAGCATTGTGCTTTGGTAACGCTCTTTCTAGACCGCAGTCTTCGTGCCTTCTGCTAAGGGAGCAAGACTCCTGGGACCAGAGAAGGGCATCCTTCCGCAGAGCCATGGCGGTGGGCTCCTGCGTCCATCCACAGTCACTTGGGTCTCACTGAGGCCAAGGCTCTGCAGAGGGACCGGGGCGTCGGGCGCTGCCTTGGGCAGGAGGTTGCTTGGTGATGTGTGGCTGGTGTTCTCGCCTGGCCTGGCTGGGGCTCCTCGGGTGCACATTGGCGGCAGCCCTGGCAGCATTTGAGTTCAGGATGCCCCTGCCCTTCGGTTTTGTGGAGGTGAAGAGAATGGCACTGACGGGTTGCTATGCTTTTAGTATAAATTACTACTTGTCTTGTCAAAATAGCTATCAGTCAAATGTATTTGATAGGCTAATGTGTTGTTTCGGATCCTGTGATGGCATGGGGTAGGATTCTAATGACATTACTTCCAGTGTTTTTGTTTCCTTTTAAAAATATTTTATTTATTTATTTGTCAGAGAGCGAGCGAGCGCGCAGGAGCCCGCAGAGGCAGAGAGAGAAGCAGGCTCCCTGAGGAGCACAGAGCCTGATGTGGGGCTCGATCCCAGGACCCCGAGATCATGACCCGAGCTGAAGGCAGCCGCTTAACCCACCGAGCCACCCAAGCGTCCTGCTTCCAATGTTTGTTAGTTTGTTTGTTTTAATATTTTATTTATTTATTTGATAGAGAGATCATAAGTAGGCAGAGAGAGGGGGGATGCAGGCTCCCTGCTGAACAGAGAGCCCGATGCGGGGCTCGATCGCAGGACCCTGAGATCATGACCTGAGCCGAAGGCAGAGGCCCAACTGACTGAGCCACCCAGGCGTTCCTTACGGGTGTAGTTAGGGATGTTGTGGAATGGCTTAAAGCTTGACCTATTTCTAAATTGCTATTTTATTTTTATTTATTTGCTTTGTAAGTAAACTCTTTGCCCCAGTGTGGAGCTGGAACTCGTTACCCGGAGACGAAGAGTCGCACAGTCTCCCAAGTGAGCCAGGCAGGCGCCCTGGGCTGGTCTTACTTTGCAGAAGTCACTTGAGCGTTTGTTCCTTCTGCTTAGTTCAGTTAGAATCAACTCATGTGGGGCATCTGTTGGCTTAGTGGAGCCCCTCTTGTTCTTGGGGTCCTGAGTTTGAGCCCCCGGTTGGGCATAGAACTTTCTCAAGACAGATGAAAAGGTAAACAAAGTGAGCTTACAGTTCGCCGCCATGGTCTGGGGTTCACTCAGCAAAGCACGCGCACCTTTGCGGTTTGCAGAGCCCAGGCAGAGAGCCGCTTGCCCGGTGCTTATAGGGTGCAGACTGTTTCCGTAACTCTCTGTAGGACGTCACAGGGCGGCCCGGGACTGCTCAGGATAGGAAAGCGGCGTTCAGCAGAGAGACGGAGCCTTGCGCAGGGAGAGAGGAGCACACAGGCTGGAGACAGCCGCGTTCTCAGAGGGGAGGAGCTGGCTGGGAGCATCATAACCGTCAGTCTGGGGACAGTCCAGTGTGGCCCGAGGTGACTGCAAGTAACTCACTGTGGCCCAGGACTCGTGTGCATCTGTGCCGGGGACTGTCCTTGCTGCACGGCTGCCTGGAGGTGAGGGAGTGTGGTGAGTCGCCCGGGCCTCTCCAGGGGTGGCCTTGGTGTCCTATCTGTCCACGCTTGTTTCGGTGCCTTGTCTGAACCTCTCAGGCTGCCCCCGGCGGAGCGCGCCGGGGAGGAGAGGGCCGCGGCCGTGCTTCCTTGTGCTCCCATTGTTGGCTTCAGTCACAGAAGCTGCCTGAGGGAGGCGGCTTAGCTCCGTCCCGCCCACTGCTGTGGTGTCCCAGGGCAGTGGTGTCCCAGGGCAGTGGCCCAAGGGTCTGGCCGCCCCGTGAGCTGCCTGGATGGAGGGACAGACGGAGAATTCTGGGACAGCGGCTGCTTCAGCGTGGTGGCCTCCCTGCGGTGCAACAGCGGTCGCGACTCCGGGGCCCACGGGGCAGCCCAGACGGCGGCGCTCTGGCTCGAGGGCAGGTCGGTCAGAGCTAGACACAGACCCCCGGCATCCGGGCCGCCGCCTCGGCCCTTCCTGCTCATCACCCATTTTGGCCATTCACAAGAGACGACAGCTTCCTTCTTGATCTTTCTAGAGAGAGTGAGCAGGGCACTCGCAGACACGCATGCGCAGGGAGGGATAGGGCGAGGGCAGGGGAGAATCTCCAGTGGAGGCTGGTGCTCGTGACCCTGGGATCGTGCCCCGAGGTGAAACTTCAAGTCTGTCGCTTCACTGATGGAGGGCCTCCCAGCGCCCCCAGAGGTGACTGCTCCGGGGTGGGAACCCTTTCCCTGAGTCCAGTGCCCGGCCTGCCTGCCGGGGCGGCCTTCTGTTCTTTGTCTCCCAGCTTCCAGGCCAGGCCCCCACCTCACCCCGTCCCCTGCTTTTACTTCCATCTGAGAGGCCACATCCCCATCTCTCCAGACTCTGGAGACACCGTCTGCCCTGAGAGGCACAACTGAAGCCCTGGCTGTGGCCCCGGGGCGGAGGGCCTGGTTGGGCTCGGCTTCTCGAGTTCCTGATTTCCTCGTCCTCCCTCCCTCCTGCGCCTGTGTTTTCTTCAGGGGCTCCCAGTCCGAGTCCGGCCTCTCTTCCACGTGCTGGTGTCAGCAGCGAGGATGGCAGGGGCCCAGCGCGGGAGCCCGCATTCGCGGCTGTTCCTCTGTACCTGCGCGTGGCAGGAGAGCCCGGCAGGAGAGCCCGGCGCGGGGCAGGGCGCGGACCTCGCTCTGCTCTCGCGCACGCTTTCTCTCTCTCTCTCTCTCTCTCTCTCTTTCTCTGTCTCTGTCGGCTCTTCGTGGGTATCGTTCCTTCCCAGAGATTCCGTAACTGCGGTGTCTGACAAGTTTCATAGGCGCAGAAGCAGAATCCAGACCCCCGGCTGTTTCCCATGTCGCTGCGGGAGCGCAGCCCCAACCTGCCCCCTCCAGTGTGCTGGAGCCTCTGTCGCTGGTTTGGGAGGCACGGCCCCAGGGAGAACGAGGAGAGGGCGTGGGCCCAGCTGCCTGCGGAGGGACAGGCTGGCTGGGTGGTCGCTGCGCTCAGGCGGGCCTCTGGGTGTGAGCAGGGCACGTGGCGGAGGTGGCCAGCGCTGGCCACTGTTTGCACAGCGAGGTCTTCTGCTTTCCTTCCTCCTCGAGGAGTGTGAGGAAAGAGCCGTGGGAGAAGGTGCTCACAGCCCCTGCTCCCTCCCTACCTGATCCCTCCCCACTTGGTGCTTTGGGGGTCTCCCGACCAGCCCTCTGCTGAAGCAGCTGTGATGGCCGCCTACACGCCACACGGCAGGGGTGGGTGAGGTGTGCGAGGCCTGGGGGTGACAGGCTGGCCTTGGAGGGGTCACTGTGGAGGTGACAAGAATCTTGGGTGCATACATGTTCTCTGCACTTCTGTACAAACAAGCATGTCTTAGGATCAAAGATGCGTTCAAGAACTGACCAGGCTAAACATAGAGAGGGAAATTCAGGGAGCAAACTCCAGGGGGAGGATCTCTAACTCCAAGCTCAAATTTGGGGAAATTTGGGTTTCCTTTGTCAGCTCACAGGGCTGAGGCCCCACCTCCCAGCCCCAGACCAGGGCTGCTTCTGCACTGGGCTGGGTGCCCCAGAAGCAGGACTCAAAGCCAGAGTCCCCCTCGGAGGTGGGCCTCCAGCCGGCTGTGGGGGCTCTGGCGTCTGGCAGAAAGCGCTTCATCCAAACCCACGGCGACTCCTGTGGAAAACTCTGGAGCAGCGGTGGGTCCGCAGCAACCGGTGGTCACGCACAGAGTGGGGCCCCTGGAAGCAGATGCCAGGGTTAGGCCTAGGCAGAACTGCAGACATGGGGGTGTCGGACAGCCTGTGGGACGTAAGCTCCGTCCTCCCGGGGACTCAGGGCTCACTGACGGGCTCTCCAGACGACAAGAGAGCGAGCGGCCATGTGGCGACTTTAAGCGGCCACACAGATCTTCTAGGGCTGTGGCATGGGAGGGTCCCTGCTGGCTGCCCAGCCCCCCAGCCTCGGGTCACCCCACGGCAGGCACTCTGCAGCGCAGCCACTGTGTCTGGAGGCTGCACTTGGAATCTACGGAGTCTGACTATGTTTAGATGGCGTGTGTGGCCAGTGGCCACCATCAGGCCCACAGCCCAGATACGAAATCCCACGGAGAGCCTGAAGAGATGAGCCCATCAGAGGGGGAGCCAGGAGGAATCACCCGCAGGGCAGCAGGGAAGAACAGGAGGGGACGCCGACACCGTCACACAGACTCCGGAAGAAATGACCTTCGAGGAGCAGCCACTGGTCCCACAGTTTGCAGGGACAGACAGTCATGGCCCACGGGGTTCTGTGCACCCTCCCAGAGGGGACTCCCCACAACGGGGGAAGGCCTGACGTGCTCACGTGGTCACGCGGTGAATAAGAACCGCTCAGTACAGAGGCGACCACAGTCACATTTTGGGCTTCAGAACACGCCCACGCAAGGAGTTCAGTCCCGTGCTGTGATCACTTCACGGCCAGACACCAGTGAGCGCTGCCCCACTGCCTCGAGGCCCTAGAACCGCCCACAAGGAGCAGGTGTGAGCTGACCTGAGGCTTTGCGTACACCTGGCACGGGGCCCGTGGCAGTGGCGCTCGAGTACTGATGCGCTGGTCTCCACCTCAGAGAAGCACTTGAGCCTGCAGCTGCCGGTGTTGATCGGGGGCTGAGCTTGTGGCATGTGTGTTGCTGAGCACAGTGCCAAGGTCAGGGTTAGGAAGTGCGGGTCGTGCACCAGAGGCTGGTTCATGGGGTCTGTGCCGGGTGCCGCTGAGGACACAACCAAGGAGACAGCTGGGATGGGGGGGGTCAGAGCAAGGACATTAACGGTGATTCATTCTATTTTTTTTTTAAACATTTTATTTATTTATTTGACAGACAGAGATCACAAGTAGGCAGAGAGGCAGGCAGAGTGAGAGGAGGGAAGCAGGCTCCCTGCTGAGCAGAGAGCCGGACCCTGGGATCATGACCTGAGCCGAAGGCAGAGGCTTTAACCCACTGAGCCACCCAGGCACCCCAACGGTGATTCATTTTAGATGCAGGAATAAACAGACCAGAGGAAAGGGGGAGGCTGTGTGGCTTCCTTGACCCATTAGCCACGAGGCCCACCTGTCATCTGAGCTGACCAGGGACCTCCTGACTTGCTAGGAAAGGCAGTGTGGGGACATTGGTGTCTGTGCCCGACACTCCCTCCAGACCGACATGAATGCGAGAGGCCAGGGGGGCCGGCTTGTCAGCCCCGCGTGCAGAGCTGCTGCGGGACAGACACCCAAGCGCTTTCCTGGAATGCTGAGTGCGCTTCCCGGTGAGCCGCGGGAGGCATCATCTCTGTGTCAGAGCAGCCGGGGCTGAAAGTGGACACCAATACAATAGATGCCTGAATTTCTGAGAAAAAATCACAAGACCGTCACTCAAGGACACTTGACTGAGGGGGTTGACAGGAGTGTCCTTGTGGGGCGAGGGCTCAGGTGTAGGCTATAAGCGGATGGGGGGGTCTGAGCGGTTCCCCCACCCCCGGGTGGGGGTCAGGTTAGGCCGCAGAGGGTTTTGAGGAGGTGAGAGGTCTCCCCTCAGGTGAGGGAGCAGGCGGATCTGGGCACACCTGCTGCTGATAGTTGCTAGAAAGGGTGAGAACTATTTTTCATTTTTATTTACTTTGTTTTTTTACAGAGAGGGAAGGGAGCAGGGAGGAGCAGAGGCGGGGACAGAACTTTCGACAAATCTGACGGAAGCAGGTGCTTGTGGGACTCCACCAGGGCAGCGCCCAGGTCTTGATTTCGCTCCCATGGGGATCTCAGGCTCCTGAGATCAAGCCCCATGTCAGGCGCTGTGCTCGCCGTGGGCTCTGCTTGTCCCTCTCCCTCCCCGCACTTGTACATGTGCCCTCTCCCTCTCTTTCAAATACCCGTGGGCTCTGCTTGTCCCTCTCCCTCCCCGCACTTGTACATGTGCCCTCTCCCTCTCTTTCAAATACATAAAATCTTGAAAAAACAAAAATAAAAAGGTGTGGCAAGCGAAGCCAGTGGGAAGGAGTGGCAGCCCCATTCAGGGAGAAGGGACCCAGGGAGCAAGGTGGAAAGTGCTGCCGGCGCTGGGCTCGGTGAGCCACAGGAGGATGGCGACACAGTTCTTTGTCCTCTGGGTTAGCAGCTGGTGTAGTGTCAGTGCCGGACTCCAGCTGCCCTTGTTCCATGGGTGTCCGGGCTCAGCGCAGGGAGGGAACCCCTGTGAGAGACGCCCCGGACCTGGGTGGCAGTGGTGGGGAGATCGCCATCCGCCGGCCCGGACCTGGTGGGGCAACGTGGACGCTGATATCCGCTGCCTTCCGTGGCCCAGGTGGCATTCCCCAGGACCCTGGGGGACAGGACTCCCTTAGACCCTGCTCCCCGTTCCCTCAGAGACCCCGTGAGACCCCGTGCGGCGGGACCAGTCTCTCTCCCAGGCCCTGTCCTGTTCCCTCAGAGACCCCATGCCGTGCTGGGCCGGTCCAGCGGTGATTCCATTTTGTTTCCGGAGCCGCCATCCTGGGTTCTGGGTCCATGGCGTGTCCGATGTCCCTTTCCTTCTACCAGCACGTGACGGTCTATAGAAGCCCGTGTCCAGCCCAGGGAGCACGACTCTGGAGCATGATGGTTGCGGGATGTCCCCGGTGGCAGCCCAGCCGCGCCAGAGTGCGCTGTCCGGCGGTCCCCACGCAGGAGGGACGGGCGGTCACCGGAGACGGCATAGGCACCCATCGGGTCACTGGGGGGAGTGTCATGGCAGGAGCCTGGACTGACGTTGTTTTGGGGGCCGAGGCTTTTGCAGCGCCCTGTGGCGGGGCGGCCTCTCATTCCTCCTGCCCTTGCGGTGTCCGTGGGAGGAAAAGATGCCCAAGGACCTGCCGCGTCAGGCCCCTGTGGTCATCTTCGTTGGCACCTCGGACGTGCAGGACAGGCTCTCTTGTTCGAGTCAAACAGGTCACCCGCTGGATGCACGGCCGCGGCAGACGACGGTGTCGGAGGGAAACTCCAGCTGGAGGGAAACCTCCAGCAGACAGGATCGGTGGGTCTAGTTCACCTGCTGAAGGAGCCTGGCGCCCCGCGGACAGCCCAGGAGCGACTGTGCGGCCGGATGTGCTTCGGGCGGGTGGACGGCTGGTCCCCTGGAGCCTCCGTCCTGCAACCATGGAGAGGATGCGCGCCCCGCCCCGTCCCGGCTTCCCCCAGCGCCACGTCCTCTTGCTCTGGCCCGCGGCCTGCAGCAAAGCCCCAGCTACGTCTCCCAGCCAAGGCGCAGTTTTTCCGTCTCGAAGGTTTGAAGATGAAGCGAGGGCAGGAGCTCCTCGGCCTTCCTAGTCTTCCCTCTGGTCCGGCGTTCCCTTTGCTCGGCCACATGTCACCTGCGCGGGCCGCTCGCGTGCGCAGTCATTCGCTGTGTCCCGGAGGCGGCTTTGGAAGACCGCGAAACCTTCTCTTTCTTGCTTTTTGCCTTAAAGATGGATGTTCTGTCTTTAGAAGTTGTGTTTTTGTAAGTAACGTCTGTGGCCAGCGTGGACCGCGAACCCACCGCACCGCGGTCGAGAGACGCGTGGGCCACGCCGAGCAGCGTGGACCTGAGACGGACTCTCCATCCCGGGGCAGGGCTCGCTGGGCCCGTCCGCGGACCGTCCCGCGGGCCGTGGTTCCAGTCACCTAGGGCGAGGCAGAGTCCAGGGGCCCGCAGCCGCGCTCCCCAGTGTGCTCTGTGGCCTGGGCCTTCCGTGCTGGCTGCTCTTTTCTCTTTAATTTGGAGATTTTTTTCTTGTTCGACCAAATGGGTATTTATGGATAGTTACCAAAATTCAATATTCTTTAAATGAAATGGAGAAACAGAAAAATAGTTTACTTCGCACTTAACCTAGTTAAGGAATTTCAGTAGTGGTTATTACGGTGACAGTATTGGTGGTTTTATTTTTTTAAGTGTAGACGAGGAACAGCAGTGCTCTATGAAAATAATATCTTATGACAGGAGGCGCCTGGCTGGCTCAGTGGGTATGTGCGACTCTTGCCCTCCGGGTTGCGAGTTCAAACCCTATGTTGGGCCTAGAGCCTCGTTTAAAAAATAAAGTGAAAATAAAAATAAAATTTCGTGACACTGCAGGCTCACATCGTTTTGTCTGCCTCCTGTCAGATGTCATCTAGGCGAGGTGTAAACAAACAGGACCAGGGACGGCTGTCCGTGTCGCTGTCCACATCCCCAACCCCTGCCGCGAGCCTCTGGTCAGACCCTGTTCTGAGAGCCTTTACCACCCTGCCTCCGCCGTCCCTTGGCTGAAACTGGTTCGTGGCCTCCACGGGAGCGTCAGGCTGCCGTGGGTGGGTTAGGAGGCCCAGTGTGCTGGAGGACAGTGACTGACCCCTTGCTGGCGCGTAAGGGATGTGGCCGTGTCACTGGCTTCCCTCCCTTGCTGGCTGGCATTCTGCTGGTTTCTGAGGCCTCAGGTGCTGCCCGTCCTGAGACCGTGTGTGCCCAGGCCCCCGGGATAGTTGGCCCCACCTGGTCAGGCCTCTCCTCCAGCGACAGGGTGGCCTGGCCCAGCCCTGCACAGCCTGTGGGACGGGTGTTCAGGATACTGAGGTACCTGGTCCCAAGTCCTGTTGAAGCATCTTTTCTCACTGTGTGTGTGATTGGGATTGGGGCTTCCAGAAAGTTCTGTCGATCTGCTGACCGTTGTCCATAGAGCTTCTGTCAGCTGGTCTCCCTCCTTCTGCACTGCAGGTGGCACGGGTTCGTCCCAGGTCCCCAGCACTCGGTACAGGCTGTTGTCCGTCCATGTGACAAACGCTTGGGTCCTATGTCAGAAGGGAGGCTGGGGCTCGAGGTGTACGAATCACTGAGCACTCGAGGTGCACACCCCGGCCGCCAGGAGGGCTCGATGGGCCCTGTTGGGAGAACTGTGCTATCATGTGTCCCTTGGTCACTGTGTGAGGATGGTCTTTGGGGGAGGTGGCGTGGGAGCAGAGTCTAGACAGGAGGAGAGTGCAGCCTCCAGAAAAAGGCACGTGAAGGGAGGACCAAGATTGGCCTTGAGAATTACTCAGAATGAGATGGATTATTCAGTATTTGGTGCTAACAACAGACTCTCCATTTTGATGGAAGGGAACAAGGTAGATCATCTACCCACTGTTTTAGGTAAAGTTCTAAATTAAAAAAAAAAAAAAAATTATTGGAGCATTTGGGGAAAAATAAAAGAATACAGTTTTAATCTTGGAATGAGGAAGGCTTGCCAACTGAGATACAAAAGAACCTATGAAGGAAAAGATTGGTAAGCCTGATTTTGTAGAAATGAGGACTGTCGTGTGACCAAAATTAGTCTAAACAAAGTTAGAAAAGTGACGTTTAGGGAGAAAGTGTATTTTACACGTGTGCCTGGAAGTTAATAGTAAGAATGTTTTAAGGCTGCAGTAGATTCTGGGAAACTCCTGAACATCCCAGTGGAGAGTGGACAAAAGGCATGAGCAGGTGACTGAGGGGGAACGGGATGTAAATGGTGCCGCCCTGTTGTCTCTCAGGGATGAGACTGAAACGCAGACTGAAACTTGATGGCACATTTCAGCCAATCTGTGTGTGGTCCCAGTGCCCCGAAGGGGGAGGAAGGGACTAGAAGGCGGTGTGTTCCGTCCGGTGACAGCTCTTGGACTTGGGCACGAGAGTCCTGGCTGTCTCGACCTGCGGTGTCCTCGCGCTCTTGGGGGAAGCACGTGAGGTTGAGTACGCTGGTGACACTGCTGCCTCTGGAGTTAGGGTTTCCTCCGCAGCAAGTCAACTTGCAGAGCACACACGTCCCTCTGTAGTTAGATGGCTGCCTGTGTGCTCACCTGGGCGTGTGCGTAAGCACGCAGGAAGGATCTGGAAGATGCCTGGGGCTGAAGCGGTTGGTGTGGCAAGAGCAGCGGCCAGAGGCAGGATGGAGACCCCGGCCCTCTGTGCTGTGTCTTCAGGAGGGCTTGCGCGTGCGGTTCAGGAACCGGACGTCTTGGCGACACTCGGGAGATGGGGGAGCACCGCGTGGTTTTCTGCCGCTGATGTTTGCTCCCTCTCCACAGGTGCGGGTCCTGGCGGGAGCCTGTCAACCCTTACTACGTCAGCTCTGGCCACGCTCTCGCCCCGGCCACCAGTGCCAACGACAGTGAGCAGCAGAGCCTGTCCAGCGACGCGGACAGCTTGTCCCTCACCGACAGCAGCGTGTGAGTCCCTCCTCCTGGGCACGTCCCGTGCGGTCCCCAGCGCGGTTTGTCTTCCTACAGAACATGTGGCCCCCACCCCCACCTCTGGTGCACAGACCGGTGGCGCTGCCAGCAGGATCACAAAACACCCTGAGTCTGTGGCCGCTGCTTCTCCCTGAGGCCACGGCTGCTGGGACCCTCGAGACCAGGAAAACCGGTGGGCACGGGGGGCTGAGCAAGGCCAGTGGTGGCACCCAGGGTGCTGGCTGTGCAGGGTGCCTCCCCATCAGTTCTTTCTGTCACTCTTCCACATTGCGTACCCATGCAGACTGCGTGGGAACTGGGACGATGGGAGCCGGACTGGTGCTGCTGGGTCTGTGCTGGCCCCGGTGCCCAGAGGACTGGAATAGTGGTGGGGGCCGCGGGTGTCCTAGAGGCCTCGGCGACTGTCTGGAGCCACCTGGAGCCTCCAGTCCTTCATTGGTCGCAAAGGACCTTATTCTTCCATTGTTCTCTTCAGGGAAGCCTTCCCTTTGTGGAAAAGAACTTATTTTCTGACACTCTGCTTTGGTTTTTGGCAAGTGGCTTTTTGGGACCCAAATGCACATCAGATATCCAATGGTGTAAAACTCTCTGTGGTCATATCAGGGTGTGGCCCGGCCAGCCTGCCAAGGTCATTTGGGGTCATGGCCGCCCACGAACGTCAGATTTACCCCACTTCAGTCACCTGTCTCTGACAGGATGTCCCTGGCCAGGGCCCGGGCTGGCAACCGGACCCCTGGCACACTCCACCACCATCAGGGCCGGAGGAAAGCCTTTGGCGGGACAGCAAGCAGGTGTGAAGTGTCCCCGCACCCTGACCCTGGGACCACAGGGACAGGAGCAGCCAATGTCAACTGGCCGTCGGGGTGTCCGTCCCCAGCCAGCTTCTTTTTTCACGTGAAAGAGTAGGGCCCCTAAACCTGTCTTTCTGCAGGAAACCTGTCTGAACACGGTGGTCTCACTTCGGTAGCTGTCCCCTAGTGTGTGCTCTTCTTGGCCTGTGTCCGCATGTTCTTCCCACGCGGCCCAGGGGTGTGCAGGCCTGGCCAGCTTGCACCACTGCTGGGCCACACCAGCTACCCCTGTGTCGTGTCTGGAACCCCTTCTCTTCTCTTTGGGGACGACGTGGTGGTGACATCACGAGATGGGTTTGTCCTGATCATTTCATTCTCTCAGATGAAGCGTTGATGTGTGTTTAGCAGCGTCCTGCTGGAGCGGACCATGGTTTTGGCTCTTGCTCTGACCCCTACAAGCGGTGACAGCTTGGGAGCGGGCCTCTGTAGCAGCTGGTTCTCTCCTCCCTGAAATGGGTGCTACAGTGAAAATCGATTGGCCAGCATGCGTTTTCTTGAAAAGTCTCATAATTCTAAGAAGGGACTTCCATTTGTTAAAGGAAAGAACTTAAGCTTTTGAAATATTTTTTTTTTTCCTGATAGTCTCTTCACCTTGGCTTACACCAAGACCCAGAAGTGTAGGGACAGTCTGTTTGGAATACAAGATACTTCAATCTGCACCAGAGGCAAAAAGTTGGGTGTGTGTGCCGTCCAGATTCTGGCCCCTGGGGCAGCTGCCCTAGCCTATCAGCCGCCCAGTGTGAGCAATGTCCTGGCTGACTTTGGACATGGGCGTCCAGGGACAGCGTCTGACCGCAGAGTCGTGTGGGATTGAGTGCCCATCAGAACGTAGGAGAAGCAAGGAGTCGGGTGGTTCAGGAAACCCGAACAACCCTGTGGGGGGCATGTCAGGATGTTTTGGGTGCGTGTGACTCTCCTGTTCCTTGACACCCGAGCCTGTAAGTGCCCCTGCCGGGCTGCTGAGGTAACCACACAGCACACCCTGCCAGGGCCCTGACAGCCCGGGAAACTGAGGCAGGCAAGAGAAACACTGTCCCAGCCTCCTCCTCCCTTGCTCCGAACCAGAGTGCAGGCTCTGCAGCTAGATGAAGGCTCAGAGGCAGAGCATCAGGAGAGGCAAGTGTGGCCTCCCTGCCTGCCGAGGAAGCCGCTGAGCTAGGGGCTGTGGGGCTGCCCGGGACCAGGGTTAGGACACACTGGGCATCCTGTGCTGGCCCCGTGGGACAACTGCACGACACCTGCTAAAGTGAGATCAGCATGGGGGCTGCATGTACATGCCCTCAAGTTAGGGCAGCAGGGCTCAGACACGCCCTGGGGCCCCAGCGCCCAACCCCGGGCTGTGCTTGGGAAGGAGGCGGGAGCCTTGGGAAGGAGGAGGAGGCTCTCGATGGAACCCAGGACAGACTGGGCAGGCCAGGGTCCTCCGACAGCCGGACGGTCTAAAGACTCCTGCCTTCCAGCCATCAGGGTCCTTCAGTGAGAAGGAGACAGGGAGCAGAGAAGCTGTCCTCTGTGGGCTCGCGCTCTGCCTGGCATCGTCACATGCTCTGGGCTCCCGTTAGCCACTCTGCCTCCCAGGGCAGCGGGTTGGCTGGCTGCTTGCTGCCTGCTTGCTTTCTTCTTCTTTCTTTCTTTTAAAGATTTTATTTCTTCATCTGACAGCGTACAGTAGGGAGCAGAGGGCGAGGGGGCAGCAGGCCGCCATCGAGCTGGGAGCCCGACCCGGGGCTCATTCAGGGTCCCGGATCGTGACCTGAGCCGAAGGCAGATGCTTCATCGACATGGCCCCCCTCGGCGCCCCGAATAAATAGACCTTTACAAGCATGGAGAGACCGTGCTGAGCTGTGCAGCCACGCCGCAGGGAACGCCAGCAGGATGGTGTCACTGCGCTGTCCCGTGTGTTCACGTGAGGCTCTCTCCCGTGCACAGGGATGGCGTCCCGCCGTACAGGATCCGCAGGCAGCACCGCCGGGAGATGCAGGAGAGCGTCCAGGTCAACGGGCGGGTGCCTCTACCTCACATCCCCGTAAGTTCGCTGCCCAGCCGTCCCCTCCCCGTCAGTGAGGTCGCGGCTCACCCGTATTCCTGGACTGTGCTGGTCCCTTCTCCCCGCTCTGCCTGGCCGTTGGGGCACTGGGCGGTGGGAGCGGCCCTTGCCTGGTGTCCTGGGAGCTCAGCTCACCTCCAGACCCAGCACGTCGTCCCGTGCGGTCCCACCCGGCAGGCTGGAGAGGGCATCGGGGCGGCTTGTAGGTCCAGCCAGCACCATCCTTGCCGAGGGGCAGGGAGCGCCTGACAGAGCACCGGAGCCACCAGGCAGCCTTTGCCCTTCCTGGAGAGTGAGGCACTTCTCCTCTACGTGGGACAGCGGCTCTGAGCCTGTCACTGGCTTGATACCGGGCCTGGCCCCTCGTGGGCCTCTTGAGTGCAGCGTGGTGACATTTAGCGACCCCCATCCCAAGTCACGGTGAACACTTTCTGTGGCAGCTGCCCCTGCGTCCCCTCTTAGGGTGCAGACGGTAAGGTGGCTGGGTGCCCTGTGGGCGCCGCAGGCCCGGCGTTCTGTCCCCACCAGCAGAGCTCCCACATGGGTGAGGGGAGGGGAGCTCCCCTCACTCTGGCCCACTGGGTGAGCCGCAGGGACTTCCCAGGGAAGAGGAGGGAAGCTTTGCGGCGGCCTCCAGCCTCAGGGACGTCTGCGAGCACCTGTCGGCAGCTCCCGTGCAGGGTTCATGTATACCTGTCCACAGTCAGGGTTCCTCGGTTGGGGTCTCTTCAGTTTCACACGAGAAGAGTGACAGTTGATGGTTGAGAGGAAGGGAGGTGGGTGCACTCTTGCTTCCGAGGCAAGGGCGGGCCAGCGCTTGTCACCTCCCAGCCCACCCTTGGCACGGCCGATTTGGTCTCAACCAGGGACAGACCGGGTCTTCTTGGGGAGGAGAGGGAGATGCCACGGACTGTGCGCGGCTGCGGGCGCCTCTCTGGGCTCCCTCCCAGGGAGCAGGTCCCACCTGTGTGTCTCAGCTCTGCTCCGCGGATACTGGAACTCGGAACTGGGTCTGGGCAGGGAAGCAGGAGGGGTTACCCGCGTCCTCAAAGGGAAGGGAGTAAACGGACACAGGGCCAGGGGAGGCGCTGCCTTGTCCTCAGGGCCCAGCTGGAGCGTCCGGCATCACGGCGGTGCAAGCGGACAAGGGCCCTGTGCTGAGGGCCAGGGCCCTGACGAGTATTTGCTCTCGGTGGGAAGAAGCCGCTTCTGTGATGGGACTGATGGACAATGCCCGTGCGGACGGTGAGGAGGACCTCGCTCCCCCCAGGGGCCTCGTGCTGGGATGGCCCCAGGACACAGCGCACGTTGAGGGCCACCGTGCACGAGAGCTTCAGATTTCTGGACGTCACAGGGTCCCGAACGCCCAGGGGAGACAGGCGCAGAGAAGCAGCCCAGCTGAGCACTGCGGGCCGCAGTGGGGATGAGGAGAAGTAGCGTGGGACCCATGTGGCCTTGGGGATCTGGGGTGCCTGTGGGAGAAGGCCCCTGCGGGGGACACCTGCCGTCAGGTTCCTGGCAGCGGCACGTCCAGCGGGCGCTCAGGAGTAGCTCTCGCGTCGCTCCTGCGGCGTCCACAGCGGCTCCTCTCATGTGTTACCGCCGAGGTTGATGTATTTCAGAGAGGGGTGGTGGGTTGCACGTGTGGACCCTCACCAACAGCCTGTGCGACAGGGCCTCGACCCCAGACCCCAGGACCTGAGCAAACGGCAGATGCTTAACGGACTGAGCCCCCCGGCCCCCCTCAAAATGAACAGTTCTTAGCTCAACAAATTAAACAGAGTATTCGACAAAACCAGGAGAGAAAGTGGGTGAGCTGGATACAGACCTGGAACGACTTCTCAGAACGCGGCACGGAGAGAATCTGGAAGGGTCAGGAGCGAGAGGTGTTCTTCGGGGAAAGCTCCAGCGTCGGAAGTGAGGAGCCTCTGTGTTCTGGAAGGCCTGGCCAAGCCAGCGCGAAGATAGAGCTGAGACAGTACGTGGCGTGGCAGCGAGAGCCTGGCCTTGCCGTGTGGTGTGGATGGTGCGGTGGCCTCACAGCCTTCCTTCCTCAGTCGCCCAACCCCTGTGGGGCGGCTGACAACGATAGCGTGGGCCTTGCCCTCAGTGATCCCTCGGGGAAAGTAGGAGGTCCTCTGTGTTCCTGAGAGAAGCGGATGACCTCTGAGTGCCGGTTGTCTTTCCAGGGAAGATTCTGTGAGCCCCGGTGTCCACGCTATTGACCCACTCACGGGAGCAAACGTGGCTGAAGCGGACGGGGCCCGGCCAGGCGGTCATTGCACACGGGGGCCACATGTCAGCAGCCTCCTCACCTGCCGGGGCTTTGTTTCTGGTCCCATGCAAGGGCCAGTTCCTGACTCTGTAGGCGCGTGGGGAGTTCTTGGCCTCGGGGTCCCCGGCTGCCATGGCTTGTTTGGGCCTAGGCAGGGGCCTGGCCGGGGTGCAGTTGGGCAGGACTCCAGCCCTGCTTGGGGGAGCTGGCCTTCCAGTGGGCATTGCACATGGGAGCCGTGGAGGCGGCCTGGAGTCCCGCCCGGCCCCGTGGGCTTAGGGCAGACAGCAGCATGTTCGGTGACAGAGGTTCGGCGTTCCCGGAGTAGAGTGGCCTGTACCTTGTGGACCTCGTGGACGCCTGTGGAAGCTGATCTGGATACGCCTCGTCCGCTGGAGTCGGGAAGCCAGGAGGGGCAGCTCTCCGCAATCCCAGCATCAGGAATGGTCTGTGCAGACGCCCAGGAGCCGCGGCCGAGGGAAGGGCCCTCAGTTACCCAGAGGATTGTGCCTGCGTCTCCCACCCCATCGGCCAGCCCCACACCTCAGCCAAGGAGAAGCCGTCGTCGCCGGCCCGCTTGCTTCTGTCCCGCAGACTTCTGTGCCCCGCAGACTCCCACTGCCTCTCCCTTCTCGGTAAAATAACCTTTTCCTTTGCTCGTGGGAGTCGTCGACCGCTTTGCCGTAGACTGCTTGTCCTCGGTTGCAGTTCTTCGCTTTTCTGCACAAAACCATTCTTCCTGGTAAAATAACTTTTATTTGTGGGGTAACATTTCTTTTTTTTTCTTTTTAAAGATTCTATTTATTCATTTGACAGAGAGAGAGATCACAAGTAGGCAGAGAGGCAGGCAGAGAGAGGGAAGCAGGCTCCCTGCTGAGCAGATAGCCCGATGCGGGGCTTGATCCCAGGACCCTGAGATCAGAGTCAGAGGCTCCGACCTGAGCCAGAGGCAGAGGCTTTAACCCACTGAGCCACCCAGGTGCCCCTGGGGTAACATTTCTTACCGAAGAAATCAGCAAACAGCGGTCCCCATCTTCGCGGAGGTGGCGGCGTGCCGTGATTGGGGTGTGTCTCCTGTGGTGGCTGGCACCGGCCTGCCCAGGAACGTGCGTGCGCATCCTGCCATGGCGGCTGGAGCGCAGCCAAGATGTGCGGCCCGCGGCTGCCCCTCATGTGTTCGCTGCACTGCGTACCTGGCGGGGGCTCCCAGGGCCAGGCTGTGTGCCAGGGAGCCGCCCAGCGTGAGCTGTCTGCTCCTCCCAGCAGAGGGAGGGGCTGTTCTTATGCCCTAGAGGTCCCCCAGTTTTAGTGACCACAGCTTTTTCCCATGTGTTGTGTTCGTCCGCAGCTGTCCGTTCGTACAGATCTGCTCCTTTCAGAAGCATAATTGTGCAGCCTAGAGGCTCTCTTCCAGAACACACGGGCTCGGATGGGCCTCTGCTGGGCCGAGCCTGTCACGTGCCTGTGGTTTGGTCCTGTCAGGACTTTCCCCTCTGCCCGTGGCCTGTGTGTGGCATCATGTAGGGTCAGGACCATGAAGCTCTTGCTGTCTGGCCTTCAGCCCTCAGTCCCTTGTGGGTCCCAGCACTCCCCGATGGACCCCGCTGGCCTCTGGGGCTCTATCTGAACATCCTGTCCGGAATATTCCTTCAGGGCTACAGCCTCTTGGCCGTCCCCACTGCCTGGGCTCTTCTGGGAACACTTGCCCCTTCCTCCTCTTGGGTCTGGCCTTCAGGACAAACTACTGCCTGGTGTTAGGTACTGTCCGGTGAAGGACGTGCACGTGTGTGTCAGTGCGTGGACACACGTGTGCCTGTGTTTGTGCCTGTGTGTTCGTGTCTGTGGGTGGGAACGACAGTACCTGGCAGCTCCACTGGGGAAGTCTGGGTGAGGGCTGGACAGGAGTCCTTTTTGCTGTTCTTTCAATGTTTTTGAACGTGGAATTACAGCAAAGTGAAGTACACTCCGGAAACGTGGTCTTGTGTATTCCTGTAAACTGCATTCTGGAGCTGTCTCCTCCCAACAGGCCGTCCCATTCCCCTGGACGTTTTCCTATACCCTGAGTTCTGGGTCTCCCATCCTTACAGCAGATCCGAGTCCAAAGCCTGGTCTGCCGCGCCTGCGGGTTAAGGGCTGCCGGCCCCCGCCATGCGGGACAGTGTGCGGGCTGTCTCCTGCCTGGGGCTCCTGGGCCCGGCCCCTCCCTCTTACGTGGTCTTGGCAGGTCCCCCTTCGCCCTTCCCAGGCCTCGCAGGGGATTGGCCTGGCCCGTCGTGTTAGAGGCACTTCTCTGGGGTAGGCTGGGGGCGCCGAGGTGAAGGGCACACCTGGGCTTAGGACACCAGAAGCTCCGGCCTGCTGGGGCCCTGCCAGCCGCTGCCCTAGTGACCTAATCCGGCTCTCGCCTGCTCCCTGCCTCTGGTTCTCTGCTCCTAAGGCTGGAGCAGCGTTGGCAGAGCTCTGTTCCGCCTCGCCGGTCGGTGCCGGGTGGAGGACAGCTCCAGTCCAGCAAGGAGAGGGGCAGCGAGGCGGTTGCCACCAGCGAAAGGGAGAAAGCAAGATCGCTCACTTGACAATGAAGTGTAGGTTTCATAGCCTGTTTCTCTTCACCCAGGAAGAGCACATGCGTGTCTCGGTTTGGGGGGTGCGGCTCTGAGCGGCTCGTGGCTGGCTAATCCGTGTCTCCTCACAGCGCACTTATCGAATGCCAAAGGAGATCCGTGTGGAGCCCCAGAAGTTCGCCGCGGAGCTCATCCACCGCCTGGAGGCCGTGCAGCGGACACGGGAGGCGGAGGAGAAGCTGGAAGAGCGGCTGAAGCGCGTCCGGATGGTGAGTGCGCCTCCTGGGAGGGCCACAGCGCATCTCCAACGGCTGGTAGAGTTGAGGATGGCTTCAGGCCCCCACAGAGCTCCCTCCAGGGTCTCCCAGTGTGCCGGCTCCTGACACGCTCTGACCCTGTCCCAGCGTCTGCCTGCTCTCCTATGACGCCTGTCCGTCTGAGGCCCCCACCGCACCCGCCCAGCCCTCACTGGCTCCTGGGAGGAGGTGCTCGTTGGGGGAGGCAAGGCCTGGAGAGACCCGTAGGTGCTCAGCAGCAGCATCTTGGCCCTGTGGCTGGGGCCCCCAGTCCACCCTCTTACGGGAAGAGAGTTGGCTCAGAGGTTCTGCGTGCCTGTGACCCTGCAGGTGCCCGGGAGGCGGATTCCTAGGTGGCTCAGGGGGTTAAGCCTCTGCCTTCGGCTCAGGTCATGATCCCAGGATCCTGGGGTCGAGCCCCACATCGGTTCTCTGCTCAGCGGGGAGCATGCTTCCTCCTCTCTCTCTGCCTGCCTCTGCCTACTCGTGATCTCTCTGTCAAATAAATAAATAAAATCCTTAATAAAGGTTCCCGGGAGGCCCCTTAGACACCGCTGGGCTGCAGGTGCCCAGCATACTTTCTCGCAGCCAAGCAGTGGTCCCTTCTTCTCCGGGGCATCCCCGGCGGGCCCACGGCGGTTGTGTCTGAATCCAGCAGGAGCCTCGCCCGCAGAGGGCAACACCTGCCCCAGGGACTGCGTGGGGCTCCGCGACGTCACAGGACACGTTCAGACCAATAGCCCCTAGTGTTTCCGGCATCTTGATTCAGAAACTTAATGGGCAGACACGTGGCCTTGGCTCTGGTGTGCGGCTCCACTCGGGGCCCGCAGTAGCCTCTGGGATCAAGCCCCACGTCAGGCTTTGCAGTCAGTGGGGGGTTCTGCTTCAAGGCTGCCTCCCCTTCCCTGCACATGCCAGCTCGCGCGCTCTCAAATAATACGTCTTGGCAAAAATAACTTATTTTTCTGTAAAACTTGGAAAATGAGAACAAAGAAGAGGGGCGCCTGGGTAGCTCAGTCCTTAAGCCTCTGCCTTTGGCTCAGGTCATGATCTCAGGGTCCTGGGATCGAGCCCTGCATCGGGCTCCTTGCTCAGCAGAGTCTGCTTCTCCCTCTCCCTCTGTCTGCCGCTCTGCTTATTCATGCTGTCTGTCTCTCTGTCAAATAAGTAAATTAAAAACAACAAAAAAACCATTACTCAGACAATTCGGTTAAGCCTATAACATTTCAAAATCCTAAAATGGATTTCTTCCATATGCAGAGCCACCTAGATGGTGTTGGCCAGTCCCCGCCTCCTGGGGATGGAGAGTTCCCCTTCTTCACTGCTCCCTTTGGGATCACTTCCCGTGTCCTGGGGAGGGCAAAGCAGAGGGGTCAATACGGGGATATGGGGTGGAGCGAGGGAGCCCAGGGTCCCAGTCTGTATCCATCAGGGGCACACTCACCGTCCACCCCTCTGTGTGCCCGTCCGTCTGTCCTCCGCGCCACCTCTGCCCTGAGGGAGACTGACGTGTTTGCAGCTGACTGCCGGTGCTGGCGACGTTTAGGTACTCTCCTGTTAAGTGAGAAGTCTTGTGGGGAAGGTTTTGAGATTGGGTTAGAGTGGAGTGCAGGGGTTGGGGTTCCTACCTCGCTCTTTGGGTTACTACCAGATTTAGTCAGCGTTATCCTAGTCTGCACTGTTAAGTGAGATGAGAAAGTCAGCGTGAGTTATGTCCTTGGGAATTAGACTGGTCAGATGTGTTTACGGATGTGGTTCTGTGGACTGTCAGACAAGCGAGGGCCAGCTAGTTCACTGGGAGGATTCACCAAGAAACACACGGCAAGACGTGAGCGCCTCTGTGCAGGGGTAGAATTCTCTTGAAAGCGCAGCAGAAGATCCAGCAGTAATGCAGAGGAGTGGGGGCGGCCGGCTCAGTGACAGCTGCGTGCGGCTCTTGGTCTCGGGGTTGTGGGCTCGAGCCACACACTGCAGGTAGAGATGACTTAAATAAATAAGATTTTTTATGGGGCGCCTGGGTGGTTCAGTGGGTTAAAGCCTCTGCCTTCGGTTCAGGTCTTGATCTCAGGGTCCTGGGATCAAGCCCCACATCGGGCTCTCTGCTCAGCGGGGAGCCTGCTTCCCCCCCCTCTCTCTGCCTGCCACTCTGCCTACTTGTGATCTCTGTCAAATAAATAAGTACAGTCTTAAAAAAATTTTTTTTTTAATAAATAAGATTTTTTAAAAATCAAGGAATTAGAAAATCACCTGAAAAGGTAAAAATACGTTTATTGAGAAAGGTGAAGGAAAACTTGTGGAGGTTTGTCCGTGGGCAGGACATAGGCTGGCGTTGGGACTCATAGTGGCCACGTGCGCGTGTGCATGAGTGCTTGTGGCCGGGTGGGGTCGGGGAGCCCTCCCCTGGTCCTCAAGTCAAGCCAGCGTCCGATGCCTCACCGGACCCCCAGGATGAAGCCGCCAGGCTGACTTCTTTGTGACCCCAGATGTGAGGTTCTGCGACACGGGCAGTGCCAGGAGCTGACTCATGGGCTTGTCCTACAGGAGGAAGAAGGCGAGGATGGGGACATGCCCTCTGGCCCCCTGGGGGCCAGTCACAAGCTGCCTTTGGCCCCCGCCTGGCACCACTTCCCACCCCGCTACGCAGATGTGGGCTGCATGGGGCTCCGGGACGCGCACGAGGAGAACCCGGAGAGCATCCTGGATGAGCACGTGCAGCGGGTCATGCGGACGCCCGGCTGTCAGTCACCGGGGCCCGGCCACCGCTCCCCTGACAGCGCGCATGTGCCCAAGATCGTGGGTGTGCTGGGGGGCGTGCCCTCTGGACATGGGAAGCACGCGCCCAAGTCAGGGGCGAAGCTGGACACGGCCGGCCCGCACCTGCACCGGCACAGCCACCACCATAGCCACCACAGCACGGCCAGGCCCAAGGAGCCGGCCGACGCCGAGGCTGCCCGCCGGGCGCAAGGCAGCTTCCTGTGGGGCCAAGAGGTGCACAGCCACGTGGCCAAGCCTCGCAGCCACTTGGAGAGCGTGGGCGCTGCCCCCAATGCCAGCGACAGCCTGGCCTACAGGTGAGTGTCTGGCGAGTGCCAGGCAGCCGGAGCCTTGCTTTGGGATCGGTGCTGTGGTTCCTTGTCTCTGAGCCCGTGTCTGTGAGGGCCACATGTGTCTTCCTAGGATCGAAGGTCACACGTAGTGAGGAGCTTCCTCTCCGGTGGGCTCTGTCCTGGTTTTTGTGGCCAGAATTCCCTTTTAAAAGTCATCCAGCCATGAGGGGTGCCTGTGGGGCTCAGCCGGTCGGCTTTGGCTCAGGTGTCGTGAGATGGCCACTCACATCCCGCCACTCCACTTAGAGGGCAGGCTGCTCCTCTCCACCCTTTGAAGTCGCTTTGCCTCTGCCCTTCCTGCACATGTGCGAGCACGTGCTAGCGCTCTCTCAGACCTTTAGAAAAATAATTTAAAAAAATCAAAGTTGTCCAAGTGCCATCAGCTGGAGAGTGTGGCCTTTGACCTCCCAGGCAGCTTACCCTCAGATGCATCTGCCTCAGGGGGAGGCATCTGGGCCCTGGGGCGGCTGCCAGCAGGCCGGGGAAGGACAGGCGCTAGGCCTCCCAGGTGGTGCAGTCTGGACGCTTTCCTCCACGTCCCAGCCTGTAGAGCCCCGACAGTTCAGTCAACCCCGACTGAACCCCAGCACCGGGGTACAGCTGCCCGGAGTCAGGCCGGGCCACGTCAGCAGGTGACCCCCAGTTCTGCTCTTACAGCGGGAAGGCAGGCGCTGCCCCCAGAAGAAGTGCCAAGAAGGCTGAGTCAGGGAAGAGTGCGGGCGCAGAGGCGCCAGGCCCGTCAGAAGACACGGAGAAGAACCAGAAGATTATGCAGTGGATCATTGAGGGGGAGAAGGAGATCAGCAGGCACCGCAAGGCTGGCCACGGGTAAGGGGCGCACTGCGTCCGGGGTGTGGGTACGGGGGTGTGGAACCAGTGAGGAGCCCCCAGCCCGCGGCAGCCCGCGCTCCTGAAGCAGTGCCTGGCCGCCCGCTGTCTCCTCACGTGGCAAGATCTCTATGGTCTTCTGAGCTCACAGATGCCCCCCGTCCCCCATCGTGTCCTGGGCAGGGGTGCCCGCAGGTAACATCAGTCTGCGGTCGCCATGCTCTGTCTGAGCTCCTCTTGCTGCCCTCCACCCCCACCCAGGAGGGGGCCCCGCTGTCACACGGTGGTTCTCACAAGGTTATTTCTGGGGTGGTGACGCCTCCACATGACGGTGACCTCAGTGACTGGGGGAGTTAGGCCAGTGCCTGCCCATCACTGCAGACAGAGGCTGCATGGTTGGCAGCGGGCCGTCCCCCCAGCCATTGGCTGTCTGCGGCCCTCGGAGCTCCATCTTGGCTGCCGCAGGACCAGGGCTGCTCTGTTGGTGCAGAGCCGGCCTCTGGACGAGACATTGCTGCCCCTTGTGGACTCCCCCATTGTGGGAAGACCGTGGGGGACCGGGGCTGGCTCAGACACACCCCTGGGCTGGAGACATGTACCATCTCTCACAGGGCAGCTGTCTGGGCCCCAGGCTGGTGGGATATGCTGGCGGTGGGCGGGCTTCCGCTGCTTCCTCCGTCTCAGGCTCTCCTGAAGCTCCTCCGTTTTGGACGTGGTTGGGGAGGCTGGAGTGTGTGCAGCCAGTGGGGGGGGTATCAGGTGGGCACCTGCCCAGCCCCTCCTGAGTGGTGAGCTGAAGTGGCACTGTCCACCTCTGGGGCCCCGTGTTTGGTCTCCACGTGGCCCTGGGGACGAGCACAGTCCCAGAACCTGTTCTAGCTGACGGTTCTCTCCAGAGCCCCTCTCTTGTTCTGGTTGGGGTGGGGATGGACTGTCGGTTTCTCTGGATTTCTTCCGGTGTTGGGTTTTCACAAGGACTGGCTCTGTGCTTTCTGTCAGGACATGACCGTGATTCAGCGTCCCCATGAGTTCCCGCTGGCCTCCCGAGAGCTAGGGGGCCATGTGCCTCTGCCTTTGCTGTTCTTACACAGGGGCGTAGGGCAGGGAGATGGAGGACCTGGTGGAGCCTGGTGGGGCCAGTAGATGGGAGACAGAGTGGGAGTGGGGAGTTGAGAGGGGTGGGGGGAGGGGAGACGGGTTGGCGGGGATGGGTGGAGAGATGAGGGGCTATGGGGAGATGGGAGGGGATGGGGTTTGGGAGAAAGTAGGGGAGGGGAGGTTGGGTACAGAGCCAGGCAGGGAGGGGGTGGGAGTTGGGCCCAGGGAGGAGGTGTCCTTGTGGCTGGCCTTGAGCCCATTCCCCCTGGGGTGTCTTGCCTTGGGCAGTTCTGTTCTGGAGTCCTGAGGGCACTGAGCCTACCCACTGCCCAGGGGACCCTCTTCCTGGGATTCCCTCCTGGCACAAAACCCCCTTTCCGAGGGCTGCAGCCAACAGCTAAGAGAGGCTGATGTTTTCCTGGAATTCACTCAGGGGTTGAGTGAGGCATCAGGTGTTTTCTGTGTTGAGTAACAAAGGCACTGGTATGCTAGCGCATGGAGGGGGAAATCAGGAAAAATTATAAGTTCAGAGATGTGCCAATTAAGTGTTTTTTTTTTTTTTAAGATTTTATTTATTTATCGGGGGGTGGGGAGAGCGAGCACAGGCAGACAGAATGGCAGGCAGAGGCAGAGGGAAAAACAGGCTCCCTGCTGAGCAAGGAGCCCAATGTGGGACTCGATCCCAGGATGCTGGGATCATGACCTGAGCCGAAGGCAGCTGCTTAACCAACTGAGCCACCCAGGCATCCCAATTGTTTTTAACAGGGAAGAGAATATACCAACATGATGGGAACAGGTATCTCTAAATCGTGATGTTTCGAATTGTTTATATATTTTTTAAATTTTCTGTATATTTCAGGTTTTTCACAAAGAGCGCTTATTTTGATGTTAACATGTTTTTTAAAATAGTAAAGACTTTTCTTTAAAGGAAGTCTGTGTAGCATCGGGTTTATATTTCAGTGAAGTGATTAAAAGTGGGCCACAGAGGGGTACCTGGGCTGTGAGAGTGGGCCCGTAGTTGGCGGGGCGTTGGCTGGAGGTTCTGTCTGCCCTGCCCCCTTTCAAATAAGGACTTTTTCTTCTTTTTTTTTTTTTTTAAGCTTTTGTTTATTTATTTGACAGACACACAGCAATAGAGGGAACACAGGCAGAGAGAAAGGGAGAGAGAGAAGCAGGCTTCCCGCCGAGCAGGGAGCCCAATGCGGGGCTCGATGTCAGGACTCTGGGATTGTGACCTGACCTGAAAGCAGATGCCCAACAACTGAGCCACCCAGGCACCCTTCAAATAAGTACTTTTTAAAAAAATTAACGAAAGAGGGGTGCATGGGTGTCTCAGTGGGTTAAGCCTCTGCCTTCGGCTCAGGTCATGATCTCAGGGTCCTGGGATCGAGCCCCAAGTCGGGCTCTCTGCTCAGCAGGGAGCCTGCTTCCCTCCTCTCTCTCTCTCTCTGCCTGCCTCTCTGCCTACTTGGATCTCTGTCTGTTAAATAAGTAATAAATAAAATCTTTATAAAAAAATAAAAATAAAAATTACGGAAGAATGGGGTGCCTGGGTGGCTCAGTTGGTTAAGCATCTGCCCTCAGCTCAGGTCACGAGTCCCGCATCGGGCTCCCTGCTCAGCGGGGAGTCTGCTTCTCCCTCTGACCCTCCCCCATCTCATGCTCTTTCTCTCTCTCATTCTCTCCCTCCCAAATAAATAAATAAAATCTCAAGATTACAAAGAAGCATGCCACAAAGGAACATGTGTATCAGGGGCACCGGGGGAGGGTGTGAACTGTTGCCTAACAGCCAGGGTCAATGCCAAGCTTGGTCTCCCCGGGCCCTGCCCCAGTTCCTGGCACCCGCACTGGCCAGGCTCTCACTTGCCACCATTCCTTGTCCTCTTGCTCCCAAAGGTCTTCCGGCGCCAAGAAGCAGCAGGCACACGAGAGCTCTAGGCCCTTGTCTGTGGAGCGTCCTGGGGCCGTGCACCCTTGGGTCAGCGCTCAGCTGCGGAACTCCGTCCAGCCCTCTCACCTCTTCATTCAAGACCCCACCATGCCACCCAACCCGGCCCCCAACCCTCTGACCCAGCTGGAGGAGGCCCGCAGGCGTCTGGAGGAGGAAGAGAAGAGAGCCAGCAAGTTACCCTCCAAGCAGAGGTATGCTGGGTTAGGGGGAGCAGGCCACACCCAGAGCCAGGTCCACTCTGGGTACTGTGGCTTGGCTTTGGTGCTGAGGCTTCCCTTGGCCCAAGAGCCCCACAGAGAGCTGTGCTGGCTGCCCACTGGCCGTCCTGCTTGCTTCTTGCCACTGAGAGCCGCCCAGGGCACGGCAAGCGGCCCTGCTTTGTGACCAGGGTCTGGGAGGGCATGTGGTCATTACACTGTCCTAGGGATGGAGGGGACCCTCTGTCTTCTGGCAGTGTGCTCATCCTGTCAGTGTCTGTGGCACAGGGACCACCAGGGGTTCCCATCAGGTCCCCTGGCTGCTGTGCGGGCTGAGCTGCAAGTGGGGTCTTGGGGGTTCCTGGCTGCCTCTGCTCGCAGACCCCAGAAGGGGCCGCACCGTCTGCAGGCGGGACAGTCAGCATTGCTGACGTACATGCTGATGTGACAATCTTCTCCTGGAGGGACCCCTAAGCACCAGAGTCCCCCTCGTTGGGGACCAGAGAGGCCTGACCCGCGGCTCACGCCGTCTCAGAGAAGCCCGGGGAGCACTCCTTGGTGATAACAGGCTTTCTCTGCAGGCCTGAGTGTTGTTGTTTCCCTGCCTTTTCAGCTGGGCCTTGAGGTCACTTTTTCCACGTGGATCAGGGTCTCTGAGGGGGGGGCATGGTCACACAGTGGCCCTGTGTTCCTCGGATGTCGCCGGCGCCCCTTATCCCGTCTGTGATCACTTGTCATCCTTCCGGGGGGCCTTACTGTGTGTGGGGCTCTCCAGCTCTGGGGAGGCTGGTGTCCATGGTGGTCTCACTGGGCAGAGCCCTGAGTGTGTGCCCTGGCTGTGGTGCGTAACCACGTTGATGGCCCTTTGTCTCACACCCTGTCATCCTGTCCCCATAGAACCAGAGAGCCAGCCTGGCGCGAGATGCCTGGGCTGGTGTGGGGAATGCCTCTTGTCCGCTGGGGCCTGTGACCTGGCGCAGACGGGGTAGCAGGGGCGTCATCTGGGAAGGGGCCAGGGAGTGCTTGTGGGATGTCCCCTCTCTGCCCAGACCTTCTACGGGGCTGCATGGGACCGTTGTCCCTGGCATGCTCTGGGGGAGCCGGGCTCGTGTCTCCTCTTTCCACCAGCACCGGCGGGCCCTGTGTGTGCCCTTGCCGGCCAGACACCGCGCAGCCACACGAGCCTCTTGGGGACACATGTCTCGGGCCGTGAGCCTCCTGATGGGGTGCTAGACGGTGGTTGGCGTCCATAGGCCTTTGGTAAACAGCCACAGACACAAGTGAAGGCCCAGAGGCAGCAGTGGGGGTGCTGGGCCCTCTCCAAGCTCGCTGCGGGGTGGACCCGCCAGGCTGACAGAAGATGAGTCTCTGTGAGGGCGGACAGCCCTGCGGAGAGCTGCCGCCATGCGGCTGGCCCGGAACGGGCCTCCCCCGCTGCTCAGGACGGAGCTGCGTCAGGGCATGGATGGGGAAGAGCCGTGTAGAGTGGAGGAGGCCAGGGGCAGGCCCTCCCAGAAGACCCTTCCTGGTGTGGATGAAGCGACAAGACGCCGGCGCCCCCAGTGGGTGCTTTGAGTGGGGTCCCGGGAGCTCCACGACGCAGTGAGGAATCTAGGAGCTCCGGATGAAGTCCAGCGGCCTCTGCCTCCCGACTGACCCCGAAGCAGCCCTTGACCTTCCCGTCCGTGGTTTGGTGTCTGTCTGCTCACACAGTAGGAGCCCTGTTTAGTGGTGATGGACCCTCGTGGGGGCCCCGCTGTCCCCTCCGAGCCTTGGCAGAGGCCCCCACCAGCTCCGCGGCTCACTGACCGGTTGTTCCCTAGGTATGTGCAGGAGGTCATCCAGCGGGGGCGCTCCTGCGTCAGGCCAGCGTGCACACCTGTGCTGAGCGTGGTGCCGGCCGTGTCCGACTTGGAGCTCTCCGAGACAGAGTACGTGCGCCCCGCGCGGGTCCCGCTTGCCAGGCTGCCCGCGGTGGAGCCGCTGCTCCCAGGACAGGATTCGGGGCGCCGCACTGGAAGAGATGGGGCTGGGCTCCAGCTGCTTGTCTCCATCAGAGGAGACGCGGGCCATCCTCGTGGGACATGCGGCTGGCGGGCCAGAGAGGAAGTTCTGCTGTTCCTCGCTCTGGCCGGGGCTCCCCACCCACCTCCACTGTCCTGAGCTTCCCCGCCGGCCCCGGGGGCACGCGGTCCCGTGCTGGGCCTTGTTTCCCTGGCTCAGCCACGTGAAAGCGCCTGCCTGGGTGGCTAGGGTGTGTCCGGGGCCCGTGCGCCCACCGCCCGCCGGGCCTTGCTCTGTTCCCATGTGGCGTGCCGGAGTGCGTGGAGCAGGGAGGGCGCTGGGGACCACCTGTAGGCGGTGCCGGTCGCCCAATCCCTGCATCTCCGCTCAGGGGAGAGCAGAAAGGGGGTCCCCACCACATCTCAGATTGTGCTCTGTCACGTCCAGCCGAATGCGTGGGTGACTCGGCCTCCCCACCAGGTCACTCCTTGAGGGTAGTCTCTGGAAAAGCAGGGACCCTGCCTCCTTTCTGTAGAGAATGGAGTCCCAGAGGACCCCCCCACCCTGCAGCGTGAGGCTGTAGGACTGAGGGAAGGAGAGCAGGCACCCGGGAGCCCAGCTTGAGCAGTGGATGGCCACGTGGCCTGAGTCGCTGTCAGCCGTGTGCCCAGGAGCAGCTGGGAGAGGGGAGGGCTCCCAGGGAGAGACAGGCTGGTCGTGAGCTCCTGGCCAGCAGGGCCCAGGGGCTGTGTCCGAGCACACCTGGGTGGCTCTGGTGCGGTCGCAGGGACGAGAGCTGCTAGATGACCACACGGTGCTGCCTGTGGTCTCAGACACAGAGCCCTGCCTCAGCACCATCAGGATGTGCAGTCCCGGGCTGCATGGTGCTGGGCTCCTGCCCTTCTCTGCATGTTGGGCTGGGCTCTGCCCCTGCCCCTGCCTGGGGCTGTTCCTCGGCCGTGCTCTGGCGGTGAGGTGTTCCCGCAGTCACAGGGCTCTCTAACCCTTACCTGGGCCACAGGGAGTGTGGCCCAGCCTTGAGCTGGGGGCCGCGCTGGTTCCAGTGGCCTGGGTGTCTTAGGAAACCAGGTGCTGGGATCCACTGTGGGTTCCGGCCCCGAGAAACTTGCTCCCCTGCGTTCATGGGGCCTGGGTAGGGGGTGCCGCTCCCCCAGCCAGCTCGGACCACAGGGAGGCCTGAGCCCATGTGGTGCGTGCAGGAGGGTGGTGGGGAAATGGAGGCGCCGGCTGTATGGGGGCAGGGGGCAAGCAGGGGAGGGATGAGCCGGTGTCCTTGCTGTGGGTCTGAGGGTGTGGGGGGCTGATGCAGGACTGGACCCTTGGGTCAGGACACCACGTGGAGTGAGGCTTCCGGAGGGCTGGCCCTGGAGCTCCAGGCAAGGGGGTGTCTGAGGATGACGAACCCCCCCGAGGGATGAACCCTCGCCCTGTGCTTCCTGGAGGGCCTGTAGCCCTTTGGGGTATGCCCTGAGCCTAGCAATCACCAGTACACCTCCACCTCCAGGACGAAGTCCCAGAGAAAGGCGGGCAGTGGGAGTGCGCAGCCGTGTGACAGCATCGTGGTGGCCTACTACTTCTGCGGGGAGCCCATCCCCTACAGGACCCTGGTGCGGGGCCGCGCCGTCACCCTGGGCCAGTTCAAGGAGCTGCTCACCAAGAAAGGCAATTACAGGTGAGAGCCCCGCGTGTATCCTATGCTCAGTGTGACCCCCGCAGCAGCTGGGCCGCAGGGCCTGCGGTGCACACGGGGCCGGGGGGAGCCCTCATCCCCGCTCCCCCCTGTCCCGCAGATACTACTTCAAGAAAGTGAGCGATGAGTTTGACTGTGGTGTAGTGTTCGAGGAGGTTCGGGAGGACGACACAGTGCTGCCCGTGTTTGAGGAGAAGATCATCGGCAAGGTGGAGAAGGTAGACTGACCTGCCAGTCTGGCCTCTGCGCTGGCTTGGGCCCATGTCAGGCAGGGACCGGGCATCACGGCGAGCGTCCGAGTGTCGTGCCGTGTCGTGTGCTTCCCGTGTGTGCAGACACACGGCCGCGGTCAAAGACCAGGTGCTGCTCGCCCCGCAGCTGGCCGGGGGTCCCTCGAGCGACCCCGCCCACTGCTCAGTGATCCTTGGAGCGGCCGGTGGAGCAGGCCCACCACAGGGCGGCCTCTAGTGCCCCTGCAGCGGCGCCCGCTGCTCACTGCTCCTTGCTCCGGCGCTCGCACTGCAGGCTCTGCCCCCCGCTCTGGGATGGTCCGACACACCCTGCCCCGGCCCGGCCTGGGCCTGGGGTGCCAGGGGCCCCGCGGGGGCCTCTGTCAACTGTACATGTCACCGAGTGCCTTCAACACAGCTTGTCTCTTGCCTGCCACTGTGTGGATCCGGCGACGGAGCCCCGTAGCGCTCGCCCTCCTCCACCCTTGTGTCCAGGGCGCCGGCTCAGCGGGTCCCGGGCCCCTCCCCTTGAAGGGCCCCTGTAAATATGTACATTTCTCAGGCCAGGGCCAGTGGGGGGCTGCCCCAGCCCATTTTTCATGCGCTGACTTGTACAATTATCTTTTCAAAGGTACTTGGATAATAATGAAATAAAATCATTTTTGAACCTTCTCTGGCAGGAGTGCACCTGTCTTCTGTGGTGGGGCCTGGCTGGTAGGCTTGCCGTTCTCGGCCAGCTTCACGCCAGGCCTCTGAGGGTCGAGAGTATGTGTGGGAGAGGGGTGTCTTCTGGAGCATGGGGACAGAGCTCTGGAGAGGGCTGGGTTCCCAGACCCGGATCTGAGATGGAATGGGCCCCAGGAGGCTAACTGGGCAAGCCCAAGGGCCCGGCGGCCTGGGACCACACACACAGGAACCACACACACAGTCCAGGACCAAAGCTCTTTATTCTCTGCCCGGCTTCCAGGGCTCTGCTCTGGGGTCTCTACAGCACTGTGGGGGCGGCTACAGCTCCTCTTTGGGCTCCGTGCTGGCGTTGGGTGCTGTCTCCTGGAAAGGGTCACAGAGGCCCAGCTGGAAGCTGCACCCTGGCTCACCCCTGCCCCTGGCCACCGCAGGGCTCCATGCCGGCCTGGTGCAGAGAAGGGTAACCCTGGGGCAGGGGCACCCACCGGGACGGGGACTGTGGGCTCTTCAGCAGGCAGCTGGCCCCCGTTGTCCAGAAACTTGGAGAAGGTCTCTAGATCCCTAGTGCTTTTGTATTCAATCACCTAAGGAGGGACACCGGGTTCTGGAGAAAATACCCACCCTGTCCTACCCTGGCAGGTGACATCACCCCCATCCCTGGAGGCTCCACCCTCAAGCCAGGCCTTACCCCAATGGCCCCAAACCTCCATCATCCGGGCCCCGCCCACCTGAGGCTCCGCCCCCTGGGGCCCTGCCCACACGAGGCCCTGCTGCTGGAGGCCCCGACTTGTGTCTGGTCCCCTGCCTGAGGAGCACGCACAGCAAGCTCCAGACCTGGGAAGACGGGGTCTAGCCTCACCTTCCGACCCGGACCCGCTGGGAAGTACTTGAGGGTAGGGAAGCCGTGCACAGGGAAGGCCTCCAGCTCATTGGCTGTGGCGTCCAGCTCCGCGATGACGATGTCCTCATGGTCCTTGTACTTCTCAGCCAGGGCCTCCCAGGCCGCAGCCATTTCCTTGCAGTGGCTGCACCACGGGGCGTCTAAGGCAGCGGTTTGTTGGCACAGGCAGGGCCCCCTTGCCCCACCCCACCCCTGCCCACTGCCCACCACCCATCGCCTTCTACACTCACAAAACTTGATAAACACATTCTTGGTTTCATCGAAAGCCACCTGCTCAAAATTCTTGCCCACGAGGGTCTTGACTGGCCGCTGATCCCAGTCAGGGGGGAGCTCCTGGCTCAGGAGATAGGGCTGGGGGGAAGCGGGCCAGGGGCTCCACTGGGGGTCTCTCCTGACAGCTGCTGCTCCCACCCCTGCTCCCCGGGTGGCCGCTTAGCATCCCACCTTGACCTGGCCGCCGAGGACCGCGTGGCAGAAGGCGGTGACAGAGGCCGCGGTGACCGGCCCTCCAGCTGCAGGTGCGTACTTCTTGGTGGTCTCCATGTTGATGAAGCGCAGGGTGGGGACCTCCTCGGCCTTCAGACCAAAGTACTGCAGCACGTGGTCGTTGCTGGCGCCCACATCCACCACCACAAACAGCACCTGCCGACAGGGAGTCTGTGCTGGGCGGCCCTCCCGCCCTAGCCCCTGCCCCCCAGCCCAGCCAGTACCTGTCCCCGGAACGGAGGCGCTGCCTCCGCAAAGCCCGCCAGGAGCTCCCGGTGCGGGGCCAGCGTCCGGTTGACGAACAGCAGCAGGTGGTTGAGGATCCGGGCTGCGAAGATCTTGGGCGACGTCTGCGGGGACAGGCCAAGCTCACGGGGCTGCTCCCACGGCCGCGCCCCCAGCCCGGCGCCAGCTCCCACTGCCCCACTTGCCTGGCTGTTGAACTCCATGACCAGGCGCATGCTGTGCACCAGGAGGAACCGCGACAGGTCCCCCAGGTCCAGGCCCAGCTCTTCGTCCACCAGGAAGTCCGCCCGACCCTCGTCAAACTGGACAGCACGGGCCAGGTCAGCGGGAGCCACAGCCCCAACCCCCAACACCCACCCTGGCCCCATGCCGCACCTTTTTTTTTTTTTTTTTTTAAGATTTTATTGATTTATTTGACAGAAATCACAAGTAGGCAGAGACACAAGTAGAGAGGAGGAAGCAGGCCCCCCACAGAGCAGAGAGCCCGATGTGGGGCTCGATCCCAGGACCCTGAGATCATGACCTGAGCTGAAGGCAGAGGATTAACCCACTGAGCCACCCAGGCGCCCCCATGCCGCACCTTCTTGAAAAGAACCACAGTGTCCTTGGTGAGGCCGAACTTCTGAAAGAGCTCTGGCTGGTCAGTAAAGCCAAAGGTCATGTCCAGGGCGTCCTGGGCCAAGGCCAAGAAGGTGGCCACATCCTCATCTTGTAGGTCCTAAGGAGCTTAAGCTGTGAGGTTGGCTGGCAGCACGGGCCCCACTCCTGCAGCCCAGACCCCAGGGGTAGCAGCTCACCTTGAAGAATCCGATGACCACGACGTCCCGGCTGTCTATCAGGGTCTGGGCGCCCTCCTCGTCCTCCAGCCGGGTGGCACTGGGCCCCAGCCGCCGCCTCAGCCACTCGGCGATGCCGTCGGCCTCTCGGGGGCCTGTGAAGCATCCACTCAGCCCGGGCCCAGCCCAGCCCAGCCCAGCCCACCGCCCGACGCCCCCCCCACCCCCCCGTGCCTGCCGCCTGTACCAGTGTACTCCTCCGGGTGTGTGCGGTTCCCGTCCCGGAAGAACCTGAGCGTGGGGTACTCCGTCACAGCGAACTCCTGGGTCAGCTCTGTCTCGGCGGTCCCGTCCACCTTGGCCAGTCTGGCTTTGGCGGACTCTGCCGCCAGCACAGCAGCTGCCTTGCTGTACTCAGGGGCCAGGGCCTTGCAGTGCCCACACCATGGGGCATCTGGGGGAGAGGATCATGAAGTCCCCGGCCTCCGAGGCCCCAGCCTTAGCTCCTCTCCTCCTGCCCAGCCAGAGCCAGGAGACCTTGGGGTCAGTCATGTCTGGCAGGAGCGTTCCTGTCCACACACCTCCCTCCTTCGGGGCCCGTCTGAGCCTCCACACCAGAGCCGGGCTCCTCAAGGCCCCAGGCCTGGGGCGCCGTGGCCAGCGCCGTGCCGACAGCGTGTCGGAGGAAAGTCCTCCAGCTGCTGCTCCCTGAGGCCTGCACAGGGGCGTCTGCTCGTGGATGCCTGCGACCAGGGAATGGCCCATGTAGAGAAGTTCGTGAACATCTACCAAAAAGCAAGCAAGGCCTGGATGCTCTCTGGCCCTGGCAGAGAGTCTGCAGCTGGGCCGTGATCAAGGGGCCTCCCTGCACCTGCACCTCCTCCCAGTCCCACCCTCCCCCGCTCCAGCTGGACTCCCTCCCCCCAGCCCAGTCCCTGGCCTTGCTTCCCATGCCCTTCGGTGGAGCTCCAGGAGCACTGTGGGGGCTGAGGGCTCACTGAGGAAGCCTCTTGTGGGTCCACAGGGTGGGGAGCTGAACACCCTGGGCAGCCCTGGTGGGTCCCCCAGCCCACCGGCCGGGTGCACTCACAAAACTGCACCAACAGGGTGCGGTGCTTCCGCAGGGCCAGGCCCAGGGTGCGCTGGCTCAGCACCAAGATCCCGTCCTCCTCGGGGACCTCCTCCTCCTCAGGGGCCTCTTCCTCAGGCCCCCCTGGCCCCAGGCCCTGTCCCCAGAGGCCGGAGGCCGCAAGCAGCAGCAGCAGCACGAGCTGGAGTCGGCCGTCCATGGCAGTGCGGGACCCACGAGGCAGGGGCAGATAAGGGGGCCGAGGGCCAAGCCGCAGCCGCCACGTGGCACCCAGTCCCAGTCCTGGGAAGATAAGGCCACAAGGCACCCCCCACCCCACCCCCAGGGGAGGGGAGGCAGACAGAAGCAACACCCAGGGCACTGAGACAAGGCGACTTTAATAGGACTGTTCAGGGCACAGTGCCAGCCCAGGGAGGGGGCGTCCCAGGATGGAGCAGGGGGTGTGGGAGGGAGTGTGATCACTGATGGAGGGGCGGGGAAAGCAGGACTCCAGGTGGGAGGACAGTCCCCAGGGTGGGGGCGCTCAGCTCTTCCAGTCTTGGCAGATGTGGAGGCCCCACTCCCAGGACAGGTGGTCCGTCCTGTCGTCATCGGTGAAGAAGGACGTGACCACGTAAGCACCCCGCACCAGTGCTCCTCGGGGCACCTCCTCCAGCGGGGTCACAAACTCATACTCCTGGGCACGCGGGCCGTAACTGCCCACCATGTGCACGGCCTTGTCCACTAGGAGAGGGGGAGGCCGTCAGGGGCCACCCTCTGCCCCATCTGCCCCTCCCCACAGCCCCCCTCCCCCAGCAACCCCTCCTCGCCGCCCTCACCGCGCAGGCCCTGCCTGTAGGTATGGTGCAGACACTTGAGGCCACTGACGATCTCCTTATTGACCTGAGAGACAGAGAGTGTTAGGGCCCCTCCAGGGGGCTGACCATGTGCTGGCAGGTGTCCCCCAGGGCAGCTGCCCTCACCTTGAAGGTAATCTTCACTCTGTAATCAACACCCTCCTTCAGGACAAACACCTGGTTTCTCAGCACGGCCAGCTCCCCTGTCGGGGAAAGGGCAGCTAGAGAAAGACCTCCTGGGAGAGCGGAGACCCTGCCCCAGGAGCCCCATGGGGGGCAGTACCTGTGAGGTCCATGGTGATGGGCCCCGGAGCCTGCTCCGACATCAGCGTCAGCCTGGTCACCTGCACGTTGGGCAGGCTCAGGTCTAGGAGAGACCGGAAGTCACCGGAGTGCCTCCCTCCTCCCTGGTCCCCCAAGCCCTGGGCGGCGCATACCCACAACCGGTGGCAGGGGCCCCAGCAGTGCCTGCTTGTACTTAGCCAGGCTCTCATCCTCCAGGTCCAGCTGCTGGATCTCTCGCAGGCTCTTCCTCCCCGGGGCCCGGTACTCGGGCACAGCCTCGTCCAGGGCCTCGTCAGGGGGCAGCTGTCTCCCCTCCTTGTCGGTCAGGAGGACTGGGGATTGGGGAGGTGCGTGAACGGTGGCCAGTGGCTGACCCGGCATTCACGCATCAAACTGGAGGCCCCCCGGCTGGCCAGCTGTGCCTCTCAGTGCCCACAGGAACTCAGAGGAAGCAATGGAGGCTCAGGGAAGGGGGGTGCGCTCAGGGAGGGAGGGCTGCATGGGGCGCAGGGGCGGGCTGGGGAGAGACCGAGCGGCACCCACACCAGAACCCTTTAGGGAGGCCCGTGGGGGGGTGCAGAAGGCTCCTGAGCCAAGTGACACCCCTGAGGCAGAGCTGCCTTCTCTGGCCCAGCCATCCACCTAGGGCTCCTCCCTGACTCTGAGGCCAAAGATGCGGGGTGCAGAGGAAGACCCTAAACGGGGTTAGCCCCACGGACTGGAGGCCACCACTGTGAACTGGTGACCTCTGAGGTCTTCCCTAGAGCAGAGGCTCTGCTCACCATACCTCTTCACATCCCCCTATGCCTTCCTCTGTCCTAGGGGTTCTTCCCGGTGGTGCTCCTGGGGTGTCAGGGTGGTTCTCTCTAAACCCCTCAGCTTGTGCTCTGGGTTACCTCCCTGGGCGCATTCAGACTCACAGCCCCTTCCCATGGTGCCCTGGGGCAGGGGTCTCTCTAAGCCCCTTCCCACAGTTCTGGGACAGGGTCTTTCCCACTGTGCTCCAAGCTTCTCAAGGATCACCCCACGCCCTGAAGGAGCCCCAGCCCCACCCAAGGGAGAGGGGATCTCAGGGGCAAGTTCCCAAGGGGAGAGGGTCCCCCTGCCACCCTGGCTTCACAAACAGACCCGCCCACTCTCGCCTCCTTTGCCCCTGAGTGTCTGGCCTGGACGAAGCCCCCCCACCCACGCCAGAGCCCAGTAGGGGGGCCGCGCCAGGATTTCCCCACGCGCGCCCCCAAAGTTTCCACGGGGAGAGACCCAGCCCCCGCCCCAGGCTGAAACCTCCCCGACCCCCCCTCCCCGCCCGAGACCCCCGCCCACGTGGCCACCCTGGCCCCAGCCCAGCCCGCTCACCTCGGGCGCACAGCGCCAGCCGGAGCAGCTCCAGCAGCTGCGCCCCCAGCTCACATGCGTCCAGGCCCAGCATGGTGGCCCGCGGCCCGGCTCCGCCGCGGAGCCGCCGAGGAGCCGCCGCCCGCCCCGCCGCCGCCCGGCTCGGCGCTCAGCCCCGGCGCGACTGCGGTGAGCTCATCCCGGCCGGGAGCGCCCCCCGCGCCCAGCGCCGCGCCCGCGCCGCGCGCCCCCAGCCGCTCCGCGGACCCCGCGCAGCCCCGCAGAGACGCGCGTGTCGCCCGCACGGCGCCGGCACCTGGTCGTCCCCGCCGCGGGCGCCGCAGAAGCCCGCACGGCCGCCGCGGTCAAGGTCCCAGCCAACGGCCCAGTCCGCACCCCGCTCTGTCCATCAGAGAGGCCCCACCCCCACGGCGCCCGTGAGAGTCTGGGGGATTCTCGGGGAAGCCCTCTGGGAGGGGCGGGTGGGGCCGGGGGCGCCCAGTGGAGCAGGTGCTCCCCCCTCCCCCAGGCCCCTGGGCTCTCGTTACCTGCAGGCAGTACAGGCAGCACCTGGGGCTTGACGGCTTCCCCTCCCTCCCCGCCCCCACCGGATCATCTGTCTGGGCAGAGGGCTGCCCTTTAGCCTGCCCAGCCCCGGCAGCTGGGGGAGGCGCTGGGCGGGGGAGTGGGCGTCCCGGAGGCGCTCGCACGGAGGGACTTGTGTCCACCCACCCAGAGGCCAGGGTCCCACCCTCACAGTGAGAGGCAACATGGAGTCACACAGCCATTGCCATACCGTTTATGGACTGGGCTGCGGGAGCCAGCTCCCAGAGCCCAGACTGTAAGGAAGCCCCCTGCCCTTGAGGAAGAAAGGACGCCGATCCAAAGCAGAATCCTGGGGGTGGAGGGCTGAGAGAGGGGCACACAGGGCGCTTCTGGTCTTGAAGCCTAAATAACCTTGGGGCTGGGCGTCAGGCTGGGGAAAGCTCACAGGTGTGAGTGGAGGGGTTGGGGGAGGCAGAGCTCCAGCCCCAGTCCTCCCTTCTCCCAGATATCCCTTCTGCTCCCCCCCCTAATTTCTGAGGACACCCAGGCATCATACCCACCTTTGCCTGGAACAAAAGGGAGAGGGTCCGCCTAACACCCTGGCTTCACAAAAGGAACCCTGTCCACTCTTGGCTCCTTTGCCCCTGAGTGTCTAACCTGGACAAAGCCCCCCTTCTCCCACCAAAGACCAGTCAGGGGACCACGTTCTGATTCATCTGCACCCCCAAAATTTCTGCAGAGGAGGGCCATGGGTGCTAGGGGACATGTGGGCTTGTGTGGAGACGATCCCTCTTGGGAGTTCCACCTCTCCATAATCTTTCCCAGGGCAGGATTCACCCACCTGAGATGCAGGCCATTCTGGAGTCCTGTTTTTGCTGCCCTTTCCCTGGGGTTGGGGGTGGTCAGGGAAGCCACTTGTCGAGGCTGGGGACATCTATGGCCTCTGGTGGCCATACAGCTTCTGTAGATAGCCAACCATCCAGAAAGGACAATCAGGCCTGGGACCAACCTGACCCGTACCTGTGTGGGTGGGAATGGTTGGGAATTCGCTGGGCTCTAAGAGAGGAGGGTACCCTGGTAGCCGTTCCCCCTGCCCCCAGTACCACTGCCCCAGCTCATCCTGGACCTGGCCTTGTCAGCACTGGAAATGGATCAGTGTAAGGCTGTAGGCCAGAGGCCAATCCCAATTATCCTGCCCTGTCCCCAGCACCCCATGAGAGAGGAGGGGGACTCTATCTTCAAAAGAGCAGAAACAGACCTTTTAGAACTTCTTAAAAATAGGGGCACCTGGGGGGTGGAGTCCGTGAACCATCTGCCTTTGACTCAGGTCACGATCTCAGGGTCTTGGGATAGAGATTGCATTTTGGGGGCTCCCTCTCAGTGGGTGCTTCTCCCTGTCCTTTGCCCCACTCATGCTCTTCCTGGCTCTCAAATGAATAAGTAAATAAATAAAAATCTAAAAAAAAAAATCCAGCAACAGGCCTCTGGGTTGGTAGTGGCGGAGCTGCTGGAGCAGGGAAAGGGCTGGAAGTGGGCCCTGAGCCTGGAAGCTGCAGGTGCTCCCCCCTCAGTGTGTGGGAGGGGGGGGGAGCGGGAGCTGGGACCCCCTGCCCTGCAGTAAAGCTCCTCTCCCACAGTCTCTGAGCTCCTGCATCTGTGATGTCTCTGCTCTGCTCCGTCCCCTGTGGTCCTGCCCAGGTCACCGCGCAGGGGTAGGCCAGTGAGCTCCGCCCCCCGCAACGCCGCCTGCCCGCAGGCCTCCATGCACCCCCAGTCAGCAACCCGCACAGCCGTCCTGTGTCGCAGCAGCCTGGAGGCACTGATGTGCTGTGCCCCGTCGCGGACACACTCCTGGGGCCAACTGACCCCTCGCCCTGACCCCGCCGCCCCGCCCCGCCGCCAGTGTTGCCGCATCCCGAAGTGCCCCCGTTGCCTGGGTGTGCGAGGCAGCAGTGGGCCTTGCACGGCTGCCCTCGACCCCACCTGCCCCACAGAAGCCTCTCCTCGAGACTCTCCTGTCTCTGCGCACCCCCACCGGTGCCCGCTGAGCCCGACTCCCTCACAGTGCCCGCAGCATCCGGGGCGGACCCTTCCCACGGACGCGGGCCTCAGTGTCCCCTGACGGGGCGGGGGGCGACCCTCCTAGACCCTAGAGCCAGGCCGTGCGGGCGCGGAGGCTAAGGCCGCTGAGGGTCGGGGGTGGGGGAGCCCATCTCGCCCGGCTAGGGGCGGTGGGGGCGGGGCCGGCCGGTGGGGCGGGGCCGGGGCGGGGCGTGCGGGCGCGCGAGCGCGCGGGCGGGGGCGGCTCCACCGCTCCGCCATCTGGCGCTCGGCAGCCATGGCCGGCGGACGGCGGGGTGCGCAGCTGCCGCATCTCAGCAAGGTGGGTGCCAGGACGGGGTCCCGCTCTCCGCCCCCTGGGTTTCCCGGCATGCGGGGCGGGGAGCGGCGGGACAGGGGTGGTGTGGGCGCGCACGAGTGTGGACGCGGGGCCGGGGGCGCGGCGCCGTGTGCGGCGGGGCGGGGCGTCGAGCCGCGGGAGGGGGCGCGGGGGCGTGGTCCTGTCCCTCTCCCCTCCTCCCGCCCCTGCTGCCGGCCGCTGCCCCAAATCCGCAGTGGCGCGGTAATCTTCCCTGAGCTCCCCGATCCCGTCGCGGGGAGTCGGGTCTAGGGCGGAGGAGCCTGTCCGGAGCAGCGCCCCCCGGTGTCCCCTCGCCCAGATGGAGCGGGTGGTCCTGAGCATGCAGGACCCCGACCAGGGCGTGAGGACGCGGAACCAGCGCCTGTTCATCACCGTCATCCCGCACACCGCGGCAGGTGAGGCGCCGCCGGGCGGGGCTTGGTGGGCGCCCTGCCGCGGCCCACCCCCGCCCCGCCGCCGCCCACCCCTGCCCCATGCCAATTTCTGCTGTGCAGGCGGCGACGTCGTGGCGTGGCTGATCCGGAAGTACTGCATCTCAGACGAGGGTAAGGGGTCAGCCCCTTGCTCGCCCTGCCCGCTGCTCCCTGCCCTGGGGTCGCTGTGCTGACGTCCTGGGTTGGTCCTCCTCAGGGCTCACAGGTGTCAGGGCAAGCCAGGTGCGCTGAGGAGTTTGGTTCTGGCGGCTGAGAGCCCGCCTCCCTGTGCCCCTCCCCTGCAGAGGCCCTGCACCTGGGCACTCTCCTAGTGCAGCACGGATATCTGTACCCTCTGCGGGAGCCCCGCAGCCTCCAGCTCCGGCCGGATGACACGCCCTACAGATTTCAGGTCAGGTGCTGCTGGGAGCAAGGGGGAGCCCCAGACTAACAGCTCAGCCAGAGGGGACTCCTGGGAGGGGGACTGGGATTGGAGGAGGAAGCGGTGATGTCACCACAGGCCTGGGTCCATGGCCCCTCCCCACGAGGCCTGGACAGTATCTGCCCGGTGGTAGAAGGATCCAGTTAAGGTGAGAGACCTGCAGTTTCTCTGAGATCACAGCAGGGACCCCATAAAGGGCGTAGTACCTGGGGAGGATTCTGGTGGTTTCCCTGAGGGTCCTTAAGCCCTGGCTCATGAAGGAGCCTGTGTGGGGCCTGAGGACAGGGTCCTTGCATCTCGGTGTATAACCCCAGGCACGGTGGAGCTCCCCTGCCCGGCCTCTGCGGCCCCAACTGGGATCCAGGCAGGCTTTGCTCTCAGTCCTCACCCACAGTCTTCAGCACAGACTGAGTACATGCGTGGCTTGGGCAGGGCCTGTCCACCCCACCAGGCAGCGAGGACTCTGGGAGGCCAGTCAAGGAAGCAGTGCCTGCCCTGGGCCCCAGGGGGTGAGTGGAGCTAGGTTCCCGCTGGGGAAAATGGCCAGTGGTCTGTGAGTCTCCAGGCTGTAGGCAGACAGGCAGGTTCTGAGGCACCATCTGGCCAGCCCAGTCCCTTCCCAAGGGATAGGGGAAGGTGGTCATAGCTGGGGTGGGGAAGGCCCCGGAGGTCCCGGACGCCCTGTTCCTGCACCATACCAGACGCCCTATTTCTGGACAAGCACCGTGTGGCCAGCTGCGGAGCTGGACTACGGTGAGTGTGGAGGAGCGGGCTAACCTGGGACAAGTTCCTAGCCTTGCTGCCCTCTCTCCCGAGTGATGCCACGACAGACGAGGGGCAGAGAGGTCTCCCCTGCAGCCTGGCCCCCTATCCTTCCAGCCATCTACCTGACAAAGAAGAACATCCGAAAGCAGGGGACCCTGGTCGGGCACGAGAAGGTGGGTCCCCCCCGCCCCCTGCTGAGTCCAGCCCGAGGACCCAAGACCTGCCCTTGGTCCCGGGCCTCCCGGTTTGCCCTGGAGCACAGCCCACGCCCCAGGAGAGTGCAGACACACAAACACGTCATCTGTAGATATCTCTGTGGGGAGGTGGTTGGTCTGCGCCCCGAGCTGGGCACGGGAGGGGTTATCCACTGGCACCCTCGACATCCCCCAGGAGCACTATGACCAGCTGCACAGGAAGATCAGCCACACCTGGGACCTGGTGGTGATGCAGGCTCGGGAGCAGCTGCGGTAAGAGCTTGCCCTGCTCGAGCCGAGGGGGCACTGCCCAGGCTTGGCTGCCCACCTGGCTCTGCCTGAGGGTGGGGGCGGTTTTGGGCGCCACGGCCCCCCACCTCCACCTCCATCCCCAGGGCAGCTAAGCAGCGCAGGAAGGGGGACAGGCTGGTCATTGCGTGCCAGGAGCAGACGTACTGGCTGGTGAACAGGCCTCCGGTGAGCCCCCTTGCGTGTGTGTAGGGGCGGGGGTTCTCGTACAGCAGTGGGGTCAGGGGGCCCTCATACAGCAGTGGGGTCTTGCTGGGATTCAGTGTGCCTCCCTCAGGTGCTCTCTCTGGACCCACAGTTTGAGCCTGTGGTGAGGATGTGGCTTTTGGGGTCCCAGCAGAAAGTTCTAGTTCTAGGACCCATCAGAACCAATCATAGGGCCAGTCCACACACATTACAGGAAACCAGTTTCTTTCTTTCCTTTTTTTTTTTTTTTTAATATTTTTATTCATTTATTTGACAGGGAGATTACAAGTAGGCAGAGAAGCAGGCAGAGGGAGAGAGGGGGAAGCAGGCTCCCTGCTGAGCAGAGAGCCCGATGCGGGGCTCGATCCCAGAACCCTGAGATCATGACCTGAGCCAAAGGCAGAGGCTTTAACCCACTGACCCACCCAGGTGCCCCAAGAAACCAGTTTCTTTGAGGTGTAAGGGCGGGGGCAAAGTGGGGCCAGGCTTATTGACAGCACTGAGGGGCTGGGGTCACAGGCCAGGAACTTCTGGGGGTGCTAGCCTGCAGTTAGGCCTTCCCCAGAACTATGGTCTGGGCGGGAGGTTTGCAGTCCCCCTGCTGGGTGGGGCTGTGGGACAGTCCCAGCTACCACGAGGGGAAGTTCTTGTGGGATAAATCCACAGGGAAGAGCGAGCCCCGCACCGGCCCAGTAGGTCATGCGGGTTGTGTACGTGTGGGTTAGGGTGGGGCTGTCTCTGGGGAAGTGATGGGTCATCTTCCGCCTGAGCGCTAGGTTGGGGAGGCTGGGGCAGGAGGGTGAAGTGGGTATGGCTCCCAGGCTGTGTCTATGGCTGAGGGTCCAAGTGGAGGGCCCTGGGAATGGCAGCTGGAGCCTCTGGGTGAGCAGGCATAAGGGCCGTCTGTGAGGGGGGGCCAGCCCAGCACATGTGTTGGAGGATGGGAGGGCCAGCATGCGGGGCACGTGACTGCCCCAAGACGGGCGGTGAGAGGGGCGCCCGGCTGGCATGGTTAGGAGAGTGCAGCTCTGGGTCTCGGGTCATGACTTGGAGCCCCACTGGGCGTCCAGCCTACTTTAAAGAAGAAAGAAGAGGGATGGTTTGGCTTGTGCTGTGAGCAGTGAGAACCACAGTGGGGAGGTGAGCTGGCCTCAGGGGAGGTCCCTGTGGGGGTGGGATTGGTAGGGAGGGGGCCCAGACTCTGCCCTTCTCCGATGGCTGGTTGGCACTTTACAGAATGACGTACGGGTGCAGAGTTGATGGGGGAGCCAGGGGCAGAAACCCTAGGCTGAGGTGGGTCTCGGCAGCCCACCTGGGTTGGACCACCCCACCACATCTCGGCCTTCCTCTGCAGCCGGGTGTCCCCAGCGTCCTGGAGCAGGGTCCCAAGCGCAGCTCCTGTGCTGCTGATCGAGTGCAGATGGTGAGGCCCTGCCCATGTGCCCCCAGGCCGCACCCTTCCACCCCTGCATACGTGTCTCCCCACCCCATGTGGGGGCTGCCCAACCATCTGTCCCAACGGTGTCTGACCCTGACACCCAGAGGCCCTGCTCTGCTCCTGGCATCATGCGCCCCCGCCTGCACCCCCGCTTCCAGGTCTCTGCTAATCCTCACCTCTTGTCTCCCCAACCTGCTACGGTGGGTGCCTGTAAGTGTGACGGGGCTCTGGGAAGGGTGGGACAGCCTCAGGGTCTCCGGGAGTTGGAGACACCCCCCACAGAGCCATGGATGGGCCCTGAGGGGCCTGGGCTGAGCCGGCCACCTCCCTCTAAGGCCTCTGATGGCCTGTGGACAGACGTGTTCAGACCTGGTAGCAAGGCTCTGTTCCAATCCCCCAAAGCGCAAAATATATAATACCTGGTACCTTACAGATAAAACTTTCCCTTTGAAGTGGTAGTTCACGGTCATGGGTTTGGAATGTCCTCATGATAAGATTGGCCAAAGAGAGCCAAGACCAGCACTGGGCATCCCAGGCATCCTGACGGTTGTGTGGATGTTGGGCAGGGCCAACCAGTCCACCTGGCCCCGAGGTTGTGGCAGGCGGGCTCTGAGCTCTGAACACGATGGGATGACTTAGAGTGCGAGTTAGCAAGATGGAGTCCCCCACTGTGATCCTGCGGCTGGATCTCTCATGTATCTGCTGGTTTAAAAAAAATGAACTAGATACATTAAAAAAATAGGAAGTAGGGACAGTTGGGGACTGTAAGGTGACTTCGACAACCTGTGGGCTCCATGGGACATTCTGGAAACCTTATCTAGAGGCCCCAGATGCTTCTTGGAAAGCCAGACCCTCCATTAGAGGAGGGGTCTTCACGGGGCAAGACAGGGGGCTTGAGCCATTCTCCACCAGCCCAAAGATGGACTCATGAGCCCAGGGTGGGGGGTCGGTCCCCACAGGGCCCACCTTCTAACTGCAGTCCTTTTGGCCCCTTCCAGACCAAGAGCACAGAGTTCTACAAGCAGGAGGTAAGTTCTGGGGGTGGTGGGAGGGAGGGGCCCGGGCTGGCTGACCCCCAGCCTGGGCCCCACCTCATGGGCCTCACATCCTAGATGGAGCACTGCAGGAAAGCCCTGACCAGGGCCCGGGTGAAGTCGTCCGTCTGCCTGGAGGCGTGAGTGGGTTGGGGGGCCCGGAGTGCAGACCCTCCCTCTAGGGCCCTGGTCCCCACGGCCTCCCCCAGCACTGGCCCCTGGCACGGCCCCCCACCCCCAGGTACCTGAAGTTCAGCGGCCAACGTGGGCCACACGACCCCATGATGTCGGGCTGCCTGCCCAGCAACCCCTGGGTCAGCAACGAGGACGCCTACTGGACCATCAATGCGCCCAGGTGAGCCCAGGGCGTGGGGGCCGGGGGGCCCTGCCATCCCGCTGGCACAGTCCTTGTGCTCCTCACCAGCCCCCGCCTGTCCCCACAGTGTGGCCGTGCCCACAAAGCTCCGTGTGGAGCGATGGGCTTTCAGCTTCCAGGAGCTCTTGGAAGATCCCGTGGGAAGGGCCCATTTCATGGACTTCCTCGAGACCGAGTTCAGTGGTGAGAAGCGCTGTGCCCTGCTCGAGGTCCCTCCGGGTTTCTGCCAGGCCCGGCCACTGCTTGGGTGGGCCTCACTGGGCTCGTGGCCTTCCAGCTGAGAACCTCAGCTTCTGGGAGGCGTGCGAGGAGCTGCGCCACGGAGGGCAGGCCCAGGTCCGCGCCACCGTGGATGCCATATACCAGTGAGTGCCGCGGGGCAGGGACTGGCGGGCGTGCGGGGCCCACAGCCACGGGCCTGTCTCCTCGCACGCCCCCTTTGTGCTGACTCAGGCAGTTCCTGGCCCCCGGTGCTGCCCGCTGGGTCAACATCGACAGCCGGACGATGGAGCGGACCCTGGAGGGCCTGAGGCAGCCCCACCGCTATGTGCTGGACGAGGCCCAGCTGCACATCTACATGCTGATGAAGAAGGTGAGCAAGGGGGGCAGGCGAGTGCCAGCCTGGCTCCCTGACCCCGGCTGCCGTCGCGCATACACCTGCAGACTGAGGTCCTGCGGGCCGACTGAGAGGTCTGCTTGTGATTTTTATAAGTATCGTAACGTGGAAGATTCCAGATGTAAAGTAGACACAGTGACATGGTGAATCCCTGCGTTCCTGCTGCCTGACTTCCAAACCGGTCAGCTTGGGGCCCGTCCCGACCCCTCGTCCATCCCTGCCTGCTGCCCCCCACCCCGTGACTCTTGTGCCATTTTCAGACTTCCTGTCTCTGTGTGTGGTCAGGATCCCCTAAAGGACACGGACCCCACCTTCCCTTTCCAGTGGGACCCAGGTGTCAGCATCACACACTGAACACAGGGTATTTGGCCCATGTCCTCGAAGAGCTGATCGGGTTCTGAACAGGCTCTGCTTGGCGTCCGATCGTCCCCGTAACACGTCACCACAAACCCAGGGCCTTAGGACAGCGCCATCTGGTTCTGTCACAGTGTGCTGGTCAGGCGTCCCCGCTGGGTCTCCTGGGGCAAAGGTCATGGTGTGGGCTTGCTGGCTCCCATCTGGAGGCTCTGGGGGGCCGGTCACGTTCCCTGCCCTTCCCGGCTGCTGGGGATGCTGCTCCTCTGTGAGCAGCCACTCCTGAGGCCCTGTCACCAGCGTAGTGTGTGCAGCCGGTCCCTCTGGCCGTCCTGCTGGCCCCTTGGACTTTAGGCCGCCCTTTGTTCTGTCATGCCTTACCTCTGGGTCCTACCTGCGGGGCTGTTGCCATGTCTTTGGAGGGACTCTGTCGCCTCGCTTCCTGGATGTAGGTGGTGAGGGTGACTGGATTGGGCTCAATGTCGGATTGTACCGTCTTTGGTTTCTTCAGAGGTGATGCTTGGCGTGTCCTCATTAGGACATACGTGGGGCCCGGCCGCCTCCCGTTCGGGGATGCGAGCTGCCTGACAGTGGCTGGCCCGGGTGAGAAGCCGCCACCCCTGCCTCTGTTGGTGAGCTGGTGTGCGTCGCGGAGGTGTGTCCCCTCGCCTGCGTCTTGCCCACGGTCCCCCAGGGGAGGCACAATCAACACGTGATTTCTTATCCTCTTCTCCACTTTTGAGTCGTGACTTAGAGCCGCTCGCCTGCTAGGGGTCAGTGAGTGGGAGGTGGTTTTCATACCACGGTCCTTCCAAGCTCTCGCCGGATGGTGGTTTTGTTTACTGTGGTTCTCCCTCTGCCTTGCTGTGCGGAGCCCCCCACCCCCAGCCCCCCGTTGGCTCTCGAGGCACTTGATGTGTTCTGAGACCTGCTGCGGCTTGCCCAGGCCCCCCTGCGCCGTTCCCACGGGAGGCCCTAGCCCCTCTTCTAGGCTCTTCGGAAATCTTGACCTGCTGGGCATGTTCGCGGTCACCCAGATCGTGTCCAGGTCCTTCAGTGAGCAGAACCAGAAGTACAGGGTTCTCGGTAGAACACGGGCTCCCACGAGCACGATCATTCAGATCGGGTGTGCAGAGCTCCTGGGCGCGGGCTTCCATCGTCTTCCTCACTAACCCACTGGACGTCTTGGTTCGCAGCAGTGTGGGTGGCGACACGCTCGCTTTCCTCCCCTCTCTCCCCGGCATCCCGGCTGGACGACCCCACGCTCCCGTGCACTATAAACCCACGCACGACGGTTACGTGCTTCGCTGGGTCCTGGGTGTGTCCCCTCCTGGGGGCGCCCCGTGGACGGCTCCGCTGCCTTACCTGTGCTCAGGGTGGCATCACCACCCGGACGCACGGTCGTCCCGCTTTACCTTCCATGTTCAGGAACTGATGATTTGTTGTTTCCTTTTGTAATTATGTGAAGCATCTACGTGGGTCTAAAATCCAATCTATAAAGAAGGTATACTTCAAATACGTCTAGTTCTATCACAGTCTTCCTACTATAATTGTTTAAAATTTGTATTTTTTTTTAATATAAACAAGGAGGTTCACGGCTTTCTTTCCTTCTTTATTGGTTTTTCTTGACTTTGTGTATTATTTTTTTAAATGATTATCACCCTTTTTTTTTTTTAAAGATTTTATTTATTTATTTGACAGACAGAGATCACAAGTAGGCAAAGGGACAGGCAGAGAGAGAGGAAGGGAAGCAGGCTCCCCGCTAAGCAGAGACCCCGATGTGGGGCTCGATCCCTCGACCCTGAGATCATGACCTGAGCCAAAGGCAGAAGCTTTACCCACTGAGCCACCGAGGCACCCCTCAACCTTGTGTTTTATTTTGCTCCGTTTCCTTGCCCTCCCACTTGCGGGTGCATTGAGAACCCGGGGAGGCACTCCTTGGGGTTTCCTGCTTGGGGTCCTGTGGTTCAGTCCTCCGTGCATGGGTGCTGGGCCCCTGCCTACCTTCTGAGGGTTAATGGGCCCACTGGCTCGGAGCCCAGGTGTCCCTGCACCTGTCTGACTTGGTTGGGGCAGGTCTGGGACAGCTGCCTCCAGTGCCGTCCACTGGGGGTGCTCTGGGGCTGGCAGGGGCCCAGCAGTGCCAGGCAGGGGCCCAGCGGAAGCCGGCTGAATGCTCTCTCTCCCAGGACTCCTACCCGAGGTTCCTGAAGTCCGCCGCCTACAGAGACCTGCTGGCAGAAGCTGTGGTTCCCCCAGAGGCCAAGAGACGGTGAGCTTGGCCGCGCCCTGTGCCCGGGCAGTGAGGCGGGCGGGACCCTCACAGCCGCCCTGCACTCAGGTCCTCTCTTGTCCACAGGGTGTTCCCGTTTATGCGTAAGCCGCTGCATGCAAGCCCCAGCCCTGCTCTCCTTCCTGCCTCTCCCTCTGGGGAGCCTGTGGCTGCGACCAGTGGCCCTGAGTGTGGTGACAGGGGCACCTAGGTGGGCAGATAGCAGGAGAGGGAAGTGGCCATCCTCACCGCTGGCCTGGGGTCCTGGCAGCTCTTGAGACCCTTGGCATGGGCGTCCCCTAGTGCCCAGAGGGCCCGGCCTTGCCCCCGTGTCTGTGGGGCTCTTGGGCTCTCACCTTTTCCCTTGTCAAGCCTTCCCCTCCCCAGAAGGGGCTGGTCCAGGGGCTGATTCCTGGGAAAAGGTGTCCCTGAGCTTCGGTCACCTGGACAAGGGGAGGATAAGGGGGTCCAAGCGGGGCTGGCTGCATGAAGCCCCTGGCATTCTGTGGTCTGCTGGCGGGACCCTGCGGGGACCACACGGCACGCCCCAGTTCCACTGGGGCTGTCTCCGCCTTGCAGCCCGCCCTCACGGGTCTTGCCCACACCGTGGCCATCATTGTGCACGTCCCAGACCTCCTCCCGCAGGGACACCTCCAGTGCATGTCCTTGAGGCTGGGGCTCCCCTGGAGCCTCGCGTGTGAGGCAGAGCTGACTCCAGGGCCTCACCTGGGACAGCCAGTCCCGTTCATGGCCAGGGCAGGTGGACTCCTTGGGGAAGAGGGGTGTGCCAGACCCGGGGAAGGTGTAGCTGGTCTCTTGGGGTGCGGCTCTCGTCAGGCCGGGGAGGTACCCGTGCTACTCCCACCCACACCCAACCGGGAAATAAAAGACCCTTGGCCCTCACTCTTGAGTTCACCCATTGTCCGAGTTGTGGATTGTGGTGGAGTGTGTGGTGAGTGGTAGGCATGCGGGAAGCGTGCGTGATGCGTGTGGCATGAGGCGTGTGTGGTGTGAGAGGCTCGTGGTAGACATGAGGCACGTGTGCAAGTGAGGTGGTGTACGTGTGAGGCATGTGGTAGACGTGAAGCAGGCATGGTGTGCGTGAGCCACATGGTCTCGCAGTGTGAGGGGCGTGAGGTGTGTGTGAGCCGGGCAGTGGTGGCGGACACTGGGGGAAGTCGGGAGATCTGAGGCGCGGGTCACGGAGAGTGTCATGTGGCGGGTCTGCGGCAGAGGAGGGACCCAGCTTCCAGGCTGGACCGGGGCTGCAGCCCCGGCGGTCTTCAGAGGAGACGGCGAGTAACATCATTTGCACTCCGGCCGGACAAGGGTGCTCCAGGGGAGTCCAGACACGGAGTCCTGGGACATCATGGGAGACAGGAGGCTCCTGGCATTCAGCCCAGCGCAAGCCGGGCCAACTGAGGCCTGGGGCGCAGGAAGCCCAGCCGGTACAGAGCCCCTGAGGGGCCGCGGGCTGGCTGCCGCGTCCACAGGTCCAGGGTGCACGGCCCGGCAGCACAGGCATCTCCCGGGCGCCGCTTGAGCTCTGGCCCGCGGTCTCAGGACCTGCAGGGTGGGCCCTGGGAAGCCAGGGGGGTGCTGCCACAGCCCTCCTGGTCCCAACACGGTGGGCCGGGCAGCAGCTTCCACAGTGACCAGGGTCCTGCTCCCAGCAGAGGGCTCCCCGGCCGCAGGCATCTGTGCAGCTGGGAGACCGGCTTCTCCCGTCCAGAGGCACAGGTAGTTCAGGGGGGCCTCCCTACACTACCGGCCTCCACACGAGGGTCCCATAGCTCTGCCTCCCTGAAGCACCAACCCCCTGCCACTGGCCGGGTTCCTGCCGCCTGCAGCTGCCCTTGGAGGACACAGGTGCTCAGGACCCCTGCCTGTCCCGAGGGAGCACACCCACGTCCCCACGCCGGGTCCCTGACTTGAACCAGGGTGACCATGGAGGGATCCTCAAACCCGAGCTCCACTCAGAGGCCGTGCAGGAAGTCCTCGGGGCCCCATTTCCAACTGGGCGGGTAGAGGGTCCCCCACCTCTTCGAGAAGCCCGGCCAGCACCACGTCTGCTTGCCCCCTGCAGCGCAAGCACACGAGGCACACGCGTGCCCTTTCAGACAGTGCAAACCGTTTATTCTGGTTTCCTCTTGCGGTTCCGGGGTCGTCAGGGCACAGTGAGACACACAGAGCACCACAGCAAGGCACAAAGGTGAGTCCTGCGTCAGGGGACACCGACTGCTGGGTGTCCGAGCACCAGGAGAAGGCCAGGCACGGGCTGGGGGTGTGGGGACCCCCTCAGGATAAGCAGCTCCAGTGTGTAGGGATGGGGTGTGCACACACCCCGAGTGCGCCCTCCACCCAGTTCCTCAGAACAGCACTCGCAGCCAACATGGGACGGAGACGCCCCAGGGACACCTGTGAGCAGCAGGACAACCTCACAGCTGCACGGCAGCCCCCCTCCTCACGGGTCTCAAAGGGGAACCCCAGGGCAAGCGTCCGCTGCCCACTACAGCGTCCCTCCCCCCATTGCTCTGGGACAGGCTGGGAGCTCCAGCTGCTGCCCCGAGGCCACCCCAGGCCAGCCACCCTCGCAGGCCCTGGGGGATGTGAAGACAGGAAGGAGCAAGGGAACTTCTCAGGACGGGGCTCTCTTCCCAAAGCCACAGTCCCTCCCGCTAGGTGTGGATGTGGTGAGGCTGGTGCCATGGGACCAGGAACACTGCGATGAGGACAAGTGGCCTTGAGTGTGACTCCAGTGGGGCAGAGTGAGGGCTTGTGGGGATGTGCTGCACAGGAGAGGGGAGAGGCCTGGGCATCCGCTCACCCATACACGTCCCTGCGTAGGACGGGAACCCCGGGGTCAGGAGTAGGGGTGTCAGTGCAACCAAGTGACAGACCCAACGTCCCATGGTGGCAGCCCCTCCACGCATGTGGCCCACAGGCCTCTAGGCCTCACTCCGGTACCGCAGGCGGGAGAACCGATCCCGGACAGCCTGGTCACTGTCGGGCCTGCCCTCAGCCAGCCGAACCACCCTGCTGCTCTGGACCAGGTCCCGCACCTTGTGCTTGACCACGGAGACCGTGCCAGGCGTGTCTGGGCTCGCTGGGCCCGTCAGCAGGACGCAGGCGGCATGGCGGCTTGGCTCGAACAGGACGGCTATGGGAGACGTGGGTGGTCAGGGTGCTGGGACCGGCCAGAGCGGCCAGACGGCCGGCAGGGCCCTAGCCCCCGGGGGCCACACTCACCTTGGAAGGCCATGATGTTGGCAGAGATGTTGGCCAGCTCCAGCAGGACGCCAGGCAGGGTCGGATGGAACATGTACAGGCTGTGCTGGGTGTCTCCGGGCTCCTAGAGCAGGAACCCATGGTGGGGCACACGGTGGACCGCGCTCGCCCCAGACCCTATACCCACCTGCCCGGGCCCAGGGCTGGGGCCAGGCCATGCACTCAGGACACCTGGCTGGCACAGCCCTGCCCAGAGCTGTGTCCATGGGATCCCAACTGTGTGTCCACCTTCTCCTCCTTTCCCCTAACCAGACCCTTCTCACGCACGCTCCACATGGAATTCTGCACCTGCCCTCCCCCACTGACCCCCACTTCTTCCCAGATCCCCAGCCTCCCTTGTGGTCCAGGGTGCCTCATCCCAGCCGCTGTCCTACAGCTTCTCTGATGTGTGCACCCCAGTCACCCAGTTAGCTCTCAGGAGCCTCGAGGCAGGACCCAAGGCTGGCCTCCGGTCTCTGGCCTCAGCATGGGCGTGTGCCCAGCCCGTACTGCCTGGTTGGTGCCCTCCAGGTCGTGGAGGCCCCAGAAGAAGAAGGCGGAGCGGTGGTCTGCGGTTGGCAGGCTGGCGGACTTAGGATCCCCGGGGAGGCTTGGGAGGGCCTGGTTCCACAGGACAGCCCCGGTGCTGAGGTCCAGGAACAGGATCTGGAAGGGAGGGGGACAGCCCAGGGCTCACAGGCAGGGCTTGCACGGGCTTCAGGCTCCAACCAGGCCAGCCCTGAAGGAGCTGCGCCCCGAGGGCAAGCAGGCCGCCTGGCTGCGGCCCCTCTGCTGCTAGCCCAGCCTCCCAGTGCAGCTCCAGCTGCATTCGGACAGGGGTCCGTTGGCTACAAACCCTGGTGGGGCTTCACAAGGGGGTGCAGCCAACCTGTCTGTCCACGCCGGTTCCGTTCTCGACGACCACAGTCAAGGTGTCAGGTTTGTAGTGGCCAAGGATGGGTTTCCTGCAAGGAAAGGGCAGAAGAGTTCACAAAGGCCCTCTGTGCGGAGATGCCCAGGAATGGGCATGCCGGCCACCTGCTCCCTGGCTGCACCAGGACGGGGCCTGGACGGGAAGCTGGGGCCGGGGGGCGGCGTTTCAGCAGCTCCTCTTGGGCGGCGCAGCACCAGGGCACAGGCAGGAGGCCTCTGTCCAACACACAGAGACCTCCGCTATCCGCACGGGCCTCATCCCAGGGTTGCCCAGGGACAGGCTGCAGAGCCGGCTTGTGAGCCTGGCCGGTCTCTGGAGGAGGACGCACCTGAAGACCTGGGCTACGCGGAAGGTCCACCTGGGCGTCAGGTCCTGCCCGTCGGCCAGCACACAGGCCTCGGCGCCCACGAGGAGGAGGTCCTCACCAGCCTTCCCTGGAACGTTCATCAGATAGCGGAGGGCTCCGGGGCTGAGGGGAGAGGACCGGAGGGATATGGCGGGGACGTGACCGCCTGCTGGGCCGAGCCGTCCACCCTGTGTCCCCTGCTTCTCTGGTCTAGGGTACAAGACGCTGGCTGTGTGCAGACATGACGGGACACCCGCTGTTCAGTGGGCCCCCATGGGCTCGGTCCCAGCTTCTGTGGGGCTGCTCCCCGCGTCTGAGCCCGGCAGCAGGCAAGGCCGCGTCCCTTGGCCCCCTGCCCCGTGCAGTGCCCTGTCCAGACCGACCTGTGCCACACCGGTCCAGGGGTGCTGGCGTTCAGTGCGCCCTCCCAGCGCGGGTCTCTCTTCAGTGGGCTCCCGCTCCCAGTGGCCGTCTCGTGGAGACCCTTCACAGAGCAGCTGCAGAGGGAGCTCGCCGCTGGAAAAACAGGGGACCCTGAGCCACTGCCAGCCGGAAGGAGGCCACCCATGGCTGCCGGAAGCACCACGCCCTCCCTGAGCCTTGGCTGCCCACACCCTCCGGCTTCATGGGCCTGGTTGTAGCAAACTTGTGTCCTCCCACGGTCCCTGGAGTCCTCCCACTCCGCACTGGCTTCCACGAGATGGACAGTCCCCGGAACGGTGGGTGCCACCTACCGCAAGGGAAAAGGATGTAGGGGGCACCGGCCCGGGTGACATGGACGAGGGAGCCTGTGGTCCCGCCCACACCGAGGCTGCCGCGGTGGCCAATCTGGCGTCCGGTGCTGCCTGAGTAGATGTAGCCGCCGACCTGTGACGCGGAGAGGGCGTAAAGACCGCCCAGTCTGAGGAAGAACGCCTGTGTGGATGCAGGTGTCCTCATGCCCTCCCAGCCTACAAGGCCCCGCTCTCTATGCTGCGGCCAAGTGCATGCTCTGCCATTCTTGGGGAGCTCTAGGAGCTGCCCCGGCGTGCTGGGCAGCAGAGGTCGGGAGCACGGCGCCCCGGGCACGTCCCCCGACCAAGGCAGACCCAGGCTGTGCCCAGGAAGTGAACATGAATGAGGGGCAGAGAAGTGGCCTCGTGACAAGTGGCCATGGCGACCTGGAAGGGGAGTGGTACCTCTTTCTCCTCCTGGGTGAGAACCAGCAGGTCCGGGGCCCCGTCCGCGTCCACGTCAGGCAGCTGGAGTAAAGAGCTCAGAACGGACGTGTTCCTTCCAAAGCTGCTGGGGTGGCTCCACAAGGTCTCCCCTAAAACCAAGCATGGCATCACCAGTTGCTGGCGCCGGATCCCTCTGGTGTGGGCTGGTGATGGCATGGTGCCCACCCTGACAGATGGGCGCACCGGCTGGTGGGAGGCCAGAACCCAGTGCAGGTGCCCAGCACTGGGCGATGAACAGCGTTGTCACACGCCAGAGCACGAGACCTGTGGCCTCTGGAACCACAAAGCTCCACCTTCCTGGTGTGTTGCTCCCGTTTGGCTCTACAACATCTCAGGGCCAACACGGCCTCCCCTGCCTGAGCGCGACACTGCCCGAGCCCCTCAGGACCCCTGACTGTTGCTGGAGTCACAGGGGGCCCTTCAGCCTCAGGGAAGCCCCGGGTGGGTCCTGCCACGGAAGGTGAAAAGGAAGGTGCATGCTCACGGCTTACTCACGGAACAGCAGCCCGGACGTAACAGCTTCTTTCTGACCCAGACATAACCTTGTCCACACCCCTTCTAATACAAATGCCTCTTCTTAAAATATTCCCAGGCTGTTCTTTATTTTCCTCTATAACCTTAAAAGCATGACTGGTGGGGCGCCTGGGTGGCTCAGTGGGTTAAAGCTTCTGCCTTCGGCTCAGGTCATGGTCTCAGGGTCCTGGGATCAAGCCCCGCATCAGGCTCTCTGCTCATCAGGGAGCCTGCTTCCTCCTCTCTCTCTCTGCCTGCCTCTCTGCCTACTTGTGATCTCTGTCAAATAAATAAATAAATAAATAAATATCTTTAAAAAAAAAAAAAGTATGACTGGTAAGGGACATGCTGGTAATCACCACGCCTGGCATCAAGGCACAGAATTCCTTAAGCCCCTGGTGTGGTTTGGGGGCTCCCCCACCCCCATCTCTGCCGGCCGGCAAGCACAATGGAGCTGGGTGGTGACAAGACGGGGTTGGGGGGGTAGTGGGACTGCCAGGAGGTGGCACCCTCCCTGCGATCCCAGGAACCTCTTCCCCACCGTGTCCGCCAGTCCCAAGAACACAGGCTGAACCTCCTCAGAGCGTCCTGGCGTGGGAGCTCCCGGGGGACTCCACCTACCTGTGAACAAGTCCACGGCGACGAAGGAGCCGGGTCTGCCCACGAGGACACAGGCAGAGGACGTCCGGCCACCCTGCAGCTGGGGGACGGAGCACTGCACAAGGGCTCCATCCTGGGCCGCGGGCCTCTCCCACAGCACGCTGCCGTTGGCCCCGGACACGGCGGCCACAAAGGTACAGGGGGAGGAAAAGCCTGGAGGGGAGAGACCCAGCTCTGTGGGCCACGCCAGCCCCTCCCCACCCCTGCTCCCAGGCCCAGCCCGGACCACTGGCCCTGTGGGGACCCCTGGCTGGCCCCACGGCGTTGGGAGCTGTGCCTGGGTGCTGGGACCATGGCCTGTCCTGGTTTCTTTGCAGTCCTCCCGGGAAGGAGGGGCGACGTGCCCGTTTCCCGAAATTCCCCCAACCACGTCCCCCAGAGATGGCAGAGGGAGAGAACCCCTCCACCCACAGTAAGTTCCTCCTTTCTCAGGTAAAAGCAAAATTACCTTCGTCGGTGCAGGACAAGTTGAAATTGTTGGAGCCGTTGCTGTTTTTGTAAAGAAAGAGAACATCCTGGATCCTGTCCCTGTTGATGTCTTCTGTAGCCAGAAAGTCATAGGTGACTGGAAGAGAAAACAGCAGAGTATTCTCCTCGGGCCACACCGGACCTGTCCACCGGGGCTCCCCTAGGGTGGGCGCCCGCAGCTCCCGCTTCCCCACAAACACGGCAGGCGGCAGGACCGAGCAGGTTGCTGGGAGACAAACATGCACTCTGCACACCTTCTCTTCAGGAAGGGGCCTCCCACCCGTCTAGGCGCTGCGAGTCTGCACGCCCACGATCGATCGTAAGGGTCGCTTCTCCCTTTCTTTGAAGGACTCAAAAGATAAACTCCAAGCACTCGAGGGTGAAGCTAGGCTTCCCCCATATACAAAAACAAACGAAGGGGCGCCTGGGGGGCTCGGTCGGTTCAGCGTCCGAGTCTGCTTGACCCTCCCCCTCCGCTCCTCCTCTATCTCTAAAACAGACATAATCTTTAAAAAGCAAAACAGGAATGAACTCACAGTGGATCAAAGACCTGAACTTAAGATCTTCCTAGAAGCAAACAGAGACAAAAATCCTCATGATGTTGGAATTAGTAAGGATTTCTTGGATGTGACACCAAAGGCAAGGCCACCAAAGAAAACACGGACCGACTGGAGTCCCTCCAAATTTAAAGCCTTTGTGCACCAAAGGACACTGTCCAGAGAGCAAAGAGACGCCCCACAGAGTGGGAGAGAACGTCTGCAAACCCGGTATCTGACTAGGGACGACCCGGGGCAGAGAGAAGGCCTAACCGCTCCTCCACAAAGACAGCTGGAGGCAAACACGGGTGAAGGACCCGCAGAGGCATTTCTCCGACGAAGACACATTAAGAATCATGAAAAGAAGCTCAACGCCACCATCCACTAGGGAAACGCAAATCAAATTGGTAACGAGACACGACCTCGTACTCCTTTACCCACAGTAACTGGAAGAAGGGACTCGGGCCCCGACCGCCAGTTCACGGCATCATGCACGGGCACCAAAAAGCAGAAACAAGCCACGTGTCCACGGACAGAGATGCATCTCCAGAGGGCAGTCCACGCTCAACACGGCTGCTGCCCTGCAGAGAGGAAGGAGGTTCGGGCACACGCCAGGCGCAGATAAACGTGATCGAAACTGGCCGGACACACAGGGCAAGTCTTACGGGGGCCCGCTTGTGCGGAGCCCCTGGAATCGGCCAGCTCAGATGAGCGTGGACCAGAGGCTGGGGGGTCGGGAGGATGGGGTTGACGACGGTTCAGAGACAGCGGTGACGGTCACACAGTGTCATCTGCACACTGAGGCCAGTGAATTACGCTCTTTAATTCAACGTCCACGAAGTCCGTCTCATTAGGATTTAAACCGGAACTCACACACCAGACTCGGGGCTTGCAGAATCATGGAGGGGAGAGCGTGGCAAGTCCTCTCCCTCGAAACAGCAACACGAAACACCGCCAGAAGCAGCCCGGTTGGGACTCCGGGAGCAGACTCCAGGTGCAGCACAGAGGGAGAAAGACCAAGCCACGGGTTGGGATGGGCGGCGTCTGGGGTCTTACGGTTCCTGCTGTTCTCGCCCCCACCGCGGGGGCAGGGCAGAGGCCGGTGGCCTCCCCGCCCGAGAGGGAGGATGGGACTGGCAGCCCGATGTCCAGGCGGACGGTGATCTCCCAGGCAAACAGGGAAGGCCAGGGCTGAAGCCAGATGCAGGCGGGGACCCAGGGAGCAGCAGACAACCGTCGGGGGACTAGTGGGAAAGTGAGCGGAGAGATCCCGAAAACGAGACGGTGAGAGCTCTTGCTCCTACGTCCCCACACAACCTGGCAGCCCGCGGCTGCATGAACCCTGGGGAGGAAGGCTGCTCAGCCCCAGAGAGAACCAGGGGACATGCTGTCCCCGACAGACCGGTCTCGGTGAGAGAAGCCAAACTCAAAGATCCATGTCCATCTTTCCCTTTATGTGACGTGTCCACCAAAGGCAAGACTGGAGGCAGAAGGTAGCAGGTGGCCGAGACAATGGTGACCGTCTCTAATGGACTGGGCCGCTCCACAAATGGACTAAAAATCATCAAATCATACACCCAAAACAAGTGAGTATTTTGACATACCAAGTCAATAAAAGCTGCAAGCAATATACACAGAAACATCCATTATTCCTCTCTCAAAACGAAGCGTCAAGTTCTGAACCAAAGTGACAGTAAGGCTTGAACAAGAAAGGCCCTTCACGGCATGACCCGCCCGCCCGCCGGCAAGTTAAAGACCCATTCCAAGGCCGTAGGCGCAGGCGCTCCCACTCTAGGATGACAAGCGTCTGGACAGAGGCCGACTCAGTGGCTCTGCGTGCCGATCTCAGGGGACGAACAGGTCTGCTTGTCCCACTGCACCGGCACTTGAGGGGACCAGACAAGGCGGCCTGCGGTTCTCATGGCTCTCACCGACCTCCCGCCACCGACCGCCCTCCCTCTCCCCAGCCCTCCAGCGGCTCTGCTTTATTAACCTTTTAAAATCCCCAAACAGAACCAAATGAGCCCCATCCCTTTATGGGCACAGCCCATCCTTCCTAAAACACAAAGCAGGCCACGGTGCTCCGCTCTCCCCGAGACGCTGCCCGGCAGCTCCCCGACATCCCGAGAACGCGGACGTGCCATCAGCAGCCACGTGGGGCCGTGTCTCAGTCATGACCCCCCCAGATGCCTGGACACACCTGCTGCATTGTAGTTGACCCTCCACACCCCCTGGGATGCAGGCCGGTCCGGACATGGGATGATGAAGGAGACCACGAACACGACAAAAAGGCAGACAAACAGGGAAAGGAAGAAGGCCACCGTGCGGCAGCGGGACAGGCGGGGCTGGCGAGGCGAGCCTTTCGAGCTCTCCTCGGTCTTCGCCGGGTTCCCCACGTTCGCCGGCAGTTTCTTGTCTTCGTTCTTCAAGGGGTGGATTTCGGCTTCAAGGTCCTTGCTGTCCATCCTCACGTGCACATCCCAGAGCTGCACGCCCGGTCACTGCGTCAACAAAACAGGGACAGTCATACGGTGGCCGCCCCCACAGCCTTGCAGGGCTCTGCCGTTCCTGGGCTCCCCGCCTGGACGCAGCCACAGCTGCAACCCTCAGCCCAGGAAGGAGACGCTCAGTCAACGTATAGCGTCATGGACGCTGCCCAAGAAGGTCCCTCTGTGACTGGCCAGCTGCTTGTGGGGATGGGCAGACTGGGGACATGCGTGTCCTTAACCCCCAGTGCCTCCTGCCTGCTGACGGGGAGCAGGGCAGGGCCAAGGGAGCACAGGGCAGGGCCAGGCTGGCCGCGGCGGAAATAGAGCCACCGTGAAACATTAACTAAGCTCCCCACCCACCCCAGTCTGGACACGCCCAAGCCATCGCCTCATGGGGACCCCCCAGAGAATCATGGGCCCTTGTCACAGGTGAAGGCCCGCTCTGGCGTCCCTGCCCTGCCCCGTGCTCGCTGTGTGAAATGAGGTGGACTCCTGGCCTTGACCGTGCCCCCTGGTCTTGACTGTGCCCCCCATCTCCTGACTGGGAGGAGGAAATCAGGATCTACTTGAAGGACCACATGTGCACATCCATAGGAAGCACTTAAAGCCGCCTGTGGCCTGTGCACTCAAAGGCCAGCAGACTGTTCCCTGTGAGCTGAGATGCGCTAGACGGCAGTGGAGGTGGTGGACGGTGGGGGTACGGCCCCGTGTGAGTGCTGCCGGGAGCCCTGCCTCCTGCTGGCCAGACGCAGGGGAGGGATTTGGAGCAAGCTGGAGGCACCACCTTGGAAAAAGAGCCAGTGAAGGCTTCTGCAGACGGCCAGGCCACAGGACAACAAGCGCCTGGGTCCCTCCCTGGCAGCCGAAGACCAATGCCCCTCCTTGGGTTCCTTATTACACGAGAAAGACAGGGCTGTCGGCCTCACGTAAGCCAAGATACTGCTTATCCAGGTCCTTTTTATTTAAACAGCCAAGCCAGTGTCCTAACGAATGGAACTTGTGTTCCATTGCGAGAACGGCAGGGACTCTGTGGGTCTGAGTGAGTTGTAACCCTTGTCCATCCGAAAAGAAGGTCCACAGCTCACGACTTGGGGAATGAGGTCATGCCAGGGATCAGACAGTGGCGAGCGCCCGAGGAAGAGGCCGGCGGCTCAGAGGGGCTCCCATAAGGACGGGTTAAGGAAGACACAAGGAGACAAGAGACTGCTTTTTCCCTATAAACTTTTCACTCCCTAACTTCAACTGTTTTTCTCTAATGATTTAGTTACAATGATTCATTTGAAGACCCATGTGTAGCCTTCTGGGGCGCTCAGTCCGTTGAGCGCCCACCTCTTGATTTTGACTCAAGGTCACAATCTCGGAGTTCTGGGATGTCAGAAAAGGCGAGCCTGTCCACGGTAAGGAGCTGGACTCGGGAGATCAAACCATGACTCATGACCAGGGACCTCATTAAACCCTAGCACGTGACGTGGGATAGGGAGCTGGGGCGAGGATGTCTAGACCAGCAACTGGGGGAAGAGCCGTAGCGAAACCGGGGTCAGGCTCCACCAGCAGGCAGGCTTCTCGGTCGACCACCTAGATACTGCATCCCCAAGGAGAGGGTGTCGGGCGCGTTGAGAACATGAACATTCCTCTGGCAAAGGAGGGGAAACAGAGAGAGTCAGAATGCTAAGTTGTTCATCTTAAAACCTCTTTCTTGGGGTGCCGGGGTGGCTAACTCGCTCAGGCTGTGGGACCGAGACCCCGGGGCTCCTCCCTCAGCAGGGACTCTGCCCCCGCCTCACACATGCCCTCACTCTTTCTCCAACGAATAAATAAATAAGATCCTTCTTTCTTCTTTTTAAAGATTTTATTTATTTATTTGACAGAGACAGAGATCACAAGTAGGCAGAGAGGCAGGCAGAGAGAGAGGAGGAAGCAGGCTCCCTGCCTAGCAGAAAGCCCGATGCGGGGCTCGATCCCAGGACCCCGGGATCAGGACGTGAGCCGAAGGCAGACACTTCACCGACGGAGCCCCGCAGCGTCCTGCAAGTCTAGTTTTTAAGGAACCTGTAGTTCTGTTGTTCGTCACGTACATATTAAGGGTTGCTGGGACTCCTGTACCATCACAGTCCTCCCTCTGTCCCTGCTTGAGTCTGCGCTGACAGTCACATTGTTCATCTTTTTTTTTAAAAGATTTTTATTTATTTATTTATTTGACAGAGAGAGAGAGAGAGAGATCATAGATAGGCAGAGAGGCAGGCAGGAGAGGGGGGAAGCAGGCTCCTTGCTGAGCAGAGAGCCCCATGTGGGGCTCCATCCCACCCTGAGATCATGACCTGAGCTGAAGGCAGAAGCTTAACCCACTGAGCCACCCAGGTGCCCTTGTTCATCTTCTTTTGATTAAAGCTTGCATGGCTTATCTTTGTCCATCCTTTTACTCTCGACCCATCTGTATCATTAAATATGTATAAAGTATTATACATATGTGTACACAAAGGTTAATTTTTTTTTAAGGTTTTATTTATTTGACAGACAGAGATCACAAGTAGGGAGAGAAGCAGGCAGAGAGGGGGATGCAGGCTCCCTCTGAGCAGAGAGCCCGATGCAGGGCTCGATCCCAGGACCCCGGGATCATGACCTGAGCCAAGGGCAGAGGCTTAACCCACTGAGCCACCCAGGTGGCCCCGTCTTTTTTCTTCCTGACATTCCAAGACCCTTCTTTTCCCATTTCTTTTCTGTTTCCAGAACATATTTCAGTCATTCTTTTAGAACAGGTCTGGGGCAACAAACTGATTTTCTTCCCCATGATAATGTCTGTGTTTCTCCACTGTTCCTGCGGAATCCAAACACCGCTGGTGGGATCCGGGGCTTGGCCAGGCTTCCACCCCGCCTCCAGGCTTCCCTGGTTTCTACTGGGATGGTTCTTCCCTGTACCCAGTCAAGAGGTCAGTGTCTCTCCTGACGCCTTTACATGTTTGTCTTTGTCTTTAGTTCTCAGAAGCTTCCCTGTCTGCGGTTTGCTCCGGTTCTTGAACCTGTAAGTTTACATCTTTTACCAAGTCAGGGATATCCACAGCCATTCCTGTGGTTTCCCGGAGCAGCAGCAGCACCCGTGTGAGCCCCAGCCCGGGTCGCAGGGACGCCGCGGTCAGACGCCGGCTTTGGCCAAACTCCAGCCATGCGGTGTCCTCTGTTTCTTCCCTGGCGGCTCCAGTGTGTGTGTATTTAAATAGAAGACGCGAGGGGCATCTGGGGGGCTCGGGTTCAGCAGCCAGATTCTTGATTTTAGCTCAGGTCATGATCTCAGGGTCCTGGCATCGAGCCCCGCGTCAGGCTCTGTGAGGACCGTGGAGAGTGCTTGGGGACGCTCTCTCTCTCTCCAAAATAAATAAATAAATAAATAAAATCTTAAAGCAAAAAACAGACTATCTCTCTCTTCCCCTTTTCCTGTGCCCCTCTCCCCCACCCCGCTTGCCCTCTCTCCCTCTCAAAGAAGTAAATAAATAAAAATAGAAGTGAGTTGATTAAACTACTCCATGAAATGATTAAAAAATATTTTTTTTTTTAAAGATTTTTATTTATTTGTCAGAGACAGAGGGAGAGAGAGCGAGCGAGCACAGCAGACAGAGAGGCAGGCAGAGGCAGAGGGAGAAGCAGGCTCTCTGCCGAGCAAGGAGCCTGATGTGGGACTCGATCCCAGGACCCTGAGATCATGACCTGAGCCGAAGGCAGCTGCTTAACCAACTGAGCCACCCAGGCGTCCCTTAAAAAATATTTAATTTGAAAATTTTATGTATTTATTTGTCAGAGAGAGAGAGCACATGCACCAACGGGGGAGCGGCAGAGGCAGACGCCCCACACAGCAGGACGCCCCACGCAGGGACTCAGGCCCCAGATCAGGCCCTGAGCCAAAGAGCCACCCCAGCGCCCCATGGAGCTTCATAGGTAATCTGCGGATACGGTGCGTGAGTGAGGTCTGGAGGGACTGCTCCAGCCCAGAGGAACGAGAACACCTCCCCTGTTGCCCGTCCCATCGGAGACCTGCTGTCCCAGAACCATCCCCATCCAGAGTCTGCGCTGCCACATCTCACCCCTTTCCAACACGGAGTCTTGCAAGTATCTGGAGAGCAGCTGCGGAGAAGCCCCATCAGGTGATTTTCTCCCCCTTCACTTACTGTGAGGCTCCCGCGGTGGACAGAGCCTTGGGGGGGGGAGGCGGGAAGCCTAACCCTAACACTTTTCCGGAGCGCAGTCAGCCTAGAACATCCCTCCATTTCACAGCCCACAGCACATGCATCTGATATTTATGAAGACTTTTCTGATTTTTCTAACCAAATATGACCCAAAGCCAGTCAACATTTCTGGCTATTTGGCGGGTGGGGGTAGAGACATCAGAGTTGAGGGACACTGATTTCCCCCTAATCTAAGTCACGAGAAGGGCACAGTCCAGGGGAGTGGCTGGGCCTGGAGGCTCACCCCGTATCTGGAGCACCTTGTCCATGTTACCAACCTGGCCTGTCAACAAAATTCCTGCTTGCCCAAGAGATTAGGTAGAAAAGGATTTTGTTAGGAAGAGACTAGACAGTATCCAGACTGATAAGAAGCACACTAAGGGTGGCCAAGACCACAGCAGAGACCACCCCCACGGGAGCAGCCACCTGAACAAGGCTCCTGGGCCCCTAGACCCTGCCTCACTCCCCATGGCCTCTCACAGTGGGCTCCTCCCAGGACAGGCTGGGCACCCCTCCAGCTGTGGGGACCCCAACAACCCTGTATCCTCAGGTGGGGCTTTCCAGGTGCAGCTGGACCCCTTCCCTCCCCCATACCTTCACCCCATGTGCCAGTGAAGTCTGGAGATGGCAGCAGACGCACAGCACAAGTCCTACGAAAAGAGAGCAGACGCTATCCTGAAGGAGAAGCTTCTTTCAAAGGTAGAGAAATACCATGAAAGTGTTAGCACCTGAACTTCCTAGTCCTGCTGCTGGAGCTGCCTAGTTTCCTCAACACACTGGGGTCCACAGTGAGCAACACCGAAGGCCACGGTCCACCTCTGGCAAAGTCTGGCCTCTTCGTGCTGTTTTTATATTGGGGTCAAGAATGAGCAATTCTGAGAAGTAAGATACTAAGTTCTTCTTTGTAACATCTCTGAAAATTCAAAAGGCTTCCTTTTGAAGGAAGGGTGGCCTAGGACAGGCCCTGCGCAGAAGAGCAGCAACTGCGGCCTCCGGAAGAACCCGCCTTTCTGGGAGGGGGTCATGGGCAGAGTGACATGGGAACCCAGGCCGCCGCGACCCTGCTGCCTGAGGACTAGAGGCCGAACCAAATGCCGACTTCTGGCTCTGGCCCAATCTCTGCAGGAGCGAACTGTCCCTGAGTGCTTCTGTATGAATCTCTGGCTCCCTTTGATGCTCCCTCATCACCTTCAATTACTCTTAATATCTCTCTTCTTATTTTTTTAATCATTAATAGAATTCTAAGACTTTGTCCCAGTGAAAGTAACCATCCACTCCCTGGGAAGGGACAGCAAGGCACCTCCAGCAGCCCCCTAGAACCCGAGCTGAGGGGGTCAGGGGTGGGCGGGGTGGGTGCAGGACGTGGGGGAGGGGCGGCAGTAAGGGATGGGGGAGGGCAGGGAGGAAGGGCGCTGGGATCCTGTGGGTCAGCTGTGTATCTGATCGCATCTGATGGCACTGCTGACGGCAGATCCTCCCGAGATAAAATCTCATCCAGGGAGACCCACATACAAATGAGCGCAGGTAGGAACCGGTGAGACGGCAGGGTGGGCTGTCTGTGCCAAGGTCGACTTCCTGCTTCTGATAATGTGTACAGTTACTTAAGACATCTGAGCGGTGCAAGGACAATCCACACAATTTCTGTAACATCTCGAGAGTCTACAATTAGTTCAAAACAGAAAAGAGAAAAGGAAAACCTCTGGCGAGAGGGTGTGGCTCGGAGCACCAAGCTAGCTGGGAGGAGGAACCAGCTTCCCCCCAGGCAGCCTCGGGTGAGGTTTCCGCTCCTGCGGTGTGAAGCTCTTTTGTTCCGAAGGCAGGAACTCTGTGTGCTTTGTTTTGCCCGTTTTTTGGGCAGAATATCAACAACAGTGGAGCTCTGTGGTCACTTGAAGTCATTTTGTAAGAACAGCCAAACCCGGGGGCTACAATTCTCTATTCCAAAATAACGACCAGCTTTCTGAAAACCACACCTAGCAATCATTTCCCTTCCCATCGTGGAAAAGAAAGATACTTCAGTTCTTCCGACATAGCCGGCTTTTAATGATACCGCGGAACACCCAGGGCACAAAGCAAATGGCAGAGATCACTCAGGGTAACGATGTCCAAGGACACCGCCATAGGGGCGCCTGGGTGGCTCCCTTGTTGGGCGTCTGCCTTGGGCTGGGGTCATGATCCCTGGTCCTGGGATCAAGCCCCAAGTTGGGCTCTCTGCTCAGCGGGGAGCCTCCTTCTCCTTCTCCCCTTCCTCCCTGCTTGTGCTCTATCTCTCACATGAACAAAATCTTTTTTTTTAAAAGATTTTATTTATTTATTTGACAGACAGAGATCACAAGTAGGCAGAGAGGCAGGCAGAGAGAGGGGGAAGCAGGCTACCTGCTGAGCAGAGAGCCTGATGTGGGGCTTGATCCCAGGACCCTGAGATCATGACCTGAGCCGAAGGCAGAGGCTTCACCCACTGAGCCACCCAGGCGCCCCTCAAATGAACAAAATCTTAAAACACAAATAAAAACAGAACCCTGAACAAGCGAAGTTTTCTCAGTCCTATTGTTAACCTAACAGGACTCCAGAGTCAGTACTTTTGACTCTCCCACGACTTACTTGGGTTTCTCAGGGCTCTTTCTGGGGCCAAATGAGAAAACCTTCCATGGCACGGTCACCAAGAAGGTCTTTCCAGATGAAGCCCACCCCTGGCTTTTCCAGCTTCGCCCTACTGCCTACGAACACTTCTCACCGGACACGAAACCACAGGGTGAGCACAGCGATCCTCTGCGGGTGGGGTGGTGGTGGTGGTGTGTGTGTGTCTGGGAATGGGAATGGGAAATGAAATTATCCTGGACCGGAAGCGGAGGGTGGGGGGTGTTCCGGACTCACCAGGGCCGTGCTCAGGAGCAGGGTCGGGGCAGGGCTCTCAGAGCAAGGGAGGCGGTGCTGGGTGGAGGTCTGCGCCCAGGACAGCCCGGAACTGTCCTCCCAGGGACAGACCTCACTCTCCTGGCGAGGACCCCCGGGCACTGTGGGGCGCCTGGCTCAAGACCCAGCAAGGCCATTAGTACCACGTGCCGACCAGGCCCGCGGAAAGGCTGAGAACTCAGCGTCCGAGATTCCTCCCCGAAGTAAACCTGAAGGTCTATGAGTGGTTGGTTGATTTCCATTCTGACTTTTCCCCATAAAGAGGGAATGAGAGGAACGTGAAAGGTATTTTGCCTCTAAGAGGACCATGAAACATCTGAAACCCTAACCCAGACATCGGGTGTGCTTAGGCATTAGCTGTCCTCTGCTAGCACAGGAATGACCCAGAGCACGGGTCACACACACCCACGTACCAGAGGCTTCTCCAAGCCCCACCCGGGCACATGAGGCTCGCCTGCGTGTCCGTGACACGAAACGTGAGAAGCAGGAGAGGAGTCTGGGGGGACTGGTGACACTCATTAACACCAGTCAGTAACTGCGACAGGAAAAAAGTCTGGATTCCTGTGCATGGCAGTAAATGGGCACTTTCCAGCTACCAAGATGGAGCGAGGAGCCTTTCACTGAACATCCAAGCTGTTACACCGTAAGAGGGGCAAAGGCCTTGAGGTGAGACAGTCACTGACTGGGATTTTCTCCCATCAATTCCGAGTCATCAATGGTAAAACGAAACGTCCACTTTTTAACTTAATGTCAAAAAGCAAAGAAACGGTGAGAAATGTGGTGGAGGAGAAAGAAAATGCATGAAAAGATGAGACCTTAAGGATGCCTGGAGAGACAGCAGCCCGTGGCCGGCGGGGGTGATTCCCAGGCAGGCTGGCGCCCAGCTGCCGTGGGTGTGCCCGCCCAAGGCCACACCAGCCCTCCTCGTGGAAGGGAGGAAGCGCCAGTCCCGGAGAAGGATCAGACAGAACACGCTGAGGCAGGCCGTCCACACTTGAAGGGGGCAAGAGTGCTACAGCGTCTGCGGAAGATATATCGCCTGTCTCTCCGAGGCTCTTTCCCTAAGAACGCTTTGCTGAGTCAGAGACAACAGAAAATGTAAATTAGAAAAGTGTCATCCTAATTGTTAATGGACTAAGAAAGTACAAAAGTTCTGGCAAGGGCAGAAGGAAAACTGGCAGGACCCGTAACTGGCGATTCTACCTACATTATGGAAGCAGGGGGTCTAATTTTTTTAACTAAAACTCAATCTTTTTTTTTTTTTTTTAAGAAAAGATCACTGTGGGGTACTTTGTTAAGAAATCCCCTCCTAACCTTTTAATTTTTTTTTTTTAAGATTTTATTTATTTATTTGTCAGAGAGCGAGCGAGTGAGAGCGAGCACAGGCAGACAGAGTGGCAGGCAGAGTCAGAGGGAGAAGCAGGCTCCCTGTGGAGCAAGGAGCCTGATTTGGGACTTGATCCCAGGATGCTGGGATCATGACCTGAGCAGAAGGCAGCTGCTTAACCAACTGAGCCACCCAGGCATCCCCTCCCCTCCTAACTTTTAAAATTTGATTTCTACAGCATTCTTTTCAGGGAATTTTCAGACTGAGCGCACTGTCCTCTGTCCTTTGGGGCCACATCCGCACGGACTTTAGGGACTGTCCGCCAGCCAGCTGACCAGTGCGCCCACGGTTTAAGAATGTCTGTCACATGAGGAGCCCTGTGTTGCGGCCGGGAGCGGCCGAGTCTTCCCACAGCAGTTTGACTTGAGGCATTTCAGAGGCCTGCGGAAGATGCCAGCAGGCAGCCCTGGACTTCTGGCCAAGCAGAGCAGAAGCCAAACAACCATGGCTACAGTGTTCTGTTGTTTACAGATGAAGACTGTTTCCTCTCTTCCCCAAGAAAATCCTCTGAAGACAAAGAACAGGCCCTTCGCCATCTGCCACAGGAGAACAAATCTGAAGGTCATGGCTCCCGGACGAAGGCGATGCGGTCAGCGCCCAGAGACCTCGGCACACGGGCTGCTGCCTTCACCAAAATGCCAAGGGGAGCCTGACGGAGGGGGGTCCGCCGCTCCCCAGGTTTCAGACCGTCTGTGCACATCGGACACTACTACACGGAATCGCGCACCGTTCGTCCAGAAAACAGCACAGAGCAGCCTCTTCCCTGAACTCTAAGGCAGATTTTATTTCCTTCAGGTGCTAGGCCAGTGCCCGAAGAGAAGCATTACTTCTTGTCCCTCCATTAAGGGAACGGTGTGGGGGTGGGGCAGCAAGAGCCCTTGAAGACATAAGCGTGACCCCGAGTCCCTCGCGTCTGACCGAATCTGCAAGACCGGCAGGACTTCACTTCACGCACTGGTCACCATGACTTCTCACGTGAATGTTTAAATATCCTCAACAGGACAGCAACCCTCCTGGGTCTCCTCCCTCCTCGGGAGCTCACCTTACCTCGCTGCCCACCCAAACAACAGAACAGTAAAAAGTATTTGTAGGAGCAGAGGCCCGCAGCCCCATGAGCCCATCAGCGGGCTCGACTGTCACCGACCCAGGGCTGACCGTGAGCTTTGCCCCACACCCCACCTCCGAGCTTACAAAACCGTCCACTGGAGAGGCCCATGGCTCTGCTGGTGTCCTCCGGGAAGCAGCACTCCTCTTCTCTTCCTTCTTCTTGTTTTTCTTTTTTGGACATCATATCCGAACGAGCTAAGCTCCATTTAACGTTTTATAGAGTGGGGCCAAAATTCATTAAGTGTATAAAGACCAGTTTTGAGCGAGATTACAGTATGTTCTGAAACATCCAACAAATGCTGTGGGTTCAAACGTGTGTCCCTCTGCAGGTTAGCCTCCCTGCTTTCGGTGATGGTCCTACAACTTCTCACCTGGGCTTGTGCAGCTCTCTCCAACTGTCTTTCCTGGATGCTGTAAGAGACAGCTTTTTCAAGCATCTCCTGAAAATGTCCTTCCCCTGCTGACAACCCCTGAATGATTCCTCAGGACTTTAGAACAAGAACTCAAGACGCCTCCAGTCCAAATCCTACGTCCTGGATCTGTTCCCCAGTCACACTGCTGATCTGTGCACACCGTTTCTCGGTTCTTCCTCCTCCAGTGACCCCAAGTGCTTTCAGAACCCACTCTACCTGACCTCCCCATCACTCCAGTCAGTCCTCACTGAGCCATTGCTGAGACCAACCCCTAGACTGTGAGGGGCCTGAGGGCCTACACTTGTTTTTATTGCCTTTGTTTTTCTGTAAAATAAACACATTCACAGGTCTGAGTAAATGCCCACATCTTGCATCTGTGTTTTATTGGAAGAGTAATTGTTAACGGATTTATTAACTAACTGTTGCTTTGAAATCTCCAGCTTGCAAAGGCAGCTTACTTTTATTTTTTTTAATTTTTATTTTTTAAAGATTTTATTTATTTGTCAGAGAGAGAGAGAGAGAGAGAGCACAGGCAGACAGAATGGGAGAGGCAGAGGGAGAAGCAGGCTCCCCGCTGAGCAAGGAGCCCGATGTGGGACTCGATCCCAGGACGCTGGGATCATGATCCGAGCCGAAGGCAGCTGTTTAACCAACTGAACCACCCAGGCATCCTGGCAGCTGACTTTTAAAACCTGATTTTAGGGACGCCTGGGTGGCTCAGTTGGTTAAGCAGCTGCCTTCGGCTCAGGTCATGATCCCAGCGTCCTGGGATCGAGTCCCACATCGGGCTCCTTGCTCAGCAGGGAGCCTGCTTCTCCCTCTGCCTCTGCCTGCCATTCTGTCTGCCTGTGCTCGCTCTCCACCCCCCCTTCCGATAAATAAATAAAAATCTTTAAAAAATAAATAAATAAATAAAACCTGATTTTAAATAATGGTATAAATCACCTGTAGGGGTCACTGTGACTCCCTGACATCCATTCTCTCCAGGAACAGCACCTTAACTTCCCTCGGGAAAGTGCACTTTCCTACGTGCCCCATGTAGTTCTGGTGGGACTGACTCACCCCACTTAGGGGAAGGCTCCCTACCCTGGTCTAGCTGACTGATTAGACCCCAGATGAGTATTGGGCCCAGAATTCACCTGGAATTGCAGGGACTAGGCTGCTCTTCTGCAGGAGTGGTCAGTGGAATGGTGGTTTAAAACATCTCTGATTTGCCAATAATGCTGACAAACAGAATTCTGCAGAAGTCACAGAATCAGAATTCCTAAGCCAGGTCACAAAAAAGCACTGTGGTTTCCATTCTCCTCCCCCTCATCTCTGATCCCTCACTCCGAGGAAGACCGCCGCCACATGAAGGCCCCACGGAGAGGCCCGCCAGACAAGGAAAGGAGGCCTCCTGCCAACGGTCCGTGGGAACTGAGGCCTCCAGTCTCTGGTCCTGTGAGTTCCATCCGGAACCAGACCCAACAGTCCCGGTCCAGACCTCAGATGACCACAGCCCCAGCCAAAGTTTTGGTTGGAACCCGGTCAGTCTCTGAACCACAGTCACCTCACCAAAGCTACCCCTGAACTCTGGATGGGCAGCAATGGAGATGATACATGTTGGATGTTTGGGGCCCCTGGTGGCTCAGTCAGTTAAGTGTCTGATGCTTGATTGAGGCTCAGGTCATGACCTCCGGGTTGTGAGATCAAGCCCTGCTTTGGGCTCCACGCTGGGTGGACAGCCTGCTTGGGACTCTCTCTCACTCTCCCTTTGCCCCTTCCCACCTCTAAGAAACAAGTAATAAATGCAGGATGTTTCAATCCATTGGTCCCCCACCCCCACCCCGGGGATCGTGACCTGCGCCAAAGGCAAAGGTTAAACGCACTGAGCCACCCAGGCGCTCTAACCTATGAATTTTGGTGTTGAGTTTTACGCAGCAGCAGATAACTAAATAAGTAGCCAGACGGAGGTAGGAATCCAAGGGAAAAGGCCAACCCAGAAGCAGGGCAAGAGGAGGTATGTGAAAGATGGGGGCCCAACAAGACCTCCTCCTCACACCCCTACCAAGTCCTGAGGACTTCGTTTAAGTCACGAACCCCTCGTATTCTTGGTCCCATGAACTTTCCTGTATGAAAGCCAGCAGAACCCCCCAGAGGCTGAGCTACTTTTTAATGGCTTCTCAACACTTAAAGTCAAAAGCACTCCAATCTTGCAACCAGGTCCAGAAAACTGATAAAATGCACGAATAAATATCCAGGTGGTGCTTGATCACTTCCTTCTCACGTTCCCTGCTCTGTGCTCCGTCTTCAGCGTACATACACACAATTACAGGTTTTGCGTATTTGTCAGAGAGGGAGCACAAGCAGGGGGAGAGGGAGAGGGAGAGGGAGAAGCGGGCTCCCGACTGTACACGGAGCCCGACGCGCGCGGCTGGATCCCAGCACCCCGAGGCCATGACCTGAGCCGAAGGCAGCCGTGTCACAGACCGGCCGCCCAGGCGCCCCGCAGTCTCGGGGTTTAGTTTATTCTCTGTACCTCCCACTGGAATGGGGCTCCCCGAGGTCAGGTATCCTGACCCGCGCGCAGGGCGCTGCTCCGAGCATCTAGAGACGGGCCTGGCTCCCAGCGGCGTCGGGGCTCGCTGAGTCGGCCGAGCTGTTCCAGCCGCTCCGGAGAACCGCGGCAAAGGAGGGAGAGCCTGCAGCGCGGGGCTGGCGGCGGACACCTCGCCGGCCGGTACCCGGGGAGGGAGGACTGGCCACCGAGCTCCCGGCGGACATCCCTGGGCGTCCACGGAACTGGGTTATGGGTTAGGAGCTGCGATTAACTAGCTGCAAATAAGGAGTCGCCTCCTCGGTAGCTCCTCGGTCCGCTCAAGGTCAGACTCTCCGTCGGGTCACTGCCGGTCAGTTCCCAGGGCCCGGGGCTCCCGGACAGCCGCCTCGCCGCGCCCGTCCCAGCTCCGCCGCGCCCCCGTCGGCGGTCCGCGCCGCAGGCGGGCAGGCATCGGCCGGCCTCTGCGTGCTCCGCCGGCTCAGCGTCCCGAAGGCAGCGCGGGGGCAGGACGCGAGCCCCGAACGCCCTCCCGCGCACACCCGGGTGGGCACCACCCCGCGCCGCAGCGCACTCGGGGGACCGGGGCAGCCGCTCGGGGCGCGGACGGCGGGGCCGGCTTACCTGCTGCGCGGCCAGCGCGGGCGGGAAGCTCCCACCCGGCACGTCCGTTGGTGCGCACCCGTGGGGGCTGCAGGGCCGGCGCGGCGGGTGACCGGGGGGCGCGGTCTCGCTGCGCGGCCGTGTCCCCGCGGCCCGACCGCCCAGGTGCAGAGGAGCGGTGGCGAGCAGAGAGGTGGGGCCCCGCGCGAGCCCCGCCGCGAGCGCGCCCGAGGAGGACGAGGCCGCGCTCACGCACCTGCCGCCGCGCCCTCGGCCCCGCCCACAAGCGTCACTTCCGGCCGGCGGGGGCGGAAGCGCGCGGGAGGGGTGGCGTTCGGCCCGCGAGCCCAGCTGCGGAGGGGGCGAGCGGGCTCTGCAGGGGGCGGTCCCCGCGGCCTTGTGCTGCCTCCCCGGGCTGGCCGCGGCGGCTCCGGCCGTGGGTCAGTCGTTGCGCTGCGCGCCCGGTCCCGCCTGCGCCGGCGGCGTGTGTGGCAGCCACCGCGGCTCTGGGACCCCTTCCCGCCCTCACCACAGGGAGACCGTCGGCTGGTCCTGCGCGCGGTCCGAGGGCCCCTTCCCGCCCTCACACGCCGCACGTGTCCCCGGGGCCGTTGCGTTTCCCGTCCGAATGCTCGTCCGAACGCTCAGTTTCTGGTTCGGCGTGGCCTCGGCCGAGGGCGGCGTAGGGAGGCCGCGGTCCGTTCTTCATGGTGGTTCCCGACAGTGCTCGCGCCGCGGGTCGGCGCAGTTTCCCAGCAAAGGTCCCGGCCACGTTGAGAAGAACGGGGTGTGCGGGTGCGTCTGTGTTCGTGGTGCGCACGCGCGGAGTGTCGGGGTGTCCTGGACCGGACCGGGCGGCTTGCTGACCACCCCACGGTCCTATGGATGCGCGGCACGAGCCCCCACAGGCCCCCCCAGCCTTCGCCCCCAGGGAGACACAAGGAGGCCCGACCCGCGTGGCCCAGCAGAGCACACGTGAGGGGTGGACAAAAGGGACTGTTCTCTGCTTACGGGGGGAAGAGGCAGCTGTCCCTCTCCCCTCTTTAAAGGGTCTGCCCGCTCCAGTCCTTCGGTATGTTAGCGAGTTCCCCCAGGACCCCACGGCCCCAGCGCCTCTTGGCTGGTGTCCTCAAGCTCGGGCCTCTCTCCTTGAAGTGTGCGTGCCTGCGACGGGAACGTGTGCTGCCCGGGGCCTAGGAGACGACGGCACAAGCAAACGGCTGCAGAGCTGATGCCGTCGGAGGTGAAGGGTCCGAGCGAGCCCCGGCTTTTTACAAAAGCACAGGGAAGCGGGGTTTCCCCAGCGCTTCTGCCTGCATCTTCAACCTGTCCGTGCCTCCCTGCTCTCCCCGTTTCTGTGCCGGTACCGCACGCTCTAAATCACGAAGTCCTTAGAGTAACTCGGGGATGTCTGCTGGGACAGGTGTCTCCACCTTTCCGTTATGTTGAAAAGCTGTAGCCATTTACTCTCCAGTGACATTTTACAACCAGGCCAAGTTTCACCAAAACAAACCCAGAGGGGCCTTTATTTTTTGTTTGTATTTATTTATTATTATTATTATTTTTAAAGATTATTTATTTATTTATTTGACAGACAGAGATCACAAGTAGGCAGAGAGGCAGGCAGAGAGAGAGGGGAAACAGGCTCCTTGCAGAGCAGAGAGTCCGATGCCGGGGCTCGATCCCACGACCCTGAGATCATGACCTGAGCCGAAGGCAGAGGCTTAACCCACTGAGCCACCCAGGCACCCTATTATAATTTTTTAAGGTTTTATTTATTTGACAGAGAGAGGGAACACAGCAGGGGGAGTGGGAGAGGAAGAAGCAGGCTTCCCGCTAAGCAAGAAGCCCCATAGGGGATTCGATCCCAGCACCCTGGGATCCTGACCTGAGCTGAAGGCAGACGCTTAATCCAGTGAGCCACCCGGGTGCCCCTATTTTATTTTATAATTTAATTTAATTTATTTTATTGCACTTTGTCTCAATAGAAAGGTCTCCGAACCTAGAGCAAAATCAGGGTTGGTTGGACCCTCTCGGCTGGTCTCCCCCAGGGCGGAGTTTCAGTTCCTGTTCCGCCCACCCCACCCATAAACTACATTTCCCAGCAGGCTCAGCGCCCCCGCCTACGCACTTCCTCCCGGCGTTCCCCGCGGCAGGAAGGAGCCGAGCGGGCTCGAGGCCGACGCGACCAGGTTTCGTCGCCGCTGCCGCCGCCGCTGCTGCCCCACCGCTCTGAGAGGAGTCGTAGCCGCCGTCCCTGCCGCTCTCGCCGGCCACCATGTCCGCCCAGGCGCAGATGCGGGCCCTGCTGGACCAGCTCATGGGCACGGCCCGGGACGGTGAGTCGGAGCGGCCGGACCGGCGAGGGGTTGGGGCGGGAGTGAGGCGAGGCCGCCGGGCGGCCTGAGGCGGGGGCCGCGACCGTCTGCGCCTGCGCCGGACACCCTCCCCCTCCCCCGCGCGCCGACCGCAGGCGCCGGGCCTTTGTCTGAGGCGGCGGCGGCGGCCGGCTTCTCCCTCGCTGACGGCAGTGCCCCGGGTGGCTCCTGCCTCGGCGCCCGAGTCGCGGGTGGGGCTCCAGCCCCGGTCCCACGGGCCGTCCTGCGGCTTTCTCCCTGGCCGGCGCCGCGCCTCGCCCCGCCCCCCGCCCGCGGCCTCGCGCCGCCCGGCAGGCCGCGGAGTCGGCGAAGGGCGCGTCGGCGTGGGCTGCACTTCGCCGGCGGCGGCGGCGGCGGGGCTCCGCGGGAAGGACGCTCCGTGCCAGCCGAGGGGGCCGGGCGGGCCCGCGGCCCCGGGCGTGGCTGCCGTGCCCGGCGCCGCCGTCCGTGGAGCTTGTGCAGCGCGGGTTCCCGCGGCGCCGAGCGGGCCGGCCCTCGCAGCCGCGCGGGGGCCCTCCGTTGAGCTAGCGCTTGCAGTCGTTAGGTGCAGGTCGGACAGGGACGGCGTAGGGAGGCCGAGCGGTCGCGGTGGTTGTCTCGGGAGCGAGCGGTCGCGCCTTCGCGGCCCGGTGCGCCCGCGGTGGTCTGTGTTTTCTCTTCCGCCCGTGGACGGAGCTGTAGTTCCCGCTGGCACACTCGCAGGGCTGTGCGGACTCTTTGCACTCTACTCCGTAGGGGAATAAGTGCTTTTTAGCGTTCTTTGTATATTGAGTTGCTTTTGAATTGCTTCCCATACTTGTATTTCCTACAAACTGAACAATTGTGGCCCCTCTATTTTATTCATAAAGGTTCAGTGTATCTTTGCCTGCCTACATCAATCTGCAAGGGAGTTGCAGAAAAGCCTCATGTTCATCGAGCCGTGAGTCACAACCAATTTCTAAGCTGTTATAACGAAAAAGTGTGTGCTTTTTTTCACGAATAACTTTAAAAGTGTAGTTCAGAAAGCAAACATTTTCAGTAAAGAGACACGACATGAATCCTGGATGCTTGCGAATCCTGAAGTGTATTCCTCCTCTTCTCATATGACACAGCTCTGTGTAGACACAGATTAGCTTTAAAGTTTGTCACGTTCCACTTTGCCTTTACTTTTATGTATCGTTCCCCCAACTTCCTTACTGCAGGTGGGGCAAGAAAACTTTCCCTTTAAAACTTTTCAACAGCGGGCATAAAATTCTGCAGCTGAGGTCTTGAAGAATGCAGATGGGTACAGTATGTGTTGGAACTCACAGTGTGTATTGACTAATCTAGTTCCCCCCTTTTTTTTTCTCCTTTGGTATTGTCTTGTTAAAAGTGACTCCCAGGTGCCAACTTTCTTTTTTAAGGGTGGGGGCGAAGGGGACAGGAAGATTAAGTCTAGATCATTTATCAGCCAGTGGTAGAGTTCGAAAGCTTTCTTCTTCATGTGATTTTGGGCAAAATACTGCCTATGTATTTGTCCATAGCAGAACGATCAGAGTAATACGTAGCTTCTGTTGGTGGACACTACCAGCCATAAGTCAGATGTGGTGATTCATGGCCCTCTGATCAGCGTGGGGTTTGGTATCATTGCCCACATGTATGTGTGCGGTTAACAGCCTTTTGGTGCTCAGCCTCTTACTTCAGATTCCTTGACTTCTTTGGCACAATGATGGAGTCAGATCTCATAAAGTGTGTGATTCTTCATGATACATTTAGCATCAAAAAACATCCGTATCCCGCTCCAGTTGTAAATACCTCTAGATCAGCCTTCCATTGTATTTGGTAGTCTGCCAACCATCCAGGTGAATTGTCGTACCAGATGTGCTTTGGTGCTTAACGTGGTAATATTGTCTTATTTAAAACCACAAATGAATTTCAGGAGACGAAACCAGACAGAGGGTCAAGTTTACAGATGACCGTGTCTGCAAGAGTCACCTTCTGGACTGCTGCCCTCATGATATCCTGGCTGGGACGGTAGGTGTATTCGGGGTTGGGGGAACATCATGGAACACTCAGACATGGGGGCTGCCTTTACCAGGCAGAAATCACTTACTGCCTTTCAAATGATAGATTGTTAATTTGGTGGAATCTTGTTATGGGACCTACTTCACTGCTGTAAGAATTTCTCTCTGTAAGTTACCATCTATTTTGTAGAACCACTTTTATGGAGGTTCATAACCAAGTAGTATGAGTTGTATCATTTGGCTAAACCAGAAAAGTACGGTTCAGATCAGCCTTTAGTTCTTTGAAAATTCCGGGTTCATTGGTTGGGTTTCATGGTTGAGCATATGCCGGTGCTAGACTTTTGATCTAACGACGTACTTTCCTTTTTTTTTGTTTGCAACAGTGCAAGGTTTATTGAGTGATAGCCGAGTGATAGTACAAAGTTCCTCAGGAGGGAGGGGACCAGATAGGGTTGTCCAGGTTGTTTTTAATAATTCAGTTGGATATACCAACTGAGTTTTTAGCATTGTGTTACAATACCCTTTCAAGAAATCAGCATGTGATCCAATGAATATCCACCTCTAAAATTGTACATTCACTTTGGACGAACCAAATAGATAAAGGCTAGTTTATGGAATATGCATTTATTCAAAATCAAATAGGATTGGAGAAGACCAAAGGGTAGAGAACCATCTACAGCGATACAGTCACTTAGAGCCAAGGAGTCCTGTAAAGACCACCACCGTGTTTGGATGGCACAGCCACTTCATGGAGTATGAAAACTGTCTGCTCATTTTAAGGGTCAAGTGTGCATCCACTAGGGAACATTTTCTTCATGATTAATTGTTGCTGTTCTCGTTACCATTGTGAGGGGAGCAGCCTGTGGGAAATCGCACGTATGTATTAGATCTTCTCAAGCTGACTCTACAGAGGGCAACTAGGAGATGAATGTCCAACATTGTCCCTTTGTTACCTGAGGTTTTGCCTGTAGTTGGACCTGATGTAGAGAGATGCTTTGCTATGGATTGTTGTTTGTACCATCAGTGTAGACTAATGGCTTCCACTGGTTAAGAGCAGTTCTGCTGAAGGAAAATCCTGTAGGGAGGCATCAGAACTTGGAACTGCTGATTGCTCTTAAGGGGAGATACCAAGGGATGGATGTGCACGAGTGTGAAGCATCTCGGTTTCTTGAGGGGAGGTCAGAACCCTGGGTAGCATTGTTCCAGAATGCCGGTGAGAAAAGTAACCAGAATGAAGGCATTTCCTGCCAGCGTTTATTGTGTCAGGTACAGATGAATTCCTCAGCTATTTACTGAACACCTGCTGTGTGCCGGGCACTGTGGATATGGTGCCAGTAAAATAAAGGCTTCAGCCAGTGGAGGAAGAAGACGGACAATGAATAGATAACGGGTTGTTTTAGTTATCGCGAAGTGGCTAAGTGAAAGTGGCTGTAATCATCCGTCTTCAGAGGATTGCTCCAGGCCCAAGTTGTTGCTCAGAACCATCTCCTGTCATTAGAGGTGAGGCGCGGAGGAACAGAAGTTACAGTTTCATCGAGGCTTAACCGGAAAATACAGTATTGGTTAGTGAGTCTGGGAGAATAAGATAGCTGGAGGGAATGTAGTGTAACTTGTCTCAGTGGAAGTATGTTTGTTTTCCAAAAGTTCTGAAAGGAGCCTTGAGTACCCTTCCGTGTCACCAGTGCGAGGCAACCAGAGGGTAGAGAACACAGGTGTTCCTTCGGTAGAAACGATTTTGACATGCTGGATTTAACAGCCTCTTAAAATCTTCTGGAAGAAGACTTACTGTGGTATTTCAGCTGTGTTTGGGGCTTAGCTGCCAGGGGAACTGGCCCGCCAGTATTTCCTGCCTCCTTGGCAAAGCTGAAGATACACAGTCAGAGAGTAACCATGGAACCCAGGTCTGTCCTCTGCTTACATTAGCCCTGGCTGCTTGAGACTTCTCAGCCAAAGGAAGGCCAGCAGTAGATTTTTGCTTCATGAGTGGTTCAGTGATGTCAAAATTTTCTTGACAGTTGAAGTTCGTAGAGCGGTAATTTATTTGTACTTAAAATGGCTTAGTAGTGAAGGTTTTAGTGCTTCCTTCCGCTGGTGGTGGGTTTTCTTGGAGATACAGAGTTTTCATTAGCTTTTAAGCATTTCTGTTTGCCAGTTACTTTGCAGCAATGGTTCTTGGTTTTCGTTTGTGGAGACTGTATATTTTATTTTATTTTACTTATTTGACACAGAGAGATAGTGAGAGAGCACAAGCAGGGGGAGCCGCATCCAGGCAGGCAGAGGGAGAGGGAGAAGCAGGCTCCGCCCTGAGCAAGGAGCCCGACATGGGTCTTGATTTCAGGATCCTGGGATTATGACCAGAGCCGAAGGCAGCCGCTTAACCCACTGAGCCACCCAGGTGCTCTGAGACAGTGTATTTTAAAGAATCATCCTGATACTTAAAAGAGAGAATGAAGTGAAAGTTGTTCAGTGGTCCAGGGAGAGCGATTCTGGCTCGGCTGGTAGAAACGTTGTTGCCCTGCCTCTAGATTCCCCTCAGGTAACAGAATCCCAGGGCTACATGTAACTTCATGGGAAGAATAATGAAGAGGAGAGGCCTTTAGTGTTTAAATGCAGAAGTTGACCTCGGTCTAAAGGAAGATGAGCTCCGCAGTAGGGAGCCGGCTGTTGGTTCTATCACTGTTCATACTAAAGGACGTTTTGTTAGTGAGCAGGGCGTGCACGTTCTATGAGACTAGGGCCCAAGAGTCAGGTACTGCCAGCCACCCTAATTGGCCTAAAATGTTAAGTACTTTATAATCCATGAAGTTTTTGAGCTCCTTTTGGACATAGTTGTACTCTGAGCTTAAAGGAGGTCCTGGCCTCCATCATTGATTGTTTGTTTACTAGTTACGAGGACACGTTTTGGTCAAAATGCTTGGGCTTTGCAGGTGTCTCCTCACGGTTATGCTGGGTTTTGTTAACTTGCACTGTGTGACTTGATAGCAGACAAACCTTGCTTTTGCTCTTGATGGCCAGAGGCGGAGGGTGCCGTCTCAGAGTCCCACTCTCAGATTCATTGTTGCGCATGTGCTTACAACACACAGCAGCACATCAGGCTAATCTTACTGGTAACACAGGTCATTTGTTTCAGTGAAACAACCTTTTGTTTCTCAAATGGGACGACTGAGTGGCCTGATTCTCTGTCTCCAATCATATCCAGGGTCATTTACTAGGTCATTTACTAGGTGTTTGGAGGATTTTTTGGACCTGTTCTGCTTCATGTCTTCTGATATCCGAAGAGGTGTACAGAGCCAAGCGTTAGGTTGTGTTGTAGTTGCCCAGACCTGGTTGCTATCTGCTCTGTCCTTGTCCTTTCTTTGCACCTTAGGCATTGAGCATCTCGCGTACTGAAGATTGCAGGAAGGAATGCCTAGAAATTTGTGGCTGTTGGTGATACTCTTGTTTTCTGGTGTCTTCCTTGCGGCCTCTCCCTTCCTCCATGCTGTTGTTTACTTAATAGATGTTTCTTCTTCATTTTTAAAAGATTTTATTTATGTATTTAGAGAGAGGCTGAATGGGACAAGGGGGGAGAGGGAAAGGGAGAGAATCCCAGGCAGGCTTCCCGCTGAGTGTGGAGCTTGCCGCAGGGCTCTATGCCACATCCCTGAGACTTGAGCAGAAATCAGGAGTTGGACACTCACCTGACTGAGCCACCCAGGTGCCCCACTGAATAGATTTCTTACATGTCTGATGCAAAAGTAAAACTAGCAAAAACTAATTAATACGGTTTCCATTATTAGTCCAGTATCTCTGGGTCTAGAAGAGACAGAAACCTTCGCACTTAAACGTATCAAAGTGTCATATTATCATGGTGATAGAAGAAAAGTACGATTTCTTGGCTATGTACTGTTTCTTAATATTTTTATTACAGTTTACTGTTCAAAAAGGTGTTGTTTATTTTGGTAACAGTTGAAACACCAGGTCATGTGCTTTCTGCAGTGGGTAGATGTTCATGTGTAAACTTCTGTTTCTTTCTCACAGCGCATGGATTTAGGAGAATGTACCAAAATCCACGACTTGGCCCTCCGAGCAGATTATGAGATTGCAAGTAAAGAAAGGGACCTGTTTTTTGAATTAGATGTAAGTTTTATTTTATGTTGATTTGTCTTTACCTTGAAGAGCCAAATACCAACTAACAAGAATAAAAATGTAACATTTGTAAGTTATGCAGCAGAATAACAAAAGAGATAATTTGTTATTCTGCCAGTACGGCTGGGAGCTAGAATGGCAAGTAATACTTGCTGTCACCTGTGAGTCTACCACCCCAGCACTGTTGTGCATTTTTGTGTGTATCATTTCCTTTTAAAAGTGTTATTATGTATTTTTATGGTTCCTTGAACTTTATATTTTTGCTTGTTTTTAAGCCTTAAAAGAATAGTTTCATAGCACAATCTTTAATAACCTTACTTTTTCATTCAGTATTGTATTTTTGTTTACCCGTTTTTTTGGATTTGGTTAATCTCATTGCTGCTTGAGTATGCCCCAAACTCTCTTCATTATCCATAGACACCTGGCTTGGTTCTTGGGTGTGGGTTTTGTTTGTTTTGTTTTGTTTTGCTACTACAAACAGTATTACGAATGTTCTGAAATATATTCTTGGTATATGTGTATTAGGGTTCATTTAGGGTCTGTTTCGAGGGGAGGAAGTTTTGGCTGGTAAGGATTGTATACGTTCATCCTTGTGAGCTGGTTTTGTAATGGCGTCCTTTCTCTGTCTCATTTCTGTTGTTGATAAAGCCATGGTATCAATTTATACCCCAATAGTGTTGAATTTTTGCAATTCACTGGTTATAAAATGGAATTTCACAATTTTTTTTTAAACTGTTACCTCCCAAAGGAACCCTTTTTTAGACTTTTCTTCCTAATATGTCCCCTGTCCTTCAATGAAATTTTGTTACCACAGAAACCTGAGTATTACCTTAATGTGCTGTAGTATTCCAGGCCACAAACCACTGTGATAGCTAAGATTTTTTTTTCACCCTTTAAAACAGCAGTTTTCACCTCTGAGTGCAGGATTTAGCCACCCCATTTGTTTTTTTCTTTTTCCTAACTGTCCATCACTAGTGTGACCAAAGGTCACTAAAGGGGTGTGGTGGCATTCAGGTTCCTGAGTGAAGACTGGGAAGGGACAGAACTTGGTGTGAGGAAGCCACGGAATGGCGTCTCTTCTCACCAAAGGACATCATAAAGGATGTGTTGTAGCTGGAGTAAACTCTCTTTAAACAGTAGTCTTTTTTTTTTTTTTTTAAAGATTATTTATTTATTTGACAAAGATCACAAGCAGGCAGAGAGAGAGGAGGATGCAGGCTCCCCGCTGAGCAGAGAGCCAGATGTGGAGCTCGATCCCAAGATCCTGAGATCATGACCTGAGCCGAAGGCAAAGGGTTAACCCACTGAGTCACCCAGGCGCCCCTAAGCCAGTAGTCTTAAAAGTCATTAAGATTAATTCTTTTCAAATTCCTTTAACCACCCTGTGCTCTCAGTGTTGAATATTTGTATTAACTAAAAGTGCCTTTATCAACAGCTTGACTAACAGAAGAGGCTTGGAAAGGGAATTTTTCTATATTATGAGTTTACGTTCTTCAGTAACCTGCAGGTGCTTATGCAAGGAGGCCATTACTTTCGGATGTCAAGTTTCAGAAACTGGTAGATACACAGGTGTATTTTTTGAAATCTCAGATTTAATAATGTTTCCTGGATCAGAGGTCTTAGCATTTCTACTAAATCAGAATGTCAGTGCATTTTTTTTTTTTAAGATTTTATTTATTTATTTGCCAGAGAGAGAGAGAGCGCGTGAGCACAGGCAGGCAGAGTGGCAGCAGAGGCAGAGGTTAGAAGCAGGCTTCCTGCCGAGCAAGGAGCCGGATGTGGGACTCGATCCCAGGACACTGGGATCATGACCTGAGCTGAAGGCAGCCGCTTAACCAACTGAGCCACCCAGGCGTCCCATGTCAGTGCATTTTTTAAATGCCCTGATAAATTTAAAGTTAGACACAGATGAGTAGAAGAAATGGAGTCTGACTGAAACACACATTTAGTGTATTTTGAAGGAGGTGTGTTTAGCCAGTGTGCAGAAGGGTGGAAAGTGTTCTTTTGTTTGTTTTTTTGTTTTGTTTTGTTTTTAAAGATTTTATTTATTTATTTGTCAGAGAGAGGTCACAAGTAGGCAGAGAAGCAGGCAGAGAAAGAGAGAGGAGGAAGCAGGCTCCCCGCCGAGCAGAAAGCCCGATGCGAGACTCGATCCCAGGACCCTGAGATCATGACCTGAGTCGAAGGCAGCGGCTTAACCCGCTGAGCCACCCAGGCGCCCCTGTTTGTTTGTTTTTTTAATGGATATTGTTGAAAACTATCCATTAGCCAGTAGGAAAATACCCAGTTGGATCCCTAGGAAATGAATTTTGTTTGTCATCTTAATGCTATAAAGTCTAGAAGCTATAAGAGGAAGGAGGGTACATTTGTGTAAAAACTTGAAATTTAGTCTAACAAAAATACCTGTACATGAGATGCCTGGCTTGCTCGGTCTGAAGAGCATGTGATTCTTGATCCTGGGGTCACAAGTTTGAGCCTTGTGCTTGGTGTGAAGATTATTGGAAAAAAGTTCCCTTTTGTGCAATGAGAATAAATTGGGACAGGACATTGACAGTGTGTATGATGATGGGCTAGTTATCTTAAATGTAAAATTCATCGTAATTGACAAGAATGGTATCAGTGGCTCAATTTAAAAATGAGCAAAGGATAGAAAAGGACATTTCCCGTGGGCATCTAATCCTGTGACAGATGCTCCCCTGGCTCAGAACCGAAGAAATGGAGGGTCAGATAGTCCTGATACACCTCCTGGTAACTTAGCGTCTCAAGATGTGAAAGCATATGCCAGCCCGGCCAGTTCTAGGATCACACCTCACTGGTACAAAGACATACCTGTCCTAGAATATTCCTACAGCATTCATAGCTTCAGGCAACAGGAACCAGGTTGGCTTCCTCAGTAAGGGACTGCCTAAATCAGTCACTCTTTAGGGTAGAATCATGGATAACTGTGAAAAGAAAATTGGCCTGTTCGTTGTATTGTTGATGTGAAAGTATCTGCAAGACAGATTAAGTGGATAAGCAAAGTCTAATATCCTACTTCTCTAGTGTTTATTTTTTTGATTTAATTTTTTGGGAAGAATTTATTTATTTATTTAAACAAATAAATAAATAGGAAGCTCCACTCTTGCGGGAGTGGAGGTGGGGGCTGAAGGAGAGAGATAAGCAGACTTTGCGCTGAGCATGGAGTGGGTGACAGGGCTTGGTCTCACAACCCCTGAGATCATGACCTGATCTGAAATCAGGAGTGTAACACTCATCTGACAGAGCCACCCAGGTGTACCCCCATAGTGTTTGGTTTTTTAGGATTTTTTTTTTAAAGGATTTATTTTAGAGACCGAGTGGGCACGCGTGTCTGCGGTATGCGTGCAAGTGGGAGGGACAGGGGGAGCAGCAGAAGCAGATTCCCCTCTGAGCTCGGAGCCCTACATCAGGCTCAGTCCCACAACCCTGAGATCAGGACCTGAGCTGAAACCAAGAGTCCAGTGCTCCAGGTGCCCCTTGTCTTGTTTTTTAAACAATGTGTTAAGTTGCATACATCCTTTTTTTTTTTTTTTTTTACTGATTTACTTATAAATGAGCTGTATGCCCAGCATGGGGCTTAAATTCACGACCCCGAGATCAAAAGTTGCATGCTCCATCAGCTGAGCCAGCCGGGTACTTCTCCACAGTGTATCTTGTGTTTGTTTTATTAAGGAGGGTGCTGTACACTTGTTAACATATTTAGATGTGCAGAGAGGTGTTTTAGAGGAACCCAAGAGGTTATAACCACTCTTAACTTGGTTGGAGGGTTAGAGCGGGGCAAGAGACCTTTGTGTACTATGTGAAAATTTATCATATATAGGAATCACTTTTTCTGTTAAAAAGGTAACCACCTCTCCCCCCAACTCCTTAAAGATCACTTTTGATCTTATAGATGGTTCATATTAAAATGTGAAGTGGAAGAAGTCCTCTTGCCCTGAAAATGAAGGGCGTTTTGGAGTAGCCATATTTGAAGGAGGACAGTCTGTCAGGGTATATAGGAACTCATTCCAGAACTCTGCTGTTGGGAACATATCTTAGAGATATGTGCAAATGAGTGCACAGAAGAGATGCTGGTTGCAGAATTTTTTTAAAGGGAGAAGAGTTTAATTACACAGTGGAGTGTTGCATTATAAAGCTGAGAGGAAGATACCTCTGGGTGTTGAGGGTGGAGATTTTACCTTAAAAAGTTTCTTCAGTGGGTTTAAGATAAAATTCACATGCCATACAAATTACCCCACCTTTTGGTTTTTTCTTTTCTTTTTTTAAGGTAGGCTCCATACTTAGCATGAAGACCTTGTTTTGAACTTATACTTCTCAGTAGTGATTGGATGTACATGGGTTACTTTGATAAGTAATTAAATATGGCCTGACTTTAAATACCAAGCTAAAATAACTTCTTATCTCCTTAGTTTTACAGAATAAATTTTAATGGAAAAACAAAGGCTTTTCTTAAAAGACAGATTTGTAAAGTTAATTTAATGAAAATCAGTATTTTTAAATCTTTTTGGTAGGTAATGCATGTTCGCTGGGGGAGATTGCAGAGGTCTAAAAGGTTCAGATAAAAAAGTCTCCCCTTTCCATGTAACCAGCCATCCAGTAGTTCTCTGTAGGTTGGTTTCATCTTTTAAAGGTAGCTGATTCAGGATGAACAGATAGGATTATCAGAAGGCTAGTTGTGATGTTTTGTGTCAAAATTGAGAAGCAAGAATCCTTCAGAAACATTTTGGTCAGATGTGGTTAGTGGACGGATTCTTGCTAAACCTGACCTGTTGCTGGTGCTGCTGGGCTCCTGGGCTGCCCTGAGGCCCCTGCACTGTGCAAGGCCCCGGCCCTGGACCAGCATGTGGCTCCCAGGGGTCCCTCTTGAGGTTGGTTCCAAGGGCTGTAGTGTGGTCATCACTGTTGGGAAATGGGCCCGGGTTTCATTGTCATAGGGTAAACCATCACTAATGGAAGATTGGCTCCGGGTTTTTTTAGTAGTGTCTTTTTCCATAGCTCACCAGATGTTTTGGGGAGTATCTCCATGATTGGCAGTAACTCTGTTACACGGGCCCACCATTTACCAAGTACCCTAAGCCTGATGTTATTTGCCAGCATTAATGGAGGCAGTACCATGAGGTGCTGGCAGAGGAGTTGGATTTGGAGTGGGCCACTCAGGGCAACACCTGACCACAAGCTCAGAAAATTTGTTTTAATATTGAGAAGTTTATCAAATATATTAAAGATAGCAGACATTAAGTTATATTTTAAAACCGTTTTTGTTATACATAGGATGTGTTTTTTTTCTTTAGAACAATTATTGTAGTCGGGTCAGTGAGAAAGCTTTGCGTGTTCCACAGGCCTGCTAAGACATGCATGCGTTTTGTTTATTTTGTTTTTTGTTTTTTTTTTTAATTTTTTTAAATTTTATTTATTTATTTGACAGACAGAGATCACAAGTAGGCAGAGAGGCAGGCAGAGAGAGAGGAGGAAGCAGGCTCCCCGCTGAGCAGAGAGCCCAATGCGGGGCTCAATCCCAGGACCCTGGGATCATGACCCGAGCCAAAGGCAGGGGCTTTAACCCACTGAGCCACCCAGGCACCCCATTGTTTATTTTTTTTATAAAAGAAAAACTTGGCTAAAACTTGGGGCTTTAGTTGATTTATTCATGATTCATTAGTTTAAAATAAAACCTGTCTTTACAGAGTGCGTGATTTTTTTCTTAAGGTTTTATTTATTTATTTGAGATAGAGAATGAGAACAAGGAGGAGCAGCAGAGGAAGAGGGAGAAGCAGACTCTCGTGAGCAGGGAGCCTGATGTGGGACTGTCGCAGGACCCTGAGATCACGACCTGAGCGGAAGGCAGAGGCTTGACTGACTGAGCCACTCTGGTGTCCCTGTTGTTAAGATCTATTTTCATAATTAGTTGCTGAATTTATAGATTGACATTGGACTTTGGGTGATCTTTTTTTTTTTTTTTAAAGATTTTATTTATTTATTTGACAGAGAGAGATCACAAGTAGGCAGAGAGGCAGGCAGAGAGAGAGGAGGAAGCAGGCTCCCTGCTGAGCAGAGAGCCCGATGCGGGACTCGATCCCAGGACCCCGAGATCATGACCTGAGCCGAAGGCAGCGGCTTAACCCACTGAGCCACCCAGGCGCCCTGGGTGATCTTTTATAAGAACTCATCAGCCCATTTTACAAATTTAAAATATTAAAAACAATTTTTTTTTAAAGATTTTATTTATTTATTTGACAGAGAGAGATCACAAGTAGGCAGAGAGGCAGGCAGAGAGAGAGAGGAGGAAGCAGGCTCCCTGCTGAGCAGAGAGCCCGATTTGGGACTCAATCCCAGGACCCTGAGATCATGACCTGAGCCGAAGGCAGCAGCTTAACCCACTGAGCCACCCAGGCGCCCATATTTAAACAGTTTTTAAGAAGATGTCTTATAAGAACATTTGCGTATGTATGAGAAGACCTAAGATGTTCATTGCATCATTTTGCATTAGTGAAAAAGTGAAAATACCCAAATAACTTTCTTCTCAGAGGACCTAAAGTAGTCATGTTACAGTTAAATAAAATATTGCATGGCTGTAGATTGTAGAAGACAGATGTATGCATTGGTATGAAGAAGAAAAAATGGAAACTTACTAAACTGCCTTGTTTGGTTGGAATAAAAATTGAGTGCTTAGGTATGCATCTTAATGCAGTTTTTAAAAATATATACCAAATTCTTAAGTTTTTGTTTTTTTTCTAAGCCTTGTGGGAGCTGTTGGGGGGCAGTATGGAGGGAGAGAGTGAATCTCAAGCAGGCTCCATGCCCAGCTGGGAGCTAGATCTCCTGACCCTGAGATTATCACCTGGGCTGAAATCAAGAGTCATGCCTGACCCGACTGAGCTACCCGGGCACCCCATTAAGTGATTATTTCTTGTGAGAGGAGAGAAGAAACTACATTTTCTGTGTCCTGTGCAGTTATCAGGTCCTGCTAGCTAATGTAATAATAGGCAGAAATGAATATGTAAAAATATTTCTGTCTTGTGATTTATTTTTACAAATTTCTTGCTTTAGGAAGTAATTAGAAATATAGTCAGAGGTTGGTACATAAATGTGTTCATGGTAGGATTGTTACAACGTTGGAAAATTGGACACAACAGAATTCTTTGTTCAAAAAGTGAGAAATGAGTTAGCAAATTAAGATTACTCCTGGCATAGACTGCCCTTGAAACTTTACAGAACCTACTTAATGACAGAACTGTGGTGATATCACGAGCAAGACAAAGGTGCAGAATTGTACCAGAGAGTTCACCTCTAGATTTTGGGAGGGGGTGCTCACTGAAGATACAGTACTTAGAGAATGGGTAGATCTGGCCTTTAAAACACGGAATGTGCCCTCCCCTCCGTTGAGGCGGTCCTTTAGTATTTGAAATGCAAGGAAGCAAACACTTTATTTATTTATTTAAAGATTTTATTTATTCATTTGACAGAGACAGAGATCACAAGTACACAGAGAGGCAGGCAGAGAGAGAGAAGAGGAAGCAGTCTCCCCGCCAAGGAGAGAGCTCAATGCCGGGCTTGATCCCAGGACCCTGAGATCATGACCCGAGCTGAAGGCAGAGGCTCAACCCACTGAGCCACCCATGCACCCCAAAGCAGACACTTTAAAAGCAACAACTCACTGGGTTTTTTTTTCTTTTTTTAAGCCTTTTTAATTTAAATAATCTCTACACCCAGTGTCCGCTGGATTTGTGACCTAACTCTTCCTACTGAGCCTCTCCAGGAGGCCCAGCAGCAGCAACTTGCTTCTTAACCCCACAAGTGAACCTTGGCTAGTGAGGCTTTTTGTGGTGTTCTGTTGGAAGCCTGGGTCACACTGCCAGTTTAGGAATAGGTTTTGGGTTAGAATTCTGAGGTTCTGTTGGCAAAAAGGAGGGTAGGAAGTTACATTCAGAGAGCATTTTAAAGCTATGATTACATGGATTATTTTTCAGTTAAGAAAAAAAAGACCAAGAGGGTGCCTGGGTTAAGCGTCTGGGTCCTGGGATTGAGTTCTGAATCAGGCTCCTTGCTCAGTGGGGAGTCGGCTTCTCCCTCTTCCCCTCCCCCTGCTCCTGAGCATGAGCAGTCTGTCTCTCTCAGATAAAATCTTTTCTCTTTTTTTTTTTTCTTTTATATATTTATTTATTTGACAGAGAGAGAGATGACAGGCAGGCAGAGAGAGAGGAGAAAGCAGTCTCCCTGCTGAGCAGAGAGCCCGATGCGGGGCTTGATCCCAGGACCCTGGGATCATGACCTGAGCCGAAGGCAGCGGCTTAACCCAGTGAGCCCCCCTGGCGCCCCTCTTTTTTCTTTTTTGAAGTTCAAACATTCTTTTTCTTTTTTTTTTAAGATTTTATTTATTTATTTGACAGAAATCACAAGTAGGCAGAGAGGCAGGCGGGGGTGGGGGGGCGAAGCAGGCTCCCGGATGAGCAGAGAGCCCAATGCGGGGCTCGATCCCAGGACCCTGAGATCATGACCTGAGCCAAAGGCAGAGGCTTACTTAACACACTGAGCCACCCAGGCATCCCAAATAAAATCTTAAAAAAATTTTTTTTTTTTTAAATGTCTAAGAAGGGTTGATTTACAAGGGATTGATTGATTTGAGAAAGAGAGATTGCATCCCTGCAAGGGAGGGAAGAGGCAGGGAGAGAATCTCCAGCCAGCTTCCTGCTGAGTGCAGAGCCCAGTACAGGCTCAGTCTCAGGACCCTGAGATGATGACCTGAGCCAAGACCAAGAGTTGGACGCTTAACCATCTGAGCCACCCAGAGTTTTTATTAAATTTTATTCTGGAGAATCTCAAAAATCAAAAGTGGAATGCAGTCATACAGTGACATTCCTAGTACCCATCACTTAGCGTTGGGAATGATCAGCCCACAGCCAGCAGGGTTTCATCTCCCGCAGCTTCTCACAGATCTGCAGACAAACCGTGTGTGTCTCAGTCAGTCTGTAAATATTTCAGCATTGTCTTTGCCATGTGTGTTGAGATCTGGTATCACGCTTGGAATGAAGAATGCACTTGGCATGTTTTTAAAAATGTGTTCAGGAAAATTTTTAAAGATACAGAAGTGGACAGGATATTGTAATGAAATTTCTGGGTTCTGTCTCCCAGTTTTCGGTGATTATTGACATGAAAACTCTTCTTTTGTCTTTATCTTTGCGTTTCCCCCCTGGATATTTGGTCGTATTTTTAGGGGCATCTGGGTGGCTCAGTCGCTTAAGCGTCTGCTTTCAGGTCCAGTCAGGTCCTGAGATGGAGCCCCACGTCCGGCTGCCTGCTCAGCAAAGAGTGTGCTGCTTCCTCTCCCTCTGTTCCTCCCCTAGCTTGTGCTCAATTTCTCTCTCTCTCTCTCAAGTAAATAAAAATCTTTAAAAAAAATTATAGTTTTTAAGTACTATCTGGACCCATAGTGGAGCTTGAACCCACAACCCTGAGATCAAGAGTCACATGCTCCCCTGAGCCAGGCAGGCGTGTGCCCCCCCACCCCCGCCCCATACCTGGATTTCTTTATACTAGCTACTAGACAGAATTTCCTCTGTAAATACTCTATCTAGAATTTGAGGATTTTATTAGAAATGGTCATCTTTAAAAATAATTTCTTAGCATCTGACTGACAGTGTTCGAATTTTCCAGATTGCTTCAGAAAGGATTCTTTTATAATTTAATTTCTTTGACTCAGGATTCAAAATAAGGGCTACATGTTAGAATGCTTTCGTAAACCTTTTAAAATCTATTTGTTTGAAAAAAACTAATTTTTTAGAAGTCTCATACCCTGGATTTTGGTGATTATAGCTTCATGATGTCTTGTTTAACATGTTTCCCTGGTCCTTGAAATTCTTGCTCTGTAGGCATTGAGTCTGGAGGCTTGATCATTGGATTAAGGTTCTACGTTGTGGCTGGAACATTCCGAGGCGGAGCTTTGCACCTGCCCTTGGACCACCTCCGAGGCAGCAGTGGTTGCAACAGCTTTGACCTGCCGATGGTCAGGGCCCCCGTCTGCCTTCGGCCTGGTGCTTTAAGCGGCAGATGAGCGTTATTGCCCAGATGTGTTATTTCACAAAGGGTGCTGCATTTCTTACTAATGTGAGCACATATAGGGCTGTCGCTTGGTTCAGACTTGACCAGGACAGAAGGTGAAACCTCTCTCCTGCTCTGCTCTTCAGTCATCTGGTTTCCTCTAGAAGTAACCAGTGTCTTCCGTTGGCTTTAGAGTTCACGCGGATGCCTGAGGCAGACAGTATGTCTGTATTCCTGTTGTTACACGAGTGGTAGTTTCTACGCCTATTCGAGCCTAACCCTTCCTTTTTTTGTTTAACTTCTTAGTATACCTTTGTGTAGAGTTCCTCATTGCTTTTTGTGGCTGCACAGCCTGCCAAGGGATGGTACCTGCGTTACATGTCCAGTCCCCTGTTGGCGATTGTGGTCTGCATTACACAGCGCCGTTGTGCGCAGATCTGCGCTGTCTGCACGCATCTGGGGGACGTTCCGAGACGCAGAACCGTTGCGTCAGAGGGTATCTGGGGTTTTGATGATACCGTGCTCCCACTGGCAGGCAGTAGAGTTCCTATCTTCACATCTTTGCTGATAGTGAGTAACCATGTTTTGGGGTCTTGGTTAGTCAGAGTTACTGGAAGATGATTCTTTGTGTAGGTGTTGCCTGCCTAGACCCTCAGCTTGAGCTTGGTGGGTGGAACCACTGGTACACCTGTCCTCACTGTTGTCTCCTTCTAGCCTAATATAGCCTCAGTCTGACCATGAAAGTGTTTTATCCAGAAATTTCTTAGGGATGGGTGTATGACGTCTTTCAGATTTCTGAACTTGAACACTGGCAAACAAACCACAGTATTAATACTTTAATTCAACCTGTGAAGCCGTTACAGAGCAGTACAATTGAGTTAAGAGTCCACATTATTGAAAGTATGGGGGCGCCTGGGTGGCTCAGTGGATTAAGCCACTGCCTTCGGCTCAGGTCATGATCTCAGGGTCCTGGGATCGAGTCCCGCATCGGGCTCTCTGCTCAGCAGGGAGCCTGCTTCCTTCTCTCTCTCTCTGCCTGCCTCTCAGTGTACTTGTAATTTCTCTCTGTCAAATAAATAAATAAAATCTTTAAAAAAAAAAAAAGTATGAAGAATTTGATTCTTTTTAACTTGGTAAAAACACAGTTAACTTAGTTCCCAAATTGTCTTGGTTTGTGATGTTTTATTTGACAGGTTTCTGAAACTACACACGGTATCAACAAATTTCCAGACTTTTTAATATGCCAGTTGAGACCGGTTCTGATTATACCTACTTTTTCTGTGTACGATGAACCGTATAATAGTTAAAGTTACTAGGTCAGATATCCCGGGCGGGGATCTCTTTGTGACCTTGGGCAAGTTACTGTAACTTGTCCTGTTCTTCTATGAACTGGGCTGGTGGTGACCGCCTCGGAGTTGTGCACATTTTGAGTGTAGGGAGTTTGGAGCCAAACCATAAGGGTCTTTGGACCCTGATGCCATCACTTAGTATTTTGGAAACTGTACCTCATTTTCTTCATCTGGGAAGTGGAGACTTTCGCAGTTTCACATGTGGCCGTTTTAAGGCACATGTGGACACGCAGCATAGGGGCTCATGTTCGCTGTGACCAGTCTCCCTGAGAGTGCGTCTCAGGCTCCCGGATTTCCGGCTGGTGTCATCTCTGCTGGGCTGGCGACACTGGGAACAGTGCTGCTCAGTCCTGAGTGTGGAGGAACGGCCTCCAGCAGCAGTGACACTCAGTTGCCTCCTGGTGTCAGTGCTGTGCCCAGGCCTCCTCAGCAGGCCGAGTTTCATCACAGCACTCTGAAGCTGGAGAGGTTCGGGGACTTTCTAGAGAATGGTAGATTGTGATTAGGGTTTAATTTTTAGACTTGAATATCCTTTCGTCTTTAAGACTTTATTTATTTATTTGACATAGAGTGAGAGAGCACAAGCAGAGGGAGAAGCAGGCTCCCTGCTGAGCAGGGAGCCCAATGCAGGGCTCAATCCCAGGACCTTGGGGTCATGACCTGAGCCGAAGGCAGATGCCCAACTGACTGAGCCCCCCCAGAGTGTCACCTCTTAAAAGAATGTGGCAGTTAAATGATGTCTGGTCTGCTGCGTCTGTAGCTAATTGGATTCTGCTGAAACTGCAGCTTGTTTCTTTAATGGATTGTGACCTGTCACCCTGATGAGTGGGTTCCTGGGTCTGTCGCAGGTGTGGGATCACTCTGGGCAGTTAACGGAAGGATCTGCACTATAGATTGAGGACCTCTGTGTGGGTGAAGCCGGAGCATTTGAGGATGGTCTGCCACGATCCATCGTCCCTTACGAGCACAGGAGTCGTGCCACCTGTGTCAGCTTGCTGGCACTGGATCCTGGCAAGTTAGCACCCTATCAGCGGAATGGTCAACTCTGTATCTTTCCAGAAAGTGTGGGGCACGCAGACAGATGATCATGGGCTTTCCTGATGGCTTCATTTGAACTTAGTGAAATGTTTATCAGGGAAAGTATCTGAACGGGCCCACAACAGGAGAGAGGTCCTGAATTCTAGGAGTGAGTGAATGTGGAGTGAAACCGGGAGTTGGCGTCAGTGGGCCATTATACTTCAGGCTTTCTCCAGTGCTCTCGGGCTTGGCGCCACCACAGAACTTCTCTGTCTGAACATGTCCAACTGTGCATTTCTGTGAAGAGAGATATTTAGATTTCTGGAGGAGACCATATCCCTCTTGTCCTTTCCAGTGTCACACTGGTCCTTGTAGAGAGCTTTCTTAACAGCCGACCTGCTGACTTGCTCCCTCTGGCTATCTTTAGATGGAGGGACATAGATTATTACCACTTGGTCTTTGGTTTTGTTTTGTTTTGTTTTGAAGATTTAATATATTTATTTGGGAGAGAGTTTGAGAGAGAGAGATCATGAGCAGGGAAAAGGGGTAGAGAGAGAAGCAGACCCCCAGTTGAGCAGGGAGCCCGATGCAGGACTCGATTCCAGGATCCCGGGACCACGACCTGAGCCAAAGGCAGACGCTTAACCAGTTGAGCCTCCCCTGGTGCCCCGGAAGGCAGCGGTGCTTCATCACCACTGGATCTGCTGGCCTGTCACCTGCTTTCTGTCATCTCCACCCAGAGCTGTTTCTTCCGTATGTTTTGGTGCTAGATCACGTGACCCAGGCCTCTCATCGTATGCTAGCCTTGCTTGCTGGTCACTGGTTGTGGCCAGACAGATACCCTGTTTACAGGTTTACCTGAAGTTATGCTGGGGCCTGGGGCTGGTCATGGCAGATCTGCTGCCTAACACATGTGAAGCAGCTTATTAGTGTGTCCGTGTTTCCCCCACAAGTCTTTTCAGAGTGAGCATTTAGATTTCTAGAGTTTCTTTTCCTGTATTTCTTTGGGTAAGTAGTAACCAGTTTTTCTGCTGCTTTAGACAGGCAATAACTAACTGTGCTCACAGCTCTCAGTAATATTTGTTCTATTGTTTTGTTTTGAGGTGGAAGGGGGAACTCTACCCTCAGAACATGAGGGGATAATATTTACGTGGCTCACACAGACCAGTGAGTACATCATCCGCACCCCCCACAGCTCACCAGAAGAGGGCCTCCGATACTAGTCTCAGTCCAGCCTTTCCTGCCCCTCAGAGAACGCTATAATTATGGCCTAAAATAGTCTGGGAAATGTTATTGAGGGATGGGGGTTCTTTGACAAAATTTGAGAGAGACATCAGATGAGAACACCGTGCTTCTGAATGATCGGTTTAACAAAGCCCCTTGGTTTAATGTGGTTACGGATGTGCTAGCTGTAGCATAGTTTAAGATCTTCCCACCGAACTTAACAGGCTTTAAGAAACCAACCCAGGAGTGTATGTCCTGTTGAACTGATGGGTTCCAAGACCTTCCTCGTGACTGATCACAGCTCTCTGATTCTCCTGAGCTAGGCGATGGATCACTTGGAGTCCTTCATTGCTGAGTGTGATCGGAGAACTGAGCTTGCCAAGAAGCGGCTGGCAGAGACGCAGGAGGAGATCAGCGCTGAAGTTTCTGCGAAGGTATGCCTGGGGCTTTCTCTTCGAGCTGTGTGTGTGGCTCACTGTGTGGTGAGAACCAGCCTGCCGGCAGGCTCACAACACCATTATGGTTACTGTCAGCACTGACTGCGTCCTTGGGGTGGACAGTCCGTGCTTCCTCAATGCGTCCCAGTAAGGAGAGAAGGCGGTCAGCAGGTTCTCCGCTCCCTGGAGCTGCTTGCTGCCTCTGACCCTCCTCCACTGTCCATGTTGATCAAAGTTTGCCTTCTTAACACCCCCACATCGAACAGTAAATGGGGGACGTTGAGTTGAGCAATGGTTAGACTGTGGTGCGGCTGTCCTGAAGAATGGAGACGGTAGATCCATGTGTCATTGGCCTGTGACCACATTCTGTTTCCTGTCTTTGCGTGCAGCTAATGAATCTCTTCAGTGTCCTCTCCTCTCAGTTTTGTAAAAGCATTGTTTGGGGTATGTGTAGTTGCTATTTTATTCATTTATTTTTAAGATTTTATTCATTTATTTGACAGAGACACAGTGAGAGAGGGAACACAAGCAGCGGGAGTGGGAGAGGGGCAAGCAGGCTTCTGGCCGAGCAGGGAGCCTGATGCGGAGCTCAATCCCAGGACCCTAGGATCATGACATGAGCCAAAGGCAGATGCTTAACAAGTGAGCCAGCCAGGTGCCCCAACTATCTTATTTCTAAAATTAAATCCCAAATGATTAGGCATTTTGCTTACAGTAGAGATGTATGTGTTTAAACCGGACATTTTATGGCCCTTATGCAGAAGGTTGAGTGATGATAGAAGGTGTGAGAAGAGACAGCCTAGAAAGTGACCACCATGATGACCCTGGCCACCATGTTGGATGTGACAGGCATGGTGCTGCTCTTAGGGACTGCAGCCGGCTGGGTTAGTTTAAGGTCAGAGTCCCAGCGGAGGCAGTAGAGATGCCAGAGTTGTTAGAGTTTGCTTGTGACCCCGTGAGGACCATGGCTGTTCAGTGTAGTTTTGGTAGAATGGAGCAGAAGTACAGCAGGAGAAACACGCATTGTCTCTGTGTTACGATCTTTTGGTTTTAGATGTCTGCTCACCTGACTCTCTGCCTCACCTGGCTGTCTTCTTTCAGGCAGAAAAAGTACATGAGTTGAATGAAGAAATAGGAAAACTTCTTGCTAAAGCTGAGCAACTGGGAGCTGAGGGAAATGTGGATGAATCCCAGAAGATTCTTATGGAAGTGGAGAAAGTCCGTGCGAAGAAAAAAGAAGCTGAGGTTGGTGGGAAAAGGTCTTCAAGAAAGATGTTGTAACCCCTGAATGTTGACCATTTGGGCTAAAATTAAACTTGCATTTTTTGAATGTTGGGAAAAAGTTGGAAGAAGGGTGCTATGTGGACAGGGTTGGAGGATTTAGAGTCTGTGCATACTTGCGTTTCTGCCTCTGCTCTGTCCCCTGTGTCCCTTGTGTGAAACACACCCATCACTGGCCGGCCCTCCGCACGACACCTATACAGAGCGCAGTTCCTCAAGCTGAAGAGTCACTGCGGTGGTGCCAGTTTACTCTCTAGGGGTTTGCCGGGCTGTGGTGGCCGCTCCGCCGGTGTGGTGGCGCCAGATCTGGAGCACAGGCTGCCCTGCAGACCAGAGCCTGCTGTTCTCGGTGACACGGCGTGTCTGGCAGAGAGAACCCGTGCAGACTGAGGGTCGCATCCGCATGGTATCTGCTGGGGTACCAGGTCAGGACGCACTGTCAGGGTGGTGGTGAAGCTGAGTCAGAGACTCATTATCGTGTTGGCGGCTGTTTTCTCTCTAGGCTGTTTGATCCATTGGATATGCTCTGACTCCCAGATCTTTACCACTGGAACTGGAAATGGCTCCTGTAGCCTTTGGGAATGGTGGCGACGGTAGAGTCAGAGGGAGGTGGGGACATCTGTATTCCTGGACGAAATGCTTGTTGGGCTCCAACTGTGTGCCGGATGGCTTTTTAGTTGTTGGTTTTTGTGTTTTTTTCCCCCATTATTTATTTATTTATTTTTAATTTTAGGTTTTATTTATTTATTTGAGAGAGTAGAGCATGAGTAGGGGGAAGAGAGGCAGAAGAGAGGGAGGAGCAGATACCCTGCTGATGAGCAGGAATCCAATGCGGGGCTCAGTCCCAGGATCCCTGGGATCACGACCTGAGCAGAAGGGAGAGGCTCAACAATAGAGCCACCTTGGCGCCCCGGCTAGTTTTCAGTTGGGAACAAGGGAGAGGAGGTCCTCCTCGTGGAGACGGCGCTGGGGTTGGGAGGGGTACAGAAAGAGGGTACGTGAACAGATGGATAAGAGTCATTCAGATGAAAATTGGTGGTCAGAAGAATGGGGTCTGAGTTTGAGAGTGACTCTGTGTTTCCAGGGGTCTCCAGGTGAGTTCGGGTAATCCTGGAAGTGCCCTTAGCCAAGACCCATCGGTTGAGAAGGTCATTAGAGCCGTGGGCTTGGTGAGGCTGGGTAGAGATGAGGAGATGACGTGTAGGTGCCCCTGGTGCAGGCCTCTCTTTGGCCACTTCTGTAGCCCTGGTTCAGCTTGGTGCTTAACCAGAGGTCCAGAATGATGGACTGAAGTCATGGGTGGCGCCCAGGGCCCATGGGGGCTGTCACGATGTCCACTGGGGCAGTGGTAAGTCTGCAGAGCAGAAGAGTCACTCCAAGAGGGCCCAGCCTGCGTTGGGGTGAGTAGCACGGTCTGCTGGAGGGCGGTGCTGGCATCCTGCCGCATGCCCTGGGCAGCACAGTATCCCCTTCAGGGACGTTCGTAGCTAATATGTCTGTCCTTGAACTCGAGAGGGAAAGGAACTCGTATAGGTGGATGTTGGTACGTAAAATGTAGTCACGCCCAAAGACAGATGGGCTCACGAAGGTGACCGCTGCAGGTCACACTTGAATCAAATACCTTGAGTGGCATTTGTCACACCATGGAGGTGTGACTTGTTAAAGTTCCCAACAGTGTTCCCTGGTTTACGGAGTGGTTCCATTTCCTGGAGATGGGGTTTATATTTAAATTCTGCGTTTTGTACAGGATTTAAATCCCTGCACACTTATTATAAATATAAATCATGTATATAAATCTGTATCATGGGATCTAAAGCCCTGTCTCCTGAAACAGGAAATAGGCATTTATGTGTGGAACAGAGTCGGCTCCTTGGGTTGCTGACTGCTCTACCAGGAAGACCAGAGAGTCAGGAGGGAATCTCTGGCTTCTTGGTGCAGCCTGAGGCCCCGCCCTTCATGCTTCCAGGAGCAGAGCAGACACCTACCGTCCCTGGGCTGGCTGCGAGATCTGTATGTGGGTGTAAATGATTGTAGATGACGGGGTCATCATGTGGCTGCTGCAGATGGCCCAGACAGGAGCAGGATATGGGGTGCCTGCTGTTCATGCCCAGGATTCGTAGCATCCTTACCCTGGCCAGCGTCCTCCATCCCGTCACTGGTCATGCCCCCAAGGAGACCGCACCACTTCCTTAAAACCACTGCGCAAGACAGGCTGGTGTCAGGGGGGCCTCCGCCACGCTGCTCTGTGGTGGTGTGGAACCTATGGGTCCCTGTGTGCTCTCAGCAGCAGGGGTGTTCAGTAGTCTCAAGAAATGATACCGAGAGATCCCATGTACCTTTATCCAGATTCCCCCTGAGATACCATCTTGAAAAACCATTGCACAGCGTAATAGAAAGGATGTTGACAGTCACGAAGTATCCTTCACCACTAAAATCCCTTCCTGACCCTTTGGTAGCCACATGCACTTCTCTGACCCTTGGCAGATACGAATCTCTCCTCCATCTCTCTATGCTGGTCATGTTAAGAATGTTACGTAAATGGAGCCATACAGTACTTAACTTGTTGAAACTTTTTTTTTTTTAAATTCAGTATAATGAGAGTTTATTTTGAAAGAAATTAGAGGGTAGTAAAAGTTTCAGAATTACAGAAAGGGATAGAGTATCACAGATATTCATGGGCACACTGAATTTACCATTTTCCCTAAAGTTTTCGGTTTTTTGTTTTTTTTTTTCTTTTTAATAAAAGCTTTGGCACATCATAATAGAAATTCAGGTTCCCAGTGCTTCCCTCTCCAGTCCCCTCCCATCCCTCCCCAGAGGCAGGCATTAGTGTGCATTCACTTGTCTTCATTCTTTATTACACGTGTGTGCTGCCCATAAACTCTGTGTGTGTGAGTGTTGTGGGTGTGTGTTATGGGTATGTTTTTGTGCTTTGTGCTTTAAAAAAAATCCCACTGAAATGGTGTGTCTGTCTGTCTTGCTTTCATTGTTGACTCACCACTGTTGGTGAGGTCTCTCCTTGATGCTGCATACAACTTCCTTCAGTGTGTTGCTGCAGAATTGTGTTTCATGAACCTGCGACTGTCTGGGTGGTGTTCTCTGTTCTTGGTAGTTTCTCGTCTTCACAGACAGTGTCCTTGTGCTTGTTGGCTGGCACACATATGAGCATGTTCCAGAACGGACGCCCGGAAGGGGCGCACACCTGTCTGGCTTTCAGGGGTAGTTCAGGTGCACTCCCTTTTAGTGGCACCAGTGCAGTCTCCTGCCAGTGGTGTATTTGATGTCTTTCCTGGTATCTTATTTTAATCTGCTTTTGCCAGGGAATTTTGAATGTGTGAATTAATGGTAGATCCCTTTATTTGTTAATTATTTTTTATTTAAAAAAAATTTTTTTTTTAAGATTTTATTTATTTATTTGTCAGAGAGCGAGCGAGAGTGAGCATAGGCAGACAGAATGGAAGGCAGAGTCAGAGGGAGAAGCAGGCTCCCTGCGGAGCAAGGAGCCCGATGTGGGACTCGATCCCAGGACGCTGGGATGACCTGAGCCGAAGGCAGCTGCTTAACCAACTGAGCCACCCAGGTGTCCCTATTTTTTAAATTTTTAAAAAAGATTTTGTCAGAGGGCCCACACACAAGCAGGGGGAAGCCCCCTGTTGAGCAAGGAGCCTGATGGGGATTTGAGCACAGGACCCTGGGATCACAACCGAGGTAAAAGTAGGTGCTTAACCACTTGAGCCACCCAGACATGGGAGATCCCTTTAAATAAGGATCAGTAACTATTAGACTGTGTTTCTTTTTTTCCTTTTTTTTTTTTTTTTTTTTTTAAGATTTTATTTATTTGGGACGCCTGGGTGGCTCAGTGGGTTAAAGCCTCTGCCTTCTGCTCAGGTCATGATCCCAGGATCCTGGGATCAGTTCCCGCATCGGGCTCTCTGCTCAGTGGGGAGCCAGCTTCCCCCCACACTTCTCTGCCTACTTGTGAGCTCTGTCTGTCAAATTAAAAATAAATAAATAAATATTTTATTTACTTACTTGACAGAGAAAGATCACAGTAGGCAGAGTAACAGGCAGAGAAAGACGGGGAAGCAGGTTCTCCGCCAAGCGGGGATCCCAATGCGTGAATTGATCCCAGTGTCCTGGGATCATGATCTAAGCTGAAGGCAGCCACTCACCTGACTGAGCCACCCAGGCACCCCTAGAATGCGTTTCTTTTTAAGATTTTATTTATTCATTTGGGAGAGGGACAAGACAAGCACAAGCAGAGGGAGAGAGGGTAAAGCAGACTCCACACTGAGCCAGCCAGAAGCCTGATGTGGGGCTCAATCTGAGGACTTGGAGATCATGTCCTGAACTGAACACGGATGCTTAAACATTAACGTTTGAGCCACCCAGGTGCCCTGGAATGCATTTCTTAAATCTGGGTCTTTTTTTTTTTTTTTTTTAAGATTTTATTTATTTATTTATTTGACAACACAAGCAGGCCAAGCATCAGGGAGAGGGAGAAGCAGGTTCTCTGCTGAGCAGGGAGCCCGATGTGGGGTTTGATTCCAGGACCCTGGGATGATGGCCTGAGCCGAGGGCAGACATTTAACCAACTGAGCCACCCAGGCACTGCTTAAACCTGGTTCTTAAAGGCATGTTTTGACTTTGGCACTAGCATCAGGAACCATATCTTCATTTCTTCTATATTACATCTGTTCTGACTGGAGTTGCTGCCAGAGAGGTGTGTTTTAGTCTGTTTTGTTGGACATACTCTTTTTTGAAGAGAGTGTATAATGTATTTGTTGGTCCAAATTTTAGCCTTCAGGGCAGAGTTGGCATACAGCTTTCTGGACCTTGGAATACCTCCATGAGTGGCTGTTGTGTATTTTGCTTGGTTATTTGGTTTGGTTTTTGTGCTTTGTTTTTTTGGAAGGCCCCTTTTGAAGAGGCTCCCTTGGTTCTCTGGTCCTCCTACAGGTCCCCACTGCACGTACCTGAAGCCTGCCTTCCCTGTTGGCCTCTGAGAGCAGACAGCCTCCTGCTTGTCCCGAGAAGCTTGAACGTTTCTTACTGCTTTGAAATCATGATTGCTCATTTTGTAATAAACGATGGAAATTGAGTCAGTTACAAATATCTAAAGCTTGTAAATGATGAGTTTTAGTTTATTTCAAAGTTATCTCTATAGTCCCCTCAAATATTTCCATTTGGGGGTTGAATATTTAGTTGTGGTTCTGTGTACCTCATTTTCATTGCTTTGTTCCCATTCTCCAGGAAGAATACAGAAATTCCATGCCTGCATCCAGTTTTCAACAGCAGAAGCTGCGTGTCTGTGAGGTCTGTTCGGCCTACCTTGGTCTCCACGACAATGACCGTCGTCTTGCAGATCACTTCGGGGGCAAGTTACACTTGGGGTTCATTCAAATCAGAGAGAAGCTTGATCAGTTGAGGGTATGTTAATACGTTGTTTCTGGAGAAACCCAGGCAGTCTTGTGATGGCTTTGTATTAACTTGTAGAAAACCTTGTGTTTTGACCTTATTTTCTTTTTCTTTTTTTAAGATTTAATTATTTACTAGAGAGAGAGTGTGCACAAATTGGGGAGGGGAGTGCAGAAGGACAAGCAGACTCCTAGCTGAGCAGGGAGCCCAATGTGGGGCTCAATCCCAGGACCCTGGGATTGTGACGTGACTTTAGACACTTAGTTGAGCCACTCAGGCACCACTATTTTGATCTTTTCTAAGAATATGTCTTGAATTTTATAGTGAAATACTCAGAGTTTGTCACTTCGTTCACATGCGAACTAAGGGAAGGGACCCTGACTATTTCTTTAGTTTGAACTTGTTTGCAGGAAAAAAACACAGTCTAGTCCTCTTGCACACCCCTGAAATAACTTTTGGTTGGAGATGGGAAGAACCATAGTCTTGTCTCTCCTTGGGCAGAGGTGTGTGTGTGAGAGCAGTGAGGCTAGACAGATCACACTGCCTGGCCCTTGCCTTTGAGCCTCCTTGGAAGGACGAGAATGTGGTGGGGCGTTTTGGATGGACTGCTCCACAACTGCCCACCCTTGTCTCTTCCTCAGGCGGCTCAGTTTCCTGGGTTAGACTCTAAAACTTACCTTGGGTGTGGAATACTTAGAGGGAAGGGTGAGCATGTTTCGAATACTTTGAATTATTTTTCAGATTGGCAGAGTCCTCCTTGCTATGTAGGGACCACTAGGATGGGTTACTGGGAGCTGTGCGGGTCTTCTGGCCACATGAGATTTGGTGGCAAGACACATGGCACCTGACAAGGACACTATGACAGTGAAGGTGGAGGCCTTTTGTGTCCTTTGAAAGGGCAGGGGACAGCCCTGCACTTGAAAAGGGGTTTCCTGTAGGTGAGAGGTAAACTTGGCACTGGGAGCGGAGCGGGGGTGGCCGCACAGTTTGCACAGTTTGCTCCTGTGCTCCCACTAGAATTTTCAAAAGTGATACACTTTATTATAGATTTTCTTAAAGATATATTTATTTGCGAGAAAGAGCATGTGTGTGAGCAGGGGGAGGGACGGGAGAGAATCAAGAGAGAATCCCCAAGTAGACTCTCCACTGAGCACAGAGCCCAGATCATGGCCTGAGCTGGAGTCAGACGCTTCATGGACTAAACCACCCAGGAGGCCCTTCCATTTCTCCTTTAAATTGTATTTCCATTTCCTATCACACCATCATTTTGTTTTGATATTTTTTTTATAGCTGAAAGTCTTTTCTATTTTAACATGTATTTTTTCAAACGGAATGAGACTATATTGAAAAATTATGCCCTGAAACCTTAAGAACTTAAGGTTTTGTTTTTGTTTATTTAAAGATTTTATTTTTCAGTAATCTTTACACTCAACAAGAGCTCCAACTTTAAATGCCCAGATCAAGAGCCACGTGCTCTACCGACTGAGCCAGCCAGGTGCCTGTGAGGAATTTAAGTATTAACTAGATCTAGAAGGCAGCCTTTGTCTTTGCAGAGTGAGCGGTACAAAGTTGATCCAGACAACCCAAACCTATTACAGATTTTGATAATGGCGATTAGACTAACAACAGAAAACATGTCTAGAAGTGTACCTCTGAACATTCGGGAGGGTGAGAGCTCTGGACCCTGGTCCCAGATGGCTTTGCTTACCGCGGTCCCAGAGTTCCTCACCCCAGGCCACACACCAAGGCAGTAGCAAGGCAAGGCCTTCTTACTTAGGGCTGGAAGGAAGCAGAGGTGTTTGGAAAGGAGCTAATCCCAGACCACAGCCCTGTGCTCAGTCACTTCCCCTCTTCAGTCAAGGGGCTGAAATGCCCATCCTTGACCTTCATGTGTCCGTCCTGTGTGCCTGCTGGGGGCAGGGCAAGTGACACGCGGGCTGGAGAGCCCAAGGGGCCAGACAGGAGGGCTCTTGCACCTCGTGAGTGCTTTGAGGGGGCCAGCTGGCCTCTCCCCTCAGTCCTTGCTGTACCCTTCGTTCAGGGGCCTGGCTCCAGTCTGCACTGAGGTGCGGCGTTATCCTTTGTGCCTTCATGAGCACGAGAAGACTGGTGGTCCTTTGTCTCCCTGGCCCTGTTTTACTCCCCCTTAGGGCTTCGTTCCGTCAGCAGGGAGTGGGGGCATGAGGAGGCTTTGGGTTGGTGTTGAGGGTGGGGGTGTGGAGCTAGTGTTCTGAGCTCAGCTGTGTCAGCAGTGTCCCATAGTGGAGTTTCCCCAGGCTCCCCTGTCTGCTGTGTTGTCTTCTCTGCTCTGTCCACCGCCGGGCCTGATGAGCCAGGTTTTGAGCTTGGTGCTGAAAGCCAGGGGTGGGTGCGCCTGGCTGGCTCTGTGGAGCATGTGACTCTTTTTTTTTTTTTTTTTTTTTTTTTAAAGATTTTCTTTTTTTAATTTATTTGACAGACAGAGATCACAAGTAGGAAGAGAGGCGGGCAGAGAGAGAGGAGGAAGCAGGCTCCCTGCTGAGCAGAGAGCCCGATTCGGGGCTCGATCCCAGGACCCTGAGATCATGACCTGAGCCGAAGGCAGAGGCTTTAACTCACTGAGCCACCCAGGCGCCGCGAGCATGTGACTCTTGATCGTGGGGCCGTACATTTGAGCTCCGTGGTGGGTGTAGCAAGGACTTCATAATAAAATACCAAAGAACACCAGCTCATGGTCTGCCTTCCCTGGCCTGCTGTCCCCTGAGGCTGGCTCTAAAGCCGCTGGAGCACTCAGCACTCCAGGGACGGGCTGCTCCTGGCCAGCAGGGTATGGTTGGTCACACCGTAACCATAACGTGTGTGGAGTCTCCTTCGGTAAAAAACTAATGTTCTGGACTGGTGTGAAGCAAAAGATCAGTTTCCGTGACTTAGAACTAGAGCACGTCTTAGAGTGTGCAGTTGGTCACTGAACTTACAAGGTGAGTTTCTATGGTAGCATTATTTTCATTTATTTTCCATTAAGAAGTTTTAGAGGTGATTATGTTCCTCTTAAGAGTTTCCTTTAGATTTCTAAATTACTAATATTGAGATCATGTAAAAGTGCTTTTTTCTCTTTAAAGATTTATTTATTCGACAGGGAAGAGAGAGAGAGAACACAAGTAGGGGGAGTGAGAGAGGGAGTAGTAGGCATCCCACTGAGCAGGGAGCCCGATACGGGACTCGATCCCAGGGCCCTGAGATCATGACTGAGCTGGAGGTAGACGCTTAACGACTGAGCCCCCCAGTCGTCCCCGTGCTTTTTTTTCTTTAAGATTTTGTTTATTTGACAGAGACAGCTAGAGAGGGAGCACAAGCAGGGGGCACAGGAGAGGGAGAAGCAGGCTTCCCTTGAGCAGGCAGCGCAGGGCTCCATCCCAGGACCCTAAGACCATGACCTGAGCTTAAAGCAGTCGCTTAACAACTGAACCCCACAGGCGCCCCATAAATACTCAGTGGTATAGCTTCTCCTCTCATTTTCCAACTTTTTGCTTATGTAGAAAACTGTGGCTGAAAAACAGGAGAAGAGAAACCAGGATCGACTGCGGAGGAGAGAGGAGAGAGAGCGGGAGGAGCGCCTGAGCAGGAGGTGAGTCCACAGTGCGCACCTCACCCCGACCCTAACCCTGCTCCTTCCTTGCAGTCTGGTGTGTAGCCGTCGAGGTCTGCCACGGACCCGCGTGCCCCTAAAAGCAGAGCAAGCCGACATGCAGCCTGCTCAGAAGAGCGGGGTTTGGGCCGGCCTGGGGGAGCGCCATGTGGCGTGGACAGTCGCCCGGGGCTGTGCGCTGCTCAGGCCACCTGCCTCGCAGCTGGGAAGGCGGAGGGCAGCGCTGTAGGAGAAGAGGAGAGGAGCCTGCTGTGTCCTGACCAGCCTCGTGGCTGCGAGGCCTCCAGCCAAGTCGGGCTGGAGATGAGGCTCTCCAGGGTCGGAGCGTGCTCTGTCCATGCAGCCACACTGGCTTGGGGGATGTCCGTCGGGGAAGGTTCGTCGGTCTGAGCAGACTCTGGAGCAGATCATCTGGTGTGGGCTTGTGAGGCAAACAAAGGGGAAATAGAGTGGGCCTCAGGGTTTCTGGCCTGGAGTTGCCACTGGGGGGATGGAGAAGACGGAGCAGTGTAAAGGGCTTTTGAGGAGGTGACGGCGGGGTGGGGATGGAATTTGGCTCTGATCATATTCAGTTGGAGAAGCTTGGGAGACATCTGGTCAAAGTTCAGGGAGAAGGCTGGAGCCAGGACCACACTGTCGGGAGAGATCTCACTGTCCTCGAAAGGCCCAGAAGCTGGGCTTTCCTGGAAGAATTACTATATAATTCAGAAATGACAAATAGCTGTTGAATTTTTTGTGTTTCTTTTCATTACTTTAATTACCTAACAGATTTTGATTGTAAAGAGATTCAAACAGACAGTCTTAAAATGTATTAAGCAAAACACCTAAGTCCCTTTTTCCAACGAAGTGACCACTCCCGTGGCGGGGTGTGTATGCGTGTGCGGGTCCCTGTGGGAGCCTCGCCTCATCCCCGAGACCTTCCGCAGCAGGAGTGCCCTTGACAGATGACACAGTGCCCTTGCAGTGACGTGCCTTAACCGCCCTTTTCCTCTCCCCTCCCTTCACCATCTTGGCCCGTTCCTACCCACTGCCTCTGGCAACAACCAGCCTGTTCCTTCTCTGTATCTGTGACTTGGGGTTTTTTAGATTCTGCATATCACCAAGATCATAGTTTACTTGTGTCTCTCTGTGACTGATGTTACATAACACAATGTCTTTGTGGTGTGTCCATGCTGTCCCGTAGGGCAGGGTGTCCTATTGCATGGCCGAGGAAAGCTGCCCTGTGTACGTGCCTCACATTTGTCTGTGGGTGGACACTGGGTTGTCTCCATGTCTCGGCCCTTGTAAATAATGATGCAGTGAATGGGGGGGTGCGGAGGTCTTTTCAAGAACCTGCTTTTATTTTCTTAGGTAAATGCTCAGAAGTAGGGTCACGGGTCCATGTGGTAGTTCTAGTTCTGACCTTTTGAGACTCCTGCACACTGTTCTCCACAGCGGCTCTGGTAGGTCCCTTGCCCGCCAGCCGTGCACGAGGGTTCCTTCTGCCCATGTCCTCACGCGCTTGTTACTTCTTCCCGTGTTTGTTGTCCTGTTCTTTGTTGTTGTGTTGGTTATTTCTTGTTGCTTCTCTAACAGATGTGAGGCAGTTATACCCCACTGTGGTTTTGCTTTGAGTTTCCCTTGTGATGAGGGATGTGGAGCATCTTTTCATGTTCCTGTCAGCCACCTGTGTGTTCTCTTTTACAAAAAAAGTTTGGGGGCGCTTGGGTGGCTCAGTGGGTTAAAGCCTCTGCCTTCGGCTCAGGTCATGATCTCAGGGTCCTGGGATCGAGTTCTGCATCGGGCTCTCTGCTCAGCAGGGAGCCTGCTTCCTAAAATCTTTAAAAAGAAAAAAAGTTTGGAGCGCCTGGGTGGCTCAGTGGGTTAAAGCCACTGCCTTCGGCTTGGGTCGTGGTCTCAGGGTCCTGGGATCGAGTCCCGCGTCGGGCTCTCTGCTCAGCAGGGAGCCAGCTTCTCTCTCTCTCTCTCTGCCTGCCTCTCTGCCTACTTGTGATCTCTCTCTGTCAAATAAATAAATAAAATCTTTAAAAAAAAAGAAAAAAAGTTTGGATCCTTTACCTTTTTATTTCTTATTTAGTTCCTTTTTTAAAATTTATTTTAAAGATTTTATTTATTTGACAGAGATCACAAGTAGGCAGAGAGGCAGGCAGAGAGAGAGAGAGAGAGAGAGAGAGAGAGAAGCAGGCTCCCCGCTGAGCCGAGAGCCCAATGCGGGGCTCGATCCCAGGACCCTGAGATCATGACCTGAGCCGAAGGCAGAGGCTTTAACCCACTGAGCCACCCAGGCACCCCTCTTATTTATTTCTTTAAAATTTTTTAAAAGATTTTATTTATTTATTTGAGGGAGAGCAAGAGAGAGAAATATAAGCTGGGGGCAGAGGGAGAAAGAGAAGCAGAGTCCCAGCTTAGCAGGGAGCCAAACACGCAGCTCGGTCCCAGGACCCCAAAATCATGACATAAGCTGAAGACCCTTAGCCGACTGAGCCCCCCATGTCCCAAGATCCTCTGCCTGCCTTTTTTTTTTTTTTTAAGATTTTATTTATTTATTTATTTATTTATTTGACAGGCAGAGATTGCAAGCAGGCAGAGAGGCAGTCAGAGAGAGAGGGAAGAAGCAGGCTCCCTGCCGAGCAGAGAGCCCGATGTGGGGCTCGATCCCAAGACCCTAAGATCATGATCTGAGCCAAAGGCAGAGGCTTAACCCACTGAGCCACCCAGGCGCCCCCTCTGCCTGCTTTTTAACGTAGTAGATTTTCTGTGGGGTCTCAGGCCTTGATACATCTGGGTCTTGACCCTTAACAAGTGCTCAGCCCGCACTTGCTCTCCTCTCCCACTGCTGAGCCGCATTTGTCTTGATGGCTCCTGTGCCGTGCAGACGTTTCCTGGTTTAATGCAGCCATACTTGGTGTTTGGTTTTGTTTCCCATACTTTTTAATAGCAGTTTATTTACGTTTATTTATTTATTTGTTAGCACAAGTCCACGAGCAGAAGGAGCTGTAGGCAGAAGGGGAAGCAGGCTCTCTGCTGAGCAATGAGCCTGATGTGGGGACTACGGGATCGTGATCTGAGCCGAAGGCAGACAGACTTAACAGACCGAGCCACCCACGCGCCCCTAAATTCATTTTTTTTTTTAAGATTTTATTTATTTATTTGACAGGGAGAGAGATCACAAGTAGGCAGAGAGGCAGGCAGAGAGAGTAGGAGGCAGGCTTCCTGCTGAGCAGAGAGCCCAATGTGGGGCTTGATCCCAGGACCCTGAGATCATGACCTGAGCTGAAGGCAGACGCTTAACCCACTGAACCGCCTAGGCACCCCATTTTTATTTACTTGATAGAGAACGCAAGCCGGGGGAGCAGGATGGGGAGAAGCAGGCTCTCCACTAAGCAGGGAGCCCGAAGTGGGGCTCAATCCCAGTACCTTGGGATCATGACCCAAGCTGAAGGCACATGCTCAACTGGCTGAGCCTCCCAAGTGCCCTTGTTTTGTTTTTTAAAGATTTCATTTATTTGAGAGAGACAGGGTGGGGGAGGACAAAGGGAGAGCGATCCTCAAGCAGACTCCCCACTGGGTAGAGCCTTATGTTGGGGTCATTCCTAGGACCCTGAGATTATGACCTGAGCTGAAACAAAGAGTGGGAAGCTTAACTGACTGAGCCATCCAGGTGCCCCTATAAATGAACCAGTACTTTAGTGATCATCCTGATTTTGGTATGTTTCAGTGGTTTATAAAATTCCTTAGGATTTCTAGGACAGGGGCACCTGGGTGGCCCAGTGGGTTAAAGCCTCTGCCTTCGGCTCAGGTCATGATCCTGGGGTCCTGGGATCGAGCCCCACATCGGGCTCTGTGCTCAGCAGGGAACCTGCTTCCCCCTCTCTCTGCCTGCCTGTGATCTCTCTGTCAAATAAATAGAATCTTAAAAAAAATTTTTTTAAGACAAATGTAACATGTAAATATTAGTAGTGTTGGAAAACTGCTTTCTAAGAACCTATCAGACCACCCTTCAGATGTATGAACATCTCTGTCACATCCAGCTCAACACATTGTGCCGGTGGTCTTGTCCGTTTTTGCTGTAGAATAGGGTGTAGAATGAGGACCCACGTATCGTGTATTTCCCAAGGAGGTCATGTCACCCTCACCGAGCAGTGAACTTATGTCTGGAACTCGAGGCTTTGCCTCAACTGTGGTGTCCTCTGGTGACTTTAGATCCTGCCCGTTGTTGGCATCTGTTCTGTGACAGTCTGCGTAGCTGTGCGAGTCTGTTGTTGAGCTCCGGGTGTAGCCTCTGACCCCTGGGGCTGTGGGCCTGTGAGTGCGTGAGCTGCTAGAAAACAACAGGACTCCGTGGGAAGCCAGCACTCCTTCGTCTTGTAGGCTGCGGGGCACCGCTGTTCGGGGGAGATTGTTCATCCTTTTCTTTTCCATTTTAGGTCTGGATCCAGAACCAGAGATCGAAGGAGGTAGGTTTCCAGATCCATTAACATGTTCATTTGAGAGGGAGAGAGTGCACACACAGCTGAGAGGGAGAGAGTCCCAGTCGGATGCTGCCCTGTGCGTGTGGCCTCTCCTGGACCTCAGTCTCATGACCCTGAGGTCACAACCTGAGCTGAAACCAAGAGTCACTTAACTGACTGAACCACCCACGGCGCTCCTCCTCATGCATTTTTTCCTTAACTTCTACAGCTTCACACTTGCTATCTGGTGGGCAGGGCTGGTGAGGGACCAAGCTCAGGCCCCTGTCTGTCTGTTGTCAGGCTGGTTGGGGTGTTAGTGCAGGAGAGGGACCCACTGTAAATGAGAGGGGGAGTCAGATGGTACTAGCGAGGCCTGTGGCGTCGCAGTTGTTTTCAGGAAGCATCAGTGAGAGGAGGCCATAATTGTGCACTGATGGGACTGTTGTGAACCCCAGTTGTAAATTTGTAGGAAGGAAGGGGAGGTGCCACTGCAGCATCCAGCAGAAGCTCCTGCCAGAGAAGGGCTGTTGGGATGAGGCATCCCGGCCTTCAGAGCCTTCTGGTTGTCTGCTACAGGTCACGATCCCGGGACCGGCGTCGCAGGAGGTCCAGATCTACCTCCAGGGAGCGACGAAAGTCATCCCGATCTCGGTCCCGAGACAGACACCGGCGCCACCGCAGCCGTTCCCGTAGCCACAGCCGGGGCCACCGCCGGGCTTCCAGGGACCGGAGTGCGAAATACAAGTAACTACTCTGACTCCTTCAGTAGCTGCAACCAGGAGTGAGCCCTTTCTCTTGTGTTCCCAGGGTCTTTTGGGGGTCTGTCGTTGGGGCCTGTTGGCCGTACCTGGTAGGGACGGGTCTGGGGCTTTTGTTCAGGAGCCTGAAGGGGCATCTGTGCAGCTGAGTGTTGGAGCCTTGAGGAGTCATGAATGGGGCCCAGCGCATAGGGGCCTGTAAGCGCGGGGGCAGCAGGTGGATTCTGGGCTGGGACAGTTGAGAAGTGTAGAGGTGGTTACATGGGCTCAGCTCCCTCGTGACCAGCCACACGCTCGCTGTCCCCTCAGAACACAGAGCCCCTGAGAGCTCTGTCCTGACCAGGTCCTACTTACCTCTGCTGGGGTTTTCTTAAGGAAAATAACCCAGAAAACAATGACCCACAACTTTGAGGGAAACACCGTGAGCACCTTTGTGTGCTGGATGACAGCCTTCCGCTGCGTCTGTATAAGGGTTGTACCCCACACGGGCGCTTTGTAGTCTTGCTCTGGTCACGTTACAGCAAAAGCCAGCCCCGTTGGGAGAGATGTTTGCAAACGGCACTTTGGAGTGGCTGTGTCAGCGCTCCCGTGCAGCATCCTGGGCCCTGGGTGGTCGGCTGCCCTCTGCCCTCTGCCTTCTGAGGGCTTCCCCGGGTGTGCTCTGTCGAGGCCTTCCCTGACCCGATGTTGAGGCTCCAGGTTGCCCGTGCTCAAGGGGCCAGCCAGAAGGGAGATGCGGCCTCCTCTGAGCCTCGCGTCTCCTTTCCCAGGTTCTCCAGAGAGCGGACGTCGAGGGAGGAGTCCTGGGAGCACGGGCGCAGTGAGCGAGGGGCCGCTGACTGGAGGCTGGAGAGCTCCAATGGGAAGACAGCTTCGCGGAGGTCGGAGGAGAAGGAGGCTGGCGAGATCTGAACCCACATCCGGGCCTGTAAATAGTCTGACGAACATTGGACACAGCCTAAAGTTACCCTTTATATTTGCTGGATAGAACTCCTCTTTTGTAGTTACAGTTTCTATTGTTGGGAGCTAGCTGTGGGGTTCTAGAGATGTACAGAATTGCTCCTGTGTTCTGGGTTATGTTGAGTAGGAATAAATAAATCTGATGGACGGCCTCCTACGGTTGCGGTGGGGTCTCTGCTGTCCCTCTGTGCCCTGGAGACTCCTGCGGCCTTCCAGCTGGTGCCCCATTCCACACGCGCCGCTTTAGGAAGGGCCGCCCACCTGGTCTGCCGTTGGCAGCCTCAGCCCGACCCTGGTGAGCCACACTGCAGCTCCCCCTTTGGGAGTCACCTAAGGACAGAGACAGGTGTTTGGACAACATCCACGGGACAGCCACACGGTCCTCAGGGCTGGGGATGCTGGACTCAAACCAGCCTGGTGGTGGTACCTGTGCTCTCAGATGTTCTAAGAGCCCAGAGTGAGCCCTTCTGGAAAGGGTAACCGATCTCTTCTCCATGTTGGGGGCAGGGGTTGGTTTATTCTAGGAGAGAACTTCTGGTGGCTGAGGTGTGGAAATAGTCATTGCTTCTCTCCCTGTGCAGAGGTGGCTCAAAGGGCCCGTGGTCACTGGGTCTGGATCCTGTGACCACCAGCACCATACTGTGGCCACCAGCACCATACTGTAGTCCTGCCCTGGGCTCCGCTGCCAGAATCTGGCCTCTCCTCGGGAGATGTGCGGGTAGTGGGTGCTCCTGCCCTACAGGTGTCCCCTGGCCGGGTGTCGTCGGGTTGTCCTTCCCACGGCCCTTGTCTGGGGCCCAGGGCTGAGGCAGGAGGCAGGGGCCTTGCTGGAGTATACTCTGCTCACGGCAGGCAGGGTGGGGGCGTTGCTGTCGGGTCAACAGCTGCTTGGTAGCTTGTGCAGACCGCACACTAGTTGAGGAGAGGTGTGTCCTCTAGGGTGTGGGAGGTAGATGCAAGGAGTTGCAAGCCATGAGTGGGTTAAGGGTGGTCCTGAGGAGGGGAGGGGCGAAGGGGATGAGGCCTGGGATCATGGGTGCCTGACGGCTCTGCTGCCGGGCTATGGCCTTCAGGAAACGGGCTGAGCCCCGTCAGGGAGCGGGAGGGTGCACAGCCGGGAGCCAGGACGACAGGACCTCCCGCCTCCATCCCTCATCTCCTGGATGAGGGGGACTTGAAAAAAGACAAAGAAACTAGTAACATACACAGAACTCTGCATCTCAACCATTATTAAGTGTGTTCGTGTGTTGTGCAGCCGTCACCACCGTCTGCGGAGGAGTGGTTTTGAAAAGGCAGAGTGAAGCCATCTGTGGACTTGGTAGTAATGAGGTGTGGGCCGCAAAGGTAATGCTGAAGTCAAGACAGTTGTAGGGTGCCTGGTGCTGCGCCTGCTCCCCCACACCTGCGAGGTCCGCAGTCTGCCTGGGAGCAGGTGGGCTTGAGCTCTTGGGCTGGCCTCTTCCAGCCTTGGTGCTGGAGGCAGCCGCCTGGCCCTGACACACCCTAGACCCCTGAGCCTCAAGGGCTTCGAGTGTGTGGGAGTGTAGTGCACACATGGGCCTGGACCTGGGCCCTGGGCGGGTGCAGAGGAGGAGTTTGGACTGGTGGAGGCTGTGCTCAGCTCTCCAAGGACCCCATAGCTCGCCCCGGTTGGGTTCCAGCAGAGCAGAGCTCTGGACTGGGTGGGGGGGTGTGGTGGACCGTGCCTAGAGGAAAGCGTCCATAAATCATAAGGGGGCTGGGGCCAGAGGGTTCACCTCCCTACTCTGAGTCCTGAAGAATACAGAAGTATGGGAAATACTTGTTTATGGAGAGAGAAGCAGGGGCACAGGTCGGGAGGCACTTGCAGTCCCTGAGGGGGTTCGCAGGGGTCAGGCCAACAGGAGCAGATCCTCCGGGGCTCACATCATGGTGGAGTCCAGGCTCCCAGCTGTGTGGGGGTCCTCGATCCCTCCCAGACGATGTTCACGGACATCCTCCACCACCCCCCCGCCCCCGACACACACCTGTCCAATGGAGGAGGACGCAGTGACCAGCTCTTGGTGTGGGCTGTGGCCTCTCCTAACTGCATGGAGGCCCCAGGCTGTGCTGGAGGAGGGGTCCTGAGCCACAGCGAGTGGGACTTCTGGGGCCTCCCTCCAGACTCCAAATGGGGGCTTCCAGCCAGGCCCGCAACTGCAGTCTGGCAAAGGGAGGGCTGGAGAGCTGGTGCTGGTCTTAAAGCCTGTATGGGAGCCCCTAGGATCCCCAGCAGGGAGCAGCCATCCTGTGGTTGCCGTGACTTATGGGTAAGTGGAGAGTCTCCCCAGGATAGCGGGGTGCACTTAGCTGTGCCTGGGAGTTGGGAGTGCACTGTGCGAGGTGGTACCCGGCTGTGATTGGAGCAAGGCAGGGAGGGGATGTGCACCACAGTGCTTTGGAAGGGCCCCTCACCGAGGAGTGGGACGGAGGCCCCAGTGGGATTTGGGATCTGCATGTGGACCTGCTCAGGAAAGACGGGGACAGTGGAGTCAGGCATCAGAAGTTCTTGGAGGACTTAAAACAGATTACTATCCCGCCTCCAATCCTGATTTTCTGGGGAGGGGCCCGAGAATGTACTTTTATTATTTTGTAGGTAGATTATAATTGAGTTAAAAACATAAAATTCAACATGTTAGCCACTTTAAAGGGTACAGATCGGTGTTTTGTTTTGTTTTTTAAGATTTTATTTATTTATTTATTTGACAGACAGAGATCACAAGTAGGCAGAGAGGCAGGCAGAGAGTGAGGGGGGGAGCAGGCTTCCCTGCTGAGCAGGGAGCCCGATGCAGGACTCGATCCTAGGACCCTGGGATCATGACCTGAGCCGAAGGTAGAGGCTTAACCACTGAGCCACCCAGGCGCCCCAGATCAGTGGTTTTAAATAGACCCATGATGTTTTGCGCTCTAGTTTGCCATTTCTTAGTCTTAGGACATTTTTATCACCCGCAAAAGGCACCCCGGTTACCCGATGGTGGACACTGCCTCCAACACCAGCCCCAAGCAGCCACTGATTTCCTTGCCATGTCTGTCGGTTTGCCCATTGGGGGCGTGTCATGGGATTGAAAGCACAGCAAGTGACCAGGACCAGCTCCCGCTGCTGAGTGGGTCTGCGGGGTTTGCGCCATAGCCTGTGTCAGTACCTCTGATGCGCGTTTCCCCGGGCTGCTGGTGCTCTTGGTCTGAAGGACACCACGAGCTGGAGTGGGAGCAGCAGGGGTGGGGGGAGGCGGGAGACACTAAACAGCGTCTCTTCTGGGATATGAGGCGAGCTGCCCCCCCCACCCCGAGTCTTTAGAGCAGGGCCCCCAGCACATGCCAAAGGTAATACTTGACCTTAGGAAAAGGGTTTGAGGAGTCATGTCCTCAGCTGCTGGCACAGTTAATTGCTTTTCTGTCCACAGAACAGTCCCTGTGCCAGCCCCACAGACAACCCTTCCCCTACTTACCCACATCCCCACAGGTGCTTAATCTGGGCTTTCTCCGGCACCGGAGTCTGTGGTGCCACATGGCCGTGCATTCTCTATCACAGGTGACAGAGCGGATGGCTACTTTCGGACAGCAGTAAGGTCTCCCAGGTGCCTGTGGTCCCTGACCCAGGCCGTACAGGAGTCCAACCCCAGTGGCCAGGCCTCCCCAAGTGACACAGGCCTTCACAGGGAAGGCTGCAGGGATTTCCGGGCACTTTTTTTTTTTTTTTCTCTAGCACTTTCTGACCCCTTGTTCCTTGTTCCTGCTATTTCCCTCCTCGGGGCTAACCCTACTGAGCCTGTGGCCTGGGACTGCTCTCCCAGGGAGGCTGTGCAATGGACACCCCTGCCACCACCTGTCCTCACATCAGGGGAGGGGCCGTGGTGAGGGTCCGACAAAGGAGACTTCTGCCCCCTCACCCTGCCCTTCACCTCACCCGGGCGCCTTTTTATTTTTATGGAGATGGAATAGATTAATAGATAGTTTCAGGTGTACAATATAATAATTCAACACATACAGGTTGCAAAGTCATTACCACCAGAAATCTACTTAACATCTGTATCAAAAAAGTGTTTTCTGGTGATGAGGCAGCTTTCAAATATAAATTATGCTGTTACTGTGCATATAAGAATGTAGCGATATGGTAAAGTACAGTATTGTGTATGGAACTCCGGATATTAACAAGTACAACGGAGCAGTGTTGTATGCATAATGCCGTATCTGTGACTGTGTAGTACTACATGATATGGCCCTGCTGCTGTATATAAAAATCCGTATAGTTGTGTAATACCTACTACACTACTGCATGTACATGACTGTGTGTGTAATTAATACAGTGCAGTGCACATTATGTAATACTGTATATGCACTAATATGTAACACTGCAGGGTTTGTTTGTTTTTTTAAAGATTTTATGTATTTGAGAGCGAGAGAAAGAGAGCACAAGTTGGGAGAGGCAGAGGGAGGTGGGGAGCAGATTACCCGCTGAGCAGGGAGCCCAATGCGGGGCTTCATCTCCAGGACCCTGGGACCATGGCCTGAGCTGAAGGCAGACGCTTAAGCTACTGAGCCACCCAGGAGCCCCTGCGTTTTTTTTTTTAAGATTTTATTTATTTATTTGACAGGGAGAGAGATCACAAGTAGGCAGAGAGAGAAGAGGAAGCAGGCTCCCTGCCCAGCAGAGAGCCCTACGTGGGGCTCGATGCCAGGACCCTGGGATCATGACCTGAGCTGAAGGCAGAGGCTTAACCCACTGAGCCACCCAGGTGCCCCTGCGGTATTTTTTTTTTTTTTTTTTAAGATTGATTTATTAGAGCATGAACAGGAGGGGGCAGAGGGAGAGAATCTCAAGCAGACTCTGCAGCAAATGTGGAGCCTGACGTGGGGCCCCATCTCCTGATCCTGAGATCACGACCTGAGCAGAAAGCAAGAGATGCTTAGACGCTTAACCAGGTGCCCCAGTGCAGTATTCTATGTATATAATACCATATGTGTAGTGTAACAGTATATAATACTGGGTATGTAATCATGTAACAGCGTGGTGTTACTATATATGAGATACTGCATGTGTAATTACATAATATATGATACAGTATTATATATATATATGATAAATGCATGTAAATAATCCAGATCTATAGAAAGTACACTGTATAACACAGTGCATTTATTGTATATGGGATACTGTGTAGTATGCAGTGCAGTATTGTACTGCATATGTAATTTTGTGATAATTTATATAATACAGTACAGTATTATATATTCTCAGGCCTTTTTCTGAGGTTGCTGGACCTCCTTTGGACCTCTTCCAAAGTCTAGCACACCTGGGATTCAAAACCCATCAGCTCCTGGCTGAGCCTGGCTTCTCTCCCTCCAGAAGAGATCACAGACTAAGAGGCAAGCCCTCCATGTCCAGTGGGTCAGGAAATGGAACAGTGTCAGCACCTGGGAAACCCGTCTTCCCTTCACAGCCCCTCTGTCTTCCCAGAGCTCATGTGTCAGAGATCACTGGCACAGTTACTCTCTCCTGGGGTTTCCGAGGACCAGGAGTCCCACCGTAGCTCACCACATTCTCCCTCACAGGCTGCAGTCAAGGGGTCTCATCTGGGGCTGTTCTGGAGAAGGGGCTTTGCACACTCACCCGGTCATTGGCAGCAGGTAGCTACTTTCTGAGTGTCAGTAAGAGGCCACTCTGGGGGAAGCCACAGCATGGCATATTCTCTGAAAGAGAGAGGGTCCCCACACAAGAGAGGCATGATTTTAAGATTGTACTTCTTTGACAGAGAAACAGCATGCGCTCAAAAGTGGGGCGGGAGGAGGGCAGAGAGGAGAGATGCTCGACAGACTCCGTGATGACCGTGGAACCCAGCGTGGGCTCTTTTATCTCACAGCCCTGAGGTCATGACCTGAACTGAAATCCAGAGTCAGACACCTGACCGACCGAGCCACCCAGGTGCCCCACGGGAGAGGCATCATTAATTACGGAAGTGACACCCCATGCCCACAGAACTCTGTGAGTTGAAAGCAAGCCATAGGGTCCGTTAGCATGGCCCGTAATTCCAAAGGGAAAAACAGAAGAAGAAAGGAAGAATAATGCTGGGGAGGATGTGCAGAAATTGGAGCTCTCACTCACCGCTGCTGGTGGGAATGGGACGCAGCAGCTCCTGGGGAGAACTGTCTGGCGGTTCCTCACAAGTTAAACAGTGGTCTGACTCAGCAGCTGCACCCCGCAGACGCAGACCCAAGAGACCTGCAAGGAGGAGCTGCAGTCCTCAGGCGCACACGTGTACAGCAGCATCACTCGGAATAGCCAGAAGGTGGAGACAACCAAAGAGCCATCAACAGCTGGATGGATGAGCAGAAAACAGAACATGGGCAACCGTTCGGAGGATCCTCAGGAAGTTAAAATAGGAATGCCAGATAATCCGGTAATTCCACCGCTGGGTGTTGACCCAGAGAAAGTGAAAACACTGATTTTCATAAAAGGATTTCAAGGTCCAGCGTGGGGACCTTGAAAACGATGCTAAGTGCAAAAGAAGCCAGACACAAAAGACCACACATCGTAAGACTGCATTTATGCAAAATACCTAGAATCAGTCAATCTGTACAGACAGAACATAGACAGGGGACCTTCAGAGCTGGGAGTGACTGGTTCTGGGCACATGGCTTCCTTCCGAGGGTGGCAGCAAATTTTGGAAATAGGTAGTGATGATGAATGTAGAAGATGCTGCGAGGCAGTCCCCAGGAGGTGGGGCTCCCGGGGTGGTACTCTTCATGACACTTTTGAGTCTGTGCTTGAGTCTGTGCTTGTCTTAGCCTCTGCGTCTGACCTTCGTGCTTCATCTGGGTCAGTTAGTCACTTACAACCCATGTCGTTAACGTTTTGGTTTTGCTGATAGTATTTTATTCTGGGCCTTTACCTTGGTCACACACGTTCTGTTTCTGTTCCTTTTTCCCTCTTTCTGGGGGGTGTAGGGGGGTTAGACTTGTAATATTCTACTCTTTCCTCTCCATTACTTTGGAACTCATACATTCTATTTGTGTTCTGCGGTTGCCGAGAACTTGCCATAGGCACGCGTATGATGTCGTGGTGCCCCACGATCACCTCCAAGAGATCCAGGTCCAACTCCCTGGAACTTGTGAGTGTGGCCTTAGATGACAAAAGGTTTTTGAACATAAGTTTAAGAATTTTGAGATGGGAGGGCGCCTGGGCGGCTCAGTGGTTGGGCGTCTGCCTTCGGCTCAGGTCGTGATCCCAGGGTCCTGGAATCGAGCCCCACATCAGGCTCCTTGCTCTGCGGGAAGCCTGCTTCTCTCTCTCCCACTCCCCCTGCTTGTGTTCCCTCGCTCGCTGTGTCTATCTGTCAAATAAATAATTAAAATCTTTTTTAAAAAATAAAAAAAAAAGGGACGCCTGGGTGGCTCAGTTGGTTAAGCAACTGCCTTCGGCTCAGGTCATGATCCCAGCGTACTGGGATTGAGTCCCACATCAGGCTCCTTGCTCGGCAGGGAGGCTGCTTCTCCCTCTGCCTCTGCCTTCCACTCTCTCTACCTGTGTGCTCGCTCTCTCTTTCTCTCTCTAACAAATAAATAAAAATCTTAAAAAAAAAAAAAAGAATTCTGAGATGGGGGCATCTGGGTGGCTCAGTCATTAAGCGGCTATCTTCGGCTCAGGTGGTGATCCCAGGGTCCTGGGATCGAGCCCCTCATTGGGCTCCCTGGTCAGCGAGGAGTCTGGGTCTCCTTCTCCCACTCCCCCTGCTTGTGTTCCCCCTCCCACCATGTCTCTCTCTGTCAAATAAATAAATAAAATCCTTAAAAAATAATAATGATAAAATAAAAATTTATAGAGAATACATTTGTGTTAAGTCACTAAGTTTGTGTTACGCCAGCAATAGGAAACTAATACACCTACCGAAATCTAACATTGATAAAAGCCTTTTGTGCCCCTGGATGAGACGAGGACTTAGGAGCACTTGAATGACGTGCCTCCGTGACTCGGTTCTGACAGTTGTCGCTGTCTGGTGTCTCATGTCTGTTGAGGCTTTGTTCTGTGTAACTCCACAGACATTATTTTATTCAGAATTAATGTTTGTATTTGCCGCTTCATTTGTTCATTCCTTCTTACACTGCATCTTCTGCCTGGGCTCACTCTCCTGCTTCAAGTACATCCTTGACTAGAGGCACGTGAGGCCCCGGGGTACAGAACGTCAGGAGGAGCTCCTGCTCAGGGTATGCAGGGGCTGTAGTCTGGAAAACTTATTCTTAAAGATTTTCATTTATTCATGAGAGACAGAGAGGCAGGGGGAGTGGGACAGGGAGAAGCAGGCTCCCCATTGAGCTGGGAGCCCGATGCGGAACTCAATCCCAGGACCCTGGGACCGTGACCCAAATCGAAGGCAGACACCTAACTATCTGAGCCACCCAGGAGCCCTGGATAATTTATTCTAACCTACCTTAAGTTCCCTACTTCTCTTAATGATCGTGTTTTGTCTGTTTAACTTATCCATTGGGTTTTAAGGTTGTTTTTTTTTTTTTTAAAGATTTTATTTATTCATTTGACAGAGATCACAAGCAGGCAGAGAGGCAGGCAGAGAGTGGGGGAAGCTGGCTCCCCGCTGAGCAGAGAGCCCGACACGGGGCTCCATCCCAGGACCCTGGGATCATGACCTGAGCCAAAGGCGGAGGCTTAACCCACTGAGCCACCAAGGTGCCTGGATTTTACGTTTTGATGACTGTGTCTTTTCTTCATCTGTGTATACAGGTTTAATGCAATTCATATCAAAATGCCAGCTTATCATAGGTGCTGTGTCCCTTTTTATATTTTATTACTTCCTGCAAATATTTAAAATCTTGTCTTTGTGGGGCGCCTGGGTGGCTCAGTGGGTTAAGCCTCTGCCTTCGGATCAGGTCATGATCTCAGGGTCCTGGGATCGAGTCCCGCATCGGGCTCTCTGCTCAGCAGGGAGTCTGCTTCCTCCTCTCTCTCTCTCTGCCTGCCTCTCTGCCTACTTGTGATCTCTCTCTGTCAAATAAATAAATAATGGGCGCCTGGGTGGCTCAGTGGGTTAAGCCGCTGCCTTCGGATCAGGTCATGATCTCAGGGTCCTGGGATCGAATCCCGCATCGGGCTCTCTGCTCGGCAGGGAGCCTGCTTCCCTCTCTCTCTCTCTCTCTCTGCCTGCCTCTCCATCTACTTGTGATTTCTCTCTGTCAAATAAATAAATAAATCTTTAATAAATAAATAAATAAATAAAATCTTTAAGAAAATAAAAAATAAAATCTCGTCTTTGATCTTTTTTTCTTTCTTTCTTTCTTTCTTTTTTTTTTTTTTTTGGATCTTTTTTTTCTTAATACACTAGGCACACCTGTAATTGAACCTGACACATTTGGTGCCTGACCTTCGTGGTCTGTCATGCAGACTCACGGGTCTGCCGGCTCTCACACGCGGTGTGCTGTAACCCCTTGTGTGCTTGGTGAGTTTGCTGCGCTTTGCCTTCTGTGGTCTGTGATGAGGTGCCTTTATCCACGGAGGATTTATTTGCTTCTGTAGGTGCCTGGGGCCTATGAAGGAGCCCTGAGAATGTTTGGGAAAATTTTTTTTTTTTTTTAAAGATTTTATTTATTTATTTGTAAGAGAGAGAGAGAGTGAGAGCGAGCACAGGCAGACAGAGTGGAAGGCAGAGTCAGAGGGAGAAGCAGGCTCCCTGCGGAGCAAGTAGCCCGATGTGGGACTCGATCCCAGGACGCTGGGATCATGACCTGAGCCGAAGGCAGCTGCTTAACCAACTGAGCCACCCAGGCGTCCCGGGAAAAAATTTTTTAAAAATATTTTTATTTGGTTAGTTTTTAAGTAATTTCTACACCCAGTGTGGGGCGTGAGCTCACAACCCCGAGACCAAGAGTCGCACAGTCCACTGACTGAGCCAGCCAGGTGCCCTGAGTCCAGGATCATTTTTTATTTTTAGATTTTATTTATTTATTTGACAGACAGAGATCACAAGTAGGCAGAGAGGCAGTCAGAGAGAGAGAGAGAGGAGGAAGCAGGCTCCCTGCTGAGCAGAGAGCCCTACGTGGGGCTCGATCCCAGGACTCTGAACCGAAGGCAGAGGCTCAACCCACTGAGCCACCAGGCACCCCTCCAGGATCATTTTAAATGAAATCCATAGTCTGAGATTTGGGGGGGGGGACCATTCAGGTGACAGGAACTTGTGTTGCAGATCATGGGATTTTTTTTTTTTTAAGATTTTATTTATCTATTTGACAGAGATCACAAGTAGGCAGAGAGGCAGGCAGAGAGAGAGAGGAGGAAGCCGGCTCCCCACGGAGCAGAGAGCCCAATGTGGGGCTCGATCCTAGGACGGACCCTGAGACCATGACCCTAGCCCCAGGCAGAGGCTTAACCCACTGAGCCACCCAGGCACCCCAGATCATGGGATTTTAACATCAGGAAATGATGTTCCTTTTTGGCTAAATACCAAGCTATTTTTTTCCTCAGGCCTTATGTTTGAGGAAAGGAAGGAATTGTCCAGTGCGTGTAGCCTTTGGGGCCCAGTTTTATGGGGAAGAGTCACCTACTGAGCACATCACCTTATACTGGCTTTTTTTTTTTTTTTAAGCGTATGAGCCCATGAGGAAGAAGATTCCAGCCCCAGTTTACTAGTTTTGGCAAATATCTCAGGATCCAGGAGTTTAGGTGTTGTGACAATCTCTCCCGCTCGGAGTTCTCGCCTTTACTTTGTTTTTGGCCTGAAAGTTCCTTATTATCTCCTTTGCTCGTTGATGCTTTTAGGACCATTTAGCCTGGGTGTCCACTGGGTTCAGTCGGAGAGCTCGTGCTTCTTGATCTTGGGGTTCTAAGTTTAAGCCCCACATTGGGTATAGAGTTGACATAATTAAAAACATTAGCTCATGCTAAACCTTAAGGAATTCTGAGTGCTCCACTATTAAAAATTAAGCAAGGGGGTGTCTGGGTGGCTCCGTGGGCTAAGCCTCTGCCTTCAGCTCAGGTCATGATCTCAGGGTCCTGGGATTGAGCCCCGAGTTGGGCTCCGTGCTCCACAAGGAGCCTGTTGCTCCTCCTGCTCCCCTGCTTGTGCTCTCTCCCTGACAACTAAATAAGAATTAAAAAATTAAAGTGTATTAATTTACAAATAATTTGTTAAAAACAAAATACTGAAAGCTCTTTTTTTTCCTGAAAACTCTTTACTTTCAATTACGTCACTACAGTTCACTACTATCTGTGTTCCTATTACCCATGTGGACCTCTAGTGCATCTTGCATTTGGACAGTGGGAATACAGCAGGGGCAGAAACTATACGTGTCTTCCTAGTTTTCCCTCCAGCGATAGCATTTGGTAACTTGACCTCAGCCATCACAGCACCGGCAAATGCTGCAGATCAGCCCCTTCCCCGCAGGCCGGAGCACCCATCATGAGACACTCGCCAGCCCACGACTGTGCACACCTGAAATGCTTTCCTGAAAGGTTGTTTTCTTTTTATTTTTAGAGTTTATTATTTTTTTAAAAGATTTTTTATTTATTGAGTGAGTGAGAGGTAGTGAGAGAGAGCATGAGCAAGGAGAAATCAGAGGGAGAAGCAGACTCCCCATGGAGCTGGGAGCCCGATGTGGGACTCGATCCCAGGACTCCAGGATCATGACCTGAGCCGAAGGCAGTCGTCCAACCAACTGAGCCACCCAGGCGTCCCTAGAGTTTATTTATTTGAGCGAGAGAGCGAGTGAGCCCACAAGCAGGGGTGGGGGCTGAGGGAGAGGGAGAAGCAGACTCCCCGCTGAGCAGGGAGCCCAACTGGGGCTCCAACCCAGGACCCCGGGATCATGACCTTAGCCGAAGGCTTACGTTTAGCTGACACTGAGCCACACAGGTGCCCCCTAGAAGGTCATTCTGGGGTACACTTCCAGCACAAGTGTATTAGATCTTGCCTTTTTATATCTTTTCCTGCTCATTGTCTGTTAAGGAACATTTCAACATGCACGTGTTTGAGGATCACTGCAAATGTCTGTGTGCCATCGGCCCCTGTGAGCTGCCAGTTTCTCCTTCCGCTTGCTCTTCTGCTGGGTTCACTAGCTCAGAAAAAGGTGGGGGAAGGGAAAAGAATGTGGAGGTGTGTCTTGTGTGAGGAAGGTCGGAACCCTTCCCCCGCTGTCTGTGACAGTATTTTTCTCCCAATCCCCCCATGTTGCTGTTCTTCCCTCCCCAGACCGGGCACTTTCCTCTCTATATGTCCTATGTGCCACTTTTCCCAGTGTCACTTTGAGGATGCCGTTTAAGAAAAATATATCCAAATGTTCCCGGAAGGACCTGGAGCGCTGTGCATTCAATGTTAGCTTGTTACACGCCTGCGTGTGTGTGTGTGCGTGTGTGTGTGTGACACACATGCTCTTGATCTGACCCCATGTCCTCCCCGTGTGTTCACAGTTGCTCCTGAGCCAGGTGGATGCGCTGGACCCGCTGGGATACAGAGGAAGGGGCAGTAAGTGCGCTATTTTCTCAGTTTCTTTAATGACTATGATTGATTTGGAGAAGAAATAGCTAAAAACAAAACAAAACAGAAAAACGCTCTGACGTCTGTCTCCTCAGAAGTGTAGGGTGTAGGCAGGGCTCCGGCCGGATCCACCTTGTCTGCTACACGACTCCCACCGCCCAGGTCCAGGGTCTGGCGAAGGCCTCTCACACCGGCCTCCAGGGCCCCCTCCAGGGCCTTAGTCTGCGCAGGTCCTGGGCCCCGCCAGCAGGAGGCGCCGCTCCCTCCCCTTCCCGGAGGGTGGACCCTGAGGGCGGTTCCGGAGGACGGTCCGGGCCCCTCCCCAAGCCTGTCTCGGGCGCCAGGGATGGGGGCGACCTAGGGCTCCCCTCGACCGCGCAGGGCGCCCAGCGGGCAGCCAGGGGCGCGCCCGGGTCTGATGACGTGGGGTGCGCCTCAGAGGTGCCCGGACCCCCCGACCCCGCAGACCCGCGCGCGCCCCCAGAGACGACACGCGCGGCCGGTCGAGGCTTTCTGGCTGGACTTTACTGGGACTCCGGAGCTCGCGGGAGGGGCGGCTGGGGTCCCGCGACGCCCCCTGGAGTCCAGCGGTAGCTGGAGGCCAGCGCCGCGCTCACGTGGCTCAGGAACTTGTCCAGCGAGGCGTGCATGGCGGGGCCGAAGTCTCCGGGGTAGTGCCGGGCGAGGGTGACCAGCAGGCAGTGGCCGAGGAACTGTGGGGAGAGGGAGTCGTCCGGCCCGGAGCCGCCCTCCGCCACCGCCCGGCCTCGGCCACCGCGGGCCCCGCGCCCGGCCGCGCTCACCTTGAAGTTGACGGGGTCCACTCGCAGCTGGAGCGCGTGCAGGTCGCTCAGCGCCGACAGCGCGCCCGGCAAGTCGTCCAGGTGAGCCACGGCGAGGGTCAGCGCATCGGCCACCTTCTTGCCGTGGGCCTTGACCTGGGCGGAGCCGGGGCTCAGGTCGAAGTGGGGGAAGTAGGTCTTGGTGGCGGGGAAGGACGCGAAGGTCCTGCGGGAGGAAGCTCGAGTGAGGTGCGGCCTGGGGAGGAAGCCCGTGGGGCGGGGGTACCCGGCGCGGCGGCGGAGGCGCAAAGCCCGGGAGCCGGAGGTCACGGGGGCCGGGTGGCCGCACCTCTCCAAGGCCTCGGTTGTGTAGATGCCGACGTTGCTCCCCAGCTTCCTCCAGAGCGCGCGCACCGCTGCCCTGTCCGCGGCGGACAGCGCCATCGCGGAGCCTGCGTCCTGCCGCGCGCGCGCCCCGCGCCGGGTCCCTGCGCCTGCGCCACCGGGGTCCCCGCGGCCTCCAGGGGGCGCCGCCGCCGCCGCCGCGCCCCACCCCTGCTCGCGGAGTCTGGCTCCGAGCGGTCCCGGAGCTTGGCACCCTCCTGGTGGCCGTGGACGCCGCCGTCCCATTCTCCTAGTGTCTACGGTCCGGAAAGTCCTCACTTACTAGTATTAGGGGACCCTGAATTGTATCATGAACTTTGACAGTGACTCTCAACTTATTCTCCCTCCCTTCCTCCAGAGCCTGTGATGACTCTATTTTCGCATTTATGGTATAAAATGAACAGGAAAACGTCCTCTTCCCAAACTTGTGAGACTTCGGCGGGAAACCAATGTCCTGAGCGGGGCTCGTAGCAATTGTTCTTTCAGGACGGAAAACAGGTATTAAATGCCTCGGACGTATCTCAAAAGTGATACCTGATCCCTGTGGGGCCCCCACTCTGTGCCAGGCACCGCTCCGCATTAAAAGAATTGCCGGGTGTAGGGCTTCTGGGGAGCTCAGTCGGTTACCCAGCCAGCTCTTGATCTCAGCTCAGGTCCTAATCTCAATGCGCTCAGTTCAAGACCTGTGTGGAGCCTACTTAAATAAACTTTTTGGTACAATTACTATATAACATAAGATTACCATATTAGCCATTTTATTCTATTTTATTTTATTTTTGAGAGGGAGAGAGAGGGTGGACTGTCCGAGGAAGAGAGAGAGACTCTTAAGCTGGGAGTGGAGCCCAATGCCAGGCTCCGTCTCACAACCTTGAGATCACGACCTGAGCCGAAATCAAGGGTCAGATAACTTGACCAACTGAGCCACCCAGATGCCAACCCCATCTAAGCCATTTTGAAGTGACTTTAACCACATCCACAGTGTTGTGCAACCACCACTGTCATCATCCCAAATGGAAACTTTGTCCCCATTAGCAGTCACCCCATACCCCCTCTCCTCCAGTCCCAGCAGCCTGGTCTTTGTGTGAGGATGCCTATTCTGGACGTTTCATGTGAGTGAAATCACACATTCCTGTGTCCAGCTTCTTTCATTTAGCACCATTCCCGGGGTCCTTCCTGCTCTAGGCTGTGCCCCCCCCCCTTCCAGCTCTTCATGACGACTGCGTTTTGTTTACGCGTTCATCCCCCCGTAGACATTTGGGTTTTCCCACCTTGAGCCCAGGCCATCATTTTCATGATAACAAAAGAAAGAAGACTGCCTAGTACTGGGAGCTCATACTGTACCACCAGCTGTGCCACAAGTGTCACCAGTTGAGGCAGAGGCCTGCCATCTCATTTTCCAAGGATGACTCTGGGACCTCAGGAAGAAAGGACATTGCTGTTAGCTGGGGGCTCAGCCCCCATGGCTGCCAGGACCAGACACTGAGGCGGCAGGGGGCTTGCTCTGAGGGCAGGAAGCACACAGGAGTGCTGAGACCCAGGACCTGGCTCTTCTCTGTTGCAGTGTGTGTGTGTGTGTGTGTGTGTGTGTAGGGGGGTTGGGGGTGGTGGGCCTCTGGGCTATGTAGTCAGTGCTGAGCTGACCCCCAAAGCCAGGCCTCCAGGTCCATATAGCCCCAGGACAGCAAGCTCTTCACAGCGTGTGTCCTGGAAGTGACCCTGGGAGAAAGCAGCACCACCAGGAAATTGCCTGGCATCTGGGATGGGCTGCTCATCCCGATTTCATCTAGATTGTGTGCGTATTTGAGGAGCACTTGACAGGTCGGGGGCATTTGGTGAGACTCCCAGGAGCCTGACCTCTGGTCTTCCCCACCCCCCAACTTCAGGGAAAGCAGTGGGAGAGCTCAGAGGTCCAGGCTGGAGGCCCATGAACTCTCCAACCAAGCGTGTGTCATAAAACATAAAGGTGGAAAAGCAGTTCATTGTTCGAGCAAATCGCAGGAAAATCCACAAAGCTCCGGAATGAAATGGAGGATTTGGCCTGCGTGCAGCAGAGCACTCCCCGGTGCCGGTGGGGAGCGGGAAATCCCAGGCAGGGGCGGCAGAACCGGCCCCACTCCCCCCTCCTCTGCCCAGTCTTCCTTTCCCTCTCCTGGCCGCTGCGGAGCGTCCGTGGTGCGAAGCAAGGAGAACCCCCGGCCTTCCCCCCACCCCGCACGTTCGCACACAGAGAACAGAGAGACTCGCACAGGCTGCAGCCCACTCAGACTTTATTCAGAGATCGGGAGGTTGAGGTGCGCGAAGCGCAAGAGGGCCCCGGGCCGGGAGCCCGAGCACCGCCGCCGCTTCAGCTTAACGGTATTTGGAGGTCAGCACGGTGCTCACGGCGCTGAAGAACTTGTCCAGGGAGGCGTGGACGGCGGGGGTGAATTCCGCGGGGTGGTGGCAGGCCAGGGTCACCAGCAGGCAGTGGCTCAGGAGCTGCGGAGGGAGGGGACGTCAGGGGCCGTCGCGGGACGCGGCCGGCCGCGCTCCACCTTCGGGACCCCAAGGGACTCTCCGCCGGGCCAGCAGGCCTCGCGGCCCCGCCCGCCCCCTCGTTCCGGGCCCGCCCGCGCTCACCTTGAAGTTGACGGGGTCCACACGCAGCTTGTAGGCGTGCAGGTCGCTCAGAGCGGACAGCGCGCCCGGCAGGTCGTCCATGTGGGCCACGGCGTTGGTCAGCGCGTCGGCCACCTTCTTGCCGTGGGCCTTGACCTGGGCGGAGCCGTGGCTCAGGTCGAAGTGGGGGAAGTAGGTCTTGGTGGTGGGGAAGGACGCGAAGGTCCTGCGGGAGGAAAGGGTGGGCGAGCCGGGGTTAGGCGGGGCGGTGGCGGACAGGCGCCGCGAGGGGTCGGGGAGCCCGGATCCCAACGGGGGAAGGTGGGGGTCCTCACCTCTCCAGAGCCTCTCCGCCATACTCGCCCGCGTGGCCGCCGATCTTGCCCCAGGTGGACTTGACGTTGGTCTTGTCGGCGGGAGACAGCACCATGGTGAGTTCTTTCTGAGTCTGTGTGAGAACCAGAAATGTGCGGGGCGCGGGGAGCGCGGGGCATTAAATGCCTGGGGCACGAGGGGCGCGCCCTCCCGGCCTGTGCTCATTGGCTGGTGCGGAGCCGGGCTGCGCTGCGAGGCCGGCCGGCAGGGGGTGCGCGCGAGCGGCCAGCGCCCGCCAGGAACCAGGGGACTTCGCGGCAGGCTTGCGGGGCCGGGAGTGGGGCGGGGGGGCGGGGGGCGGTCTCTGGCTGTCTCCCCACACCCACTTCTTCACGCCTCTGCTTCCACCGCCTCAGGAAGTGATCTCCCAGCCCCCCAGCTGGTGCGCGCTGCTGGACACCGGGGGCTTAGAGAAATCAAAGACCCACCCACCTCCTAGGCTTGGGACAATTCCCCTGACACTGAGTCCTTTTTAGGCGAGACTTGGGGAACATGCCTCAGCCGATGGCTGGCACTCCGAACGTGGGAAGAGCTCCTGTATATTTGCACGGGAAAGAGGTGACAACTGACAGGAAGAGGAAGAAAGAGGAACAATTGACAAAGGTTATTAACAGGAAACTAACAGAACTGTAGAAATGACCCACAGTGGGGCGCCTGGGTGGCTCGGTCCGCGAAGCCATCTGACTCTTGGGTTAGCCTCGGGTCGTGATCTCAGGGTTGTGAGACTGAGCCCCAGGCCGCCCCGGACGCCATGCCCAGTGCCCAAACCGTCAACCTGTGTTCCTGCTGCAGGGGTGGGGGGCAGGGCAGAGGGACTCTCTTTCCCTACTTTGAATAACACAAAACGACCTGTGGGGGGGGGGGGGGAGAAAGCACAGGCGTATTTTAGTTTATTTCTGGATTGTTTTCCACATTTAAATAAAAATGAATTGGCCTTTAGGGCAGAGGAGGGGTGCGCAGTGCAGAGGAGGAAGCCCCTTCCCAGCTGTTCAGAAAGATCCTTATCCAAAAAGAAAGCGGTGAGCAGGGGGCTCGGCCACGGGCTCAGACCTTGCCCAGGCTGCGTGTTGCCTGGAGACCAGGCTGGGCTGGAGGCACTGCCGGAGGCCTCCTTGGGGTGGTTGCCCGGCTGGGTGCCCTCTGCCAAGTGGAGTCCAGGACTTCGTTCTGCACTTTGGCCAGGGGCCTTGGCCAGTGGTGCTAATGGCTACAAGGCAGAGACCCCGGGGAGCACCCTGGGTGCTGGGAGACCCCAGGAGCCTCGGACTATTGAGTGGGGGGAGCCATGAGCTGGGGGACCCAGGACTGCAAATGCAGTGAGCTGTCTGTGTGCCTCACAGACACAAGGGAGCTAGGTACTGCGCTCAAGCCCTCCCCATGGTGTGCCCAGGCCTCGTCAGCCAGCTCATGCCCCACTCTTCCCCTCGCCTCTCTCCCTGCCGCCAACCCCAGAGGGTTCCGTGACCCAGGAAGGGTGCAGAAAGCTGCGACCCCCTTTCCAACCCACCTTCCCTCAGGTAGGAAGGGGGTGGGAATCTTGCAGATGTCACCCAGCACCCACACTTGCCGGGGAGTGCTGTATTTTTGTGGTTCGTTTCCTTTGTTTTGATCTCGACTATTTAACGGGCATCAGGGAGAACTCAAGAGGGTGGTGGGGTGCCTGGATGCTCAGTCCCTCGGGTGTGGGATTCTGGAGTGTGGGACTCTCGGTTTCCACTCAGGTTGTGATCTTGGGGTCAACAGACGGACCCCATGGAGGCCTCGAGCTCAGCGGGCAGTCTGCGCTGCCCTCTTCCCCTTCCTCTCAGCTTTCTCTTGTAAACAAACAGATACATTAAAACGTAAGAAAAAAAAAAAAAAAAAGGAGGGTGGCAAATTTAAGACTCCCCTATCTCTCAGCCCAGAGAGGAACCTTTGGAAGTCTGGTACCACAGGGGCCTGGAGGATGATTTGGCGCATTCCCCGAAGCATCTGCCTTCCTTCTCCTACTGTCCCTCTCCTGGCCCTGCGGTCGGATCGGTGGTGCGAAGCGAGGAGAACCCCCGGCCTTCCCCCCACCCCGCACGTTCGCACACAGAGAACAGAGAGACGCGCACAGGCTGCAGCCCACTCAGACTTTATTCAGAGATCGGGAGGTTGAGGTGCGCGAAGCGCAAGAGGGCCCCGGGCCGGGAGCCCGAGCACCGCCGCCGCTTCAGCTTAACGGTATTTGGAGGTCAGCACGGTGCTCACGGCGCTGAAGAACTTGTCCAGGGAGGCGTGGACGGCGGGGGTGAATTCCGCGGGGTGGTGGCAGGCCAGGGTCACCAGCAGGCAGTGGCTCAGGAGCTGCGGAGGGAGGGGACGTCAGGGGCCGTCGCGGGACGCGGCCGGCCGCGCTCCACCTTCGGGACCCCAAGGGACTCTCCGCCGGGCCAGCAGGCCTCGCGGCCCCGCCCGCCCCCTCGTTCCGGGCCCGCCCGCGCTCACCTTGAAGTTGACGGGGTCCACACGCAGCTTGTAGGCGTGCAGGTCGCTCAGAGCGGACAGCGCGCCCGGCAGGTCGTCCATGTGGGCCACGGCGTTGGTCAGCGCGTCGGCCACCTTCTTGCCGTGGGCCTTGACCTGGGCGGAGCCGTGGCTCAGGTCGAAGTGGGGGAAGTAGGTCTTGGTGGTGGGGAAGGACGCGAAGGTCCTGCGGGAGGAAAGGGTGGGCGAGCCGGGGTTAGGCGGGGCGGTGGCGGACAGGCGCCGCGAGGGGTCGGGGAGCCCGGATCCCAACGGGGGAAGGTGGGGGTCCTCACCTCTCCAGAGCCTCTCCGCCATACTCGCCCGCGTGGCCGCCGATCTTGTCCCAGGTGGACTTGACGTTGGTCTTGTCGGCGGGAGACAGCACCATGGTGAGTTCTTTCTGAGTCTGTGTGAGAACCAGAAATGTGCGGGGCGCGGGGAGCGCGGGGCATTAAATGCCCGGTGCGCGAGGGGCGCGCCCTCCCGGCCCCCCCCCCCCCCCCCGCTCATTGGCTGGCCCGGTGCCAGGAGGTGTTCCCGGCGAGTACTGGCGGGGTTCCCAAGGCAGCCTTCACTCACTCTCCCCGGCCCAGACCGGGATCCAGTTCTGTATGGTACCCTTCATTTCCTCTCCTGTGGTTCCGGGGAGCCCACACAGGTTCCCGACCCACCCGACAGACTCCCGCTTTTGGCTGGGAGCCAGGGGTATTTGCTGGTTGGGAAGGAGAGCACATTTTCCGAAGTGAAACAAGCTGCTTCTGCAGCAAACGTTCCCAAGGACCAAGGCTGTAGACAGTCCGTGTAAACAGTGGGGCTGAGGGAGATAATGTCGGATCAGGGGCTCCAAGCCCTCCGTCCCCTCATGGTGGGCAGGGGTTCCTGGCCACCCTCGGGTAACAGGCACAGGCACAGCCAGGTAGGGTGGGTAGTTTCCCACAAGTCAGAGCTTACTCTCTAGCATCCTTTGGACTTGGGCACGTCCAGCCAGGTGGGGCTCCGTGCTCTCTGTGCCGACAGAGATTTTCAGCAGGGAACTTTCCTCATTCAGAGTCTGGTGAGCTCCTGGAGTCCCCACTCCCTGGCCTCATTCCCTTATCGGAGAAGGTTCTCCGTAGAGTGCTAGGATTCCTGCCCCCGCATGCCACAGAGGGGAGAGACTGACCCTGGGGACCGGGTCTGGCGGTGAAGGAGAGGAACACCTTGGTTGGGGGACCCGCAGAGACTGAAAGGAACGATGTAGTGGAAGCTGGGGGGCCCTGGGCCTGCCTGGTGCTGACCCTGCTTTATGGTCTTATAAATTATTTCAAAGAGCCAGCACGGTGTCAGCTTTTTGTTTGTGTTTACGTCGGATGCATTAGGCTCAGACTGCTCCTGGACATGTTCGGTATCAGAGCAGTTGTGTGGATGGGGTGTCTGCTTGATCCTGGCCGTCAGGAGCTCCTTCCCCAGACCCCCGCCCCAGGAGATTCAGAGGGAGGCACTAACTTGGCTGGGGCAACGTTTCCTGCAGACTGAGCGTCAAGGGGAAGGAAGGAAGAGAAGGTCCCCTGGGTCCCTACCTCTGACATCCCGCCAGGAACTTGACCCTTGGCCTCGTGCCTGCATCTGTCTGCAAAAGAGCCGAGGAGTCCAGGGAGCGGCTCCCAGCGGGAGGGCACGGAGGGAGGACGGAGGAGTGGTGAATGCAAACGTGCTTTGTGAACGGTGTGGCACAGCGGGTGTGTTGAAAACGAACTGCACCCAGAAAACCTCCTTCCTCTTAGCTCCCACTTGCCACCTCCCCCCATTTCCCCACCATAGGAGGGGAATTGTTCTGTTCAAGATTTAGGGATCCACACCCTGTCCAGACTCGGGATTGTCAACCCGGGAACCGTCCCCATTTGAGAGTTCCTGGCCCCTCTTCCCTTGTGCGCAAAGGTCTGGGATCGCGCCCTAAGATTCCGGGGGGCTTCACATCCGACCTGGAGCTTTCTGGCCAGGCACAATAACCTCAGCCTACCCGCTCCCCAAAGACCACACAAGCGCACGGTCCCTCCGTTGGAGCCTGTTTATTGACATGCAGAGACGGGAGCCCGCGGGGCGTGGGACTCAACGATACTTCTCGGTCAGCACCACCGACACGCCCGTCAAGAATTTATCCCACGCCGCCTGCATTTCTACGGTGAACTCGCCCTGCAGGTGGGAGGCCAGCACCACCTGGAAACACTGGATCAGCAGCTGCGGGAGAAGGGGCGGATGAAGGGGCGCTGCCTCTGCCGATTCCCTCTCCAGCCCCAACCCCGGCTGCGCGCGCGCGCGAACCCTACGAGGGCCCGGGCGGGCTCACAGGGAAGTTGGAGGGGTCCACGCGGAGCACTTGCGCGTGCAGGTCGGCGAGCGGACTCAGGGCGGCGCGCAGGTTGTCCATGTGTCGCACAGCCACGCCGACCGCCTCGAGCATGCGTTGTCCGTGGGTCAGCAGCTGAGTCTCGTCAGGGCAGAAGCCCAGGTGCTTGAAGTAGACCTTGGTGCTGGGGTAGACCGTGAAGAGCCTGACGGAGCAGGTGGGTGAGTTAGGAGGGCGGCCGCGTGGGGTCCTTCCTGCGCCTGCACTACCTAGACACCCGGAAATCCCCCGTCTCGGCCCCTCCTCCGACTCAGGCTCCAACCCACTGGCACCGCCCCCCTGTGATCCTGGAAACTCCTCCTCAACCCACCTGAGCAGCAGCTCCGCCCCAAAGGACGCCTCGTGGCCGGCGATCAGGTCCCAGACCTGCGCGACCTGGGCGCGCTCTTGGGCGCTGAGCATGGCGCTGGCGGGGCGTGCTCTGGGGGCCCCTGCCGCCGCGCCGGCCTCCTTATAGCCTCCCCACACCCCAGGCGCCCCGCCTGCCCTTATCTGCGGGACGGCGGCCGGAGCGCGGGGACCCTCGGCCGGCGCCGGGAAGCGTCTCCAGGCTGGGTCCCTGTGGCCGCGGAGGCCGCCGCCCGGGGCGGGGGGTGTTCCCGCACGGACTCACGCGCTGTGCGTGAGCGCTTTTGCTGCAGACATCAGCAAGACCTGGAATAACCCCCGCGCGGGCAAAATGAGGGCCTGTCCCGGAGACAGCCCGTGGGAGGACGCGTGAAAGAGCGCAGCGCAGGGACGGGGCGGGGGCGGGCGTCCTATCATGGGGCCCCGCAGCGCGGGAGCTGTGACAGCAGGCTTGGAGGAAAAGCCCCCGGAGGGTGCACACGCCCGCAGCACGCAGAGTAAAGCAACCGTTGGGCGATTGGGGCTGCAGGAGCGGAGCAAAGTCCTCTCTGGCCTGAGAACCGCATGGGCCCGCCTGCGCTGCTTTGCCGCTCCCCCACTCGGGTGCGTAGGCCCAAGGATCGCCCCAGACCACCCTTGCGGTGGCCTTCAAGCCGGTGGTGACCCTGGGGTCGGCCGCATTCCTGCCGCTCCCGCTTTCTCTCACTCCCCTATTTCCCGCCAATACTGAGAACACAAGAGCCACTTCCTCCTCATCCATTTATTGGAGAATCCGTGGAGGAATTAGGGAAGTTCGGGGCAGGGAAGGGGCGGCAGCCCGCCCTCCGTTGGGCGGCTGCGCTCAGCGGTACTTCTCGGTCAGGACGCACGACACGATGGACAGGAACTTGTCCCAGGCGGTGTGGGCGTCCGCGGTGAAGTCGGCGGGGAAGTGCGAGGCCACGGTGACCAGCAGACAGTGCGACAGGAGCTGAGGGGCGGGAGCGCGGCCCCGTGAGCGCCGGTGCGGGCGCGGGTGCGGTGGGGCGCGGGGAACGGAGCTTCCGCCCGCGCCCCTCGCCCCACCCCAGGGGACCCCAGCCCCGCGCCCACCTTGAAGTTGACCGGGTCCACGCGCAGAATGTAGGCGTGCAGCTCGCTCAGTTTGGCGAGGGCGCCCCCGATGTTGTCGATGCTCTTGACCGCCTCGCCCAGCGCGGCCACCACCTTGGCGCCATGCACGCGCAGGTGCGCCGAGCCTGGGTGCAGGTCGAAGTGCGGGAAGTAGGTCTTGGTCTGGGGGTAGCTGGCGAAGAGCCTGCGGGCGGGGGCGACAGGCACACCTGGTGAGGCCAGCGCGCGAGTGCGCCTCGGGCGCAAAACTTACCCAGCGTTGAAAAGGCCAGCGGCCTGGAGAAGTCATACTTGAAGGCAACATTTGAAGACATAAACACTAAGGCAAACCACTCCCGTTGAATACGATGTTGTAATTTTACACAAGGACGGGATCCCCATTGCCGCTTCCCCTCTTACCCCAGGCGCAGACAGGGCGCGGTGGAATCCCGCCCTCACCATCCCCTCGCTGGGCAACCCGTTCATTGCTTCACTGATTCCTTCCAGCCATGTTTGTGGACACCTGGGCGCTGGGCCCAGCACAAAAGACAGTCTCACAGCCACACGCCCTCTCTGTCCACCTCCTCTTCCTGCTCCCTGAGTGTCGTCCCCCTCCTCCCTGGTCCCTCCGTGCTGGGCCCTGTCCTCCCCAACCCCACACTGTGCCCTACCTGGCTCTGTGCCAGCCCACGGGGCGCCCCCTCACCTCTCCAGGGCCTGGGTGCCAATGGCTTCGGCCTGGGTGGAGATCTTGTCCCACATGGACAGGATGACGGTCCTCTCGGCTTTGGTCAGAGACATGGTGGTAGCGGAGCTGGGCGTGCTCAGGACTAGCCTCTGTGGGGTCACCCCCCAGGATCCCTTTATACACAGGGAGGCTGGGTGGGGGCCAGGCTGTGGCCGTTGGTCTGGAGAGGGGACAGGGCTGTGGGGGTGGGGTCTCTTATCAGACCCAGCGAGGTTGGGTGGTCAGGGCCTGGTGGCCTGGCCCCTGAGGGGCTCTCACTCCAACCTCCCCCACTGGGCCACAGCTAGGGTCCACGTTGCAGGGAGATAGGGGCCAAGCCTGGGTGGAGAGTCCACATGTCAGCCCAGCCCTTGGACTGGCCTCCACAGCCCTTGTTCCTGACCCTCTGTCCTTGTGGTAGAAGGTGACCTAGAATGCCTCAGGCTCTCACAGAAGCACTCCCCCTCCTTCCTGTGCTGGCACCTCTGCACTGCCGCCTCCTTTACAGTTTGTGGAGGACTGAACCGATGTCCATGGTGGGAAACTGAGGCCAGCTGTCACAGGGTGTAAGTAGCAGTCTTGGCTTCAGACACTGCTCTGTAGCCCTTGCCCCACCCAGAGGAAGTTCTCCCCCAGAATCCTGACCAGGGGGACTCCCCACGCTGGGTCCCCGGGCCAGGGGTAGCTGGGCTCCTATGAAGAGCCTGGGACTACAGGAGCCTGGGGTTCCCCTGCCCCATTCCCATCACAGCCTCTACTGTGTCTCCTCTCCCTCCTAGCGTTTTGTGTCCCCTTTCCCCCTCCCCCATAAGGCAACCGTTCTAATGTGCTTAACTAGTCCCTTTAGTTAGTATGTGTTCTTCCAAAGGGTACATTTTTAGACACGTATTTTAAGTTAAGTTATAGCTTGATTCTTAAAATTTAACATAATCATTTCCTCACAAGCGCACCTTTTTTGAAATACAAGAATATTTCTTCAAGGGCACCTGCGCAGCTCAGTTGGGTGAGTGTCCTCAGCTTGGGTCATGATCCTGGGGTCCTGGGGTCAAGGTCAGAGTGGGGCTTCTGCTCAGCGGGGAGCCGGGGAGCCGGCTTCTCCCTCTCCCTCTGCAGCTCCCCTTGCCTGTGCTCCTTCTCTGTCAAATCAATCCATCAGTCAGTCTTTTTCAAAAGAAGAAATATAGGAATTTTTAAAAGATTAATTGATTTATTATGTGAGAGAGAGAGAGACAGAGGGAAAGAGCATCTGATGCAGACTCCCGGAGGAGCCTGACACTGGAGCTCTATCAAAGGACCCTGAGAGTCTCTCCACCAACTGAGCACCCACCCCTGCCCCTGTCCCCAGCGTCTTTGACAATGTTTTTCCACAGAAACAAAGGCTGAACACAGCTGCAGCACAACGATAGTGGCCCTTACCCCTCAGGGATGAGGCTTAGAGTTACTCCCCTCTGTTTGCCTATGCGCCCCTGTGTTTTCACAGGGCTCCCACACAGTCCTCGTTACTAAGCCCACCCTGTGCCATGAGGGGGAACCTGAGGTGGGCAGTTCCCGACCTCACCCTGTCTTGGTATGAGCAGGGAGTTGGGGCCTCCAGGCAGATCCCAGAGTCCAGGCCTGAGTCCGGTGGGGAGGCCCCAGTTTCCTCAGCTGACTCCCCCTGTCCCACATCCCTCGACCGGGCTCCGGGGCTGCCTTCTGGAGAGCACCTGGTGGGGCTCCCCAGGCTGCCACTCAGTTCTGCTCCTGGGCTGGGCCGGCCCTCACGGGGTGGTGGCCTGGCCTGGCGGCATTCAGGGTGACCCCTTTGATTTACCCATGGGGTTGAGCTGTTGCCCACATGATGGTTTGAATCCCTGGGTTCCTTTTCGCTGGCCAGGTGATCTTGGCTTATTTCTGTCATCTGTGTTTTATGAACACACACACACACACTTTCAGGGTTTTCTCTAACACATGCACTGTGCATGTATTTAAGGTTTTTAAAAAATTAATTAAAAAATTAAACTTGTGGGGGTACCTGGCTGGCTCCATTGGTAGAGTGTAAGACTCTTGACCTCAGGGTTGTGAGTTTAAGTCCTGTGTTGTGTATAGAGGTGACTTAAAATCTTTTTTTCTTTTAAAGATTTTATTTATTTATTCGAAAGATAGAGATCACAAGTAGGCAGAGAGGCAGGCAGAAAAAGAGGGGGGAACAGGCTCCCTGCTCAGCAGAGAGCCTGATATGGGGCTTGATCCCAGGACCCTGAGATTGTGACCTGAGCTGAAGGCAGAGGCTTAACCCACTGAGCCACCCAGGTGCCCCTAAAATCTTTAAAAATAGGGCACTGGGCAGGGAGCCTCAGTCAGTCAGGTGGCTGCCTTCAGCTGAGGTCATGATCTTGGGATCGAGTCCCATAATGAGTCCCACACTGAGTGCCACTCTGGAATCGTGACCCCAGCGCAAGGCAGCCGCCCAACTGACTCAGCCCAGATGCCCCTTAATTAAACATGTTCATTGTAACAGCAATCCTGACAAGAGGACAGCTTAAAGGGACACTTGGGTGGCTCAGCTGGTTAAGCCTCTGCCTTCGGCTCAGGTCATGATCCCAGGGTCCTGGGATTGAGCCTCCCATCGGGCTCCTTGCTCAGCAGGGAGCCTGCCTCTCCCTCTCTCTATGCCTCTCTGCCCCTGCCTGTGCTCATGCATTCTCTCCCTCGAACAAATAAATAAAATCTTTTTGGAAAAGTACAGCTTAAAAAACAAAATTTCAAAAAAAAAATTCCCTTTTCACCTACTTACCTTCAGAGATAACCCTTCCATTATTTCCTAGGACCTTCCCCACGAATTAGGAACGCATGTGTTAGGGGGCGCCTGGCTGGCTCAGCCCATAGAGCACGGAACTCTTGTTTTCAAAAAGATTTATGTATTTGAAAGAGAGAGAGCACAAGCAAGAGGGACAGACAGAGACGGAGAGTGTCGCGCAGACTCTGCGTTGAGTGTGGAGCCGATTTCATGACCCTGAGGTCACGACCTGAGCATAAACCAAGAGTCTGATGCTTGACGGACTGAGCTACTCAGGTGCCCTCAACATGTAGCTCTTGATCCTGGGGTTGTGAGCTGAGGCCCATGCTGGGCATAGAGATCACCAACAAACGTGTGTGTGTGTGTGTGTGTGTGTGTGTGTGTGTGTGTGAGACCATGAAACTAGGCCTGAGAGCTCAGTGGGTGTCATTCCCCCATTCCAACGTCTGGAGCTGCCAGGGTCCTCGCGCCCCCAAGAGGGGACCGGTTCACACTGTGTCCTTAAAGCCTTCCTAAAAGCTGCCTTTTCTGTTCATAGAGACGATGCATGGTCCTTGAGACCCCTTGAGGGAGTTTGCAGACTAGAAGGTGAATGGACATTACTTCCTCCTCACCAGGCACACTCACATGCTTGTGTTTTCTTCCTTCAGCTGAATGACCCTGGTAACGCGTCTTCATGTCCTGCGGTCCAGCGCGTGCATACCCGTCACAACTGGCCCATGGGGCCCGCTGGAGCCGGCCATCCGAGAAGCTAAGTCTGAAACCACAAGTAGGCATTGGAGGCTCACCGTGGGGGCCCTTGCTGGCCGGGTGTTGTCATTGTCCCGGTGCGCACGGCTGAAGTCCAGCAGAAATGCTTTCTGCGTCTTACAGAGGATGAGGACCGCGCTCAGGCCCCGAGCTAGGGAGACGACCCACAGGAGACTGCCGACCCTTCCCCTGGAAATCCCTCCCACGAGGGATCTCCAGGCCAAATGGAGGCTGTAGAGAGGACTGTTGGAGGGGGGTGTCACGGTGTGCAGGCCTGGGCTCCTGCCTGCCCTCATGGGGCTGCCCACACATTCAAGTCTCCAGAGCCACCGGAACAAACAGGCACTGGTTGTTTGTGGTGGAAAGGATCCCTGGGATCATGTGGGGTCCAATGGAAACTGAGGTCCAGAGCAGAGGAGAGGCTGGGCACAGTCACAAAACCCATAGGAGACTCAGTCTCAGGCCTCTGTTTGCCAAAGGCCCGCTCCTGGCAGGCAGCTCCTGGACAGCCAGGTACGTGGGACCACTCCGTGTGCCCTACGCCCGTGGTTGGGCAGGAGTCCTTCTGGGTCCATGTCCACCCTGGAGAAGGGGGTCCCACCTTGGGCGCCGCCCCTCAGAACAGAGTTTCTCTGTGGCCCTGAGAAGAGAACCCTCAGACCCTAACGCCAGGCAAGGAGCCAGAACCATCTCCGGCAGGTTCCCGAAAGCCCCCAGAAGCTCCATGGGATCTTTCCAGGTGGCATCTGACCCTGCCCTGAGCCAGGCCGGCTCTAACAGCTGGGGGCACAGCACGGGACCCATGGACAGAAACCCCTGCTGGCCAGAGCCTCTGCTCTAGAGCGGAAGCCCTACAATGCAGAGAGAGCGCAACAGGCAAGCACAGCAGCTACCACCCTGACCCTGGGCTGCCGCCCCACAGCCTCCTGTGACAGCGACAACCAAAGCCCCAGGTGAGCATGGAGGAACTGCAGGGGAGCTCAGCATCCCTGTCCTGGCAGAGAAGGCTTCTAGGTAAGGAGTTTCAAGCTACGGGATCATAGGGCTACTCCCACTTCTCGGCAGCATCCCATCGAAGGCAAAGCCCCGCTTCCTTGGGCCCTGATTGTTAAACACCAGGCCCAGCTCTCTAGCTCAGAGGCCCAGCATGTCCCGCACTCTGCCTCTCACCCTACCTTTTCTCCAAATCAGTGAATTTTCGAACAGTCCAGGCAAGGTGTCTCGTAGAACACGGTCTGTTTTGGGTTGGTCTGCTGGTTTGCCTGAAGTGGGTTTTTTTTTTTTTTTAGATGGATCCTTTATCTGTATATTTCCAGTACACTAGAAGTCAGAGCTAAAGGCCAGAAGTCAGGGCTTGGTTGGTGAAGTGTCTGATTTTGGCTCAGGTCATGATCCTGAACTACAGGGGTGCCTTGGTGGCTCAGTTGTTGAGCCTCTGCCTTCAGTTCAGGTCATGATCCCAGGGTCCTGAGATCGAGACCCGCATCAGGCTTCCTTCTCAGCGGGAGCCTGCGTGTGTTCCCTCTCTCACTGTGTCTCTCTCTGTCAAATAAAGAAGATAAAATCTAAAAAAAAAAAAGAACTATGATATATGTATGTAAAACATGAGTTTACAATATTTCCAATTCAGACTTTATGTAGTTTTTAGTAAAGAAAGTTTAAAGCATATAAAAAACATTTTAACCTTAAAAAGAAGATGTATATTTAGTTATTTTAGTAGGGGAGGTAGGGCAAAGGGAAGAGGAGACAAGCAGATTCTGTTGATCGGGAAGCCGGACGTGGGGCTTGATCCCTGGACCCTGAGATCATGACCGGAGCCAAAATGAAGCATCAGATGTTTAACTGACTGACCCACCCAGGGGCCCCTACCCCTTCTTCCAAGTAAACTTGTGGGGCTGGAACTCTTGAGATGAAGAGTTTGATGCTCTACAGACTGAGCCGACCAGGCACCCCAATCATAAAAAATGTTTTATTTTATTTTTTATTTTTTTTTTAAAGATGTTTATTTATTTATTTATTTGACAGAGAGAAATCACAAGTAGATGGAGAGGCAGGCAGAGAGAGAGAGAGAGGGAAGCAGGCTCTCCACTGAGCAGAGAGCCCGATGTGGGACTCGATCCCAGGACTCTGAGATCATGACCTGAGCCGAAGGCAGTGGCTTAACCCACTGAGCCACCCAGGCGCCCATAAAAAATGTTTTAAAACAAAAAAAATGTCATTGTTTTTATATTTGCACCTATTTTCACTTAGGCTGAAAACAGTGGTTCCCCGTGGCATAGTATTTTCACTTATTTGCTTTGATCCTACAAAATCAGTAATGTAGTTGCAAAATTATGATATCAGCTACTGGTGCTGCTTGGTATACGCTGACTCAGTTGGGTATTGGTAGCATACAGGAAACTGAGCAAATAAGTCACAGTTTTGACTACAGCCAGAGCCAGGTTTCTCACTAGTGTGGGAGGGAGGCGTGGACGTGGACAGAGAGAAGACAGGAAGAATCCATGTGGTCTTGGACTGTAACTAGAGATGCTGGTGTGAGGTTATGGTTTCTGACATGCTTGGACTGACTGAGGATAGATATTCATGTGTGTGTGTGTGTATATAAATATCAACGTATCTCTTAATTCCTTCCACTGAGGGGGACCGGAAGAGGTGACACCCCAGGAGCAGGAAGCCCATCCAGCCCCCACATCCTGCTTTCCAAATTTCACTCCCCGGTGGGAAGAAACAAAACTACGTGCGGATATCAGTCTGGTGTTGGGCTGGTGCAGGGGATGGGAAAGCACAAGGTGCTCCTGGAGCGTCTTACGGCAGAAATAAGGAGCATACCCAAAGGTGGCCAGGGCCCATCGCAGGACACATGGGTCAGTTTGTCCGAATCTGGGACACTTTGGGGATCAAAATAAATAATGATTGGTAATAGATCATAAGCCCCTGGATAAAATGGAAATTAATGAGTTAAAATGATAAATATTCAAAAAGATAATGGGAAGTAAAAGCTTTTTTTACAGTAGAATGCCTACTGATAACTGCAGAGGGAACGATGGAGAATCGCCTTCGCAGCAACAATTGGTACAGGCAAGGCTTATCAGGGGCTGCTGGGAGCAGTGCACGAAATTGTATAAAGAACAGGGTATTTTCATAGTCTCAACAGATCACTTTGTAAAAAATTTGGGGGTGCTGGGTGGCTCAGTGGGTTAAAGCCTCTGTCTTCGGCTCAAGTCATGATCTCAGGGTCCTGGGATCAAGCCCCGCATCCGGCTCTTTGCTTAGCGGGGAGCGAGCTTCCTCCTCTCTCTCTACCTGCCTCTCTGCCTGCTTGTGATCTCCGTCTGTCAAATAAATAAATAAAATCTTAAAAAAAAATTGTTATCCATTAGAAAACATAAAATACGGATTTGCTTTGTCATGGAGAACATTGGCAGACCCCGTTTCAACTAGGTGATCAAGGGGAACATCACCAGTAAAGGACAAATCAATGTTACGAGCATAGGGGATGCCTCGAGGGGGACACGGCTTCGCTTCTGCAGTTTTCTTGCCAGAAATGAATCACCTAAGTCTCATCATGATGAAAGTGACTGGCAAGTGCTCTTCAAAATTATGGTCATGCAAGGAAAGACTGAAGAGCAGACCAAAGGAGACTGTTAATGTTTTGTTCTCTTTTAATCTTTACTGAAATTCCAGTTAGTTAAAGGCAAGGTTTGATTCCAGATGGGGAAAGGACATTGCTGATTCCAGACGGGGAAACGGACACGTGTGGATGAGGTCTCTGGGTTAATGGGTTCGGATCAGTGTTAGTCTCCTAATTTGGGTGGTTCTTCTCTGGCTCTGCTATCCGGTGCTCTTGCTGACCTCAGAAAACTCACCAAATGTTTAGGGATATTAAGGGTATTAAGGGGAACCATGTCTGTATCAACTGGCTCAGAAAGAAAGCGAGTGAAGCCAGCTGTGGGGAATGCTAACGATTAGGGAGTCTTGGTGAAGCGTATCTGAGAGTGTTTTGTCTTGTTATCATTTGATTTTACAGACTCATTGAGCTGTAATTCACAAGCCATACGGTTCACCCACTCCAGGTGGACAGTTCAATGGTTCTTATATATTTTTTTAAAGATTTTATTTATTTATTTGACAAAGAGAGATCACAAGTCGGCAGAGAGGCAGAGAGAGAGAGAGAGAGGAGGAAGCAGGCTCCCCGCTGAGCAGAGAGCCCGATGCGGGACTCAATCCCAAGACCCTGAGATCATGACCTGAGCCGAAGGCAGCGGCTTTACCCACTGAGCCACCCAGGCACCCCTCAACGGTTCTTATATTTATGGAACTGTGCAGTTATCACTGCAATCAATTTTAGAATATTTTCATCCCCCCCAAATAAACCCTGTGCTCACTACCAGTCACCCTTATTTCTCCATCTTTGTCTTTTTTTTTTTTTTAAATGTTTTATTTATTTATTTGACAGAGAAAGAGAGAGAGAGAGACAGGAGAGGGAGAAGCAGATACCCCACTGAGCAGAGAGCCTGATGTGGGACTTGATCCCAGGACCCTGGGCCTGGGCCGAAGGCAGAGGCTTAATGACTGAGCCACCCAGGCACTCCTGTTTTTAATTTTTTTAAAAAAAATCTTATTTATTTATTTGACAGACAGAGATCACAAACAGGCAGAGAGGCAGGCAGAGAGAGAGGAGGAAGCAGGCTCCCCGCTGAGCAGAGAACCCGATGCGGGGCTCCATCTCAGGACCCTGAGATCATGACCTGAGCTGAAGGCAGAGGCTCAACCCACCAAACCACCCAGGCGCCCCCTATTTTTAATTTTTTAAAAAAGATTTTATCTATTGTTTATTTTGAGAGAGAGAGAAAGGAGGAGGAGAGGGGGAGGGACAAGGAGAGGGAGAGAATCTCCAACAGGCTCCACATTGAACAGGGCTTGATCTCATGACCCTGAGAGGATGACCTGACCGACTGAGCCACCCGGCTGCCCTTTGAAATTTAAAATAAATAAATAAATAAAGTCTTAAAACAAGGATTTACACGAGCGAGCAAAAGTTTGAAATCATGGAGAAAGCTAGATTGGGGGAAGCGCCCTCCAGCTCTCATTTTCATCCCACCCATATTATTATTTGTAAACATTTCCAGTTTATCCTTGCAAAATTTTTTTTTTTTTTTTTTTTTTTCAAGAATAAGCAATCCCATGGGGTGCCTGGCTGGCTCTGTCCATAGAGAACGTGACTCTCCATCTCAGAGTCCTGGGTTCAAGTCCCATGTGGGGCATAGTTTTTCTTAAAAAAAAAAAATAATAAGGAAACACAAACTAATGAACACTCACCAGTGCACGTACCCAGGGCTATGAACGGTCATACCCACATGCCAAAATGCACATGCACAGCACACACACATTTGTATCTCCTGTCACTTTTTTCCTTTTCTTTTTAGTAAACTCTGCGTCCAGTATGGGACTTGAACTCCCTGCCCAGAGATCAGAGTCACATGCTCCACTGCCTGAGCCAGCCAGGTGCGCCCCCGCCCCGCTTCTTACAGAAAAGGTACTGTGTTATACATACACCACCCTCCTTTTTTCCTTTTTTCTTTCCTTTTATTTGATAAATGCTGGACGTCACTTCACAGCCACTATCAGAAACCTCATTCCTTGTCAGGTGACAGGTTTCTGTGGCTTTTCATGGTTTATCCACTCAGTGCCTGAAGATGGACGGCAGTTCCGGGTGGTCAGGAAACTGAGCTGCCCCCGTGTCTGCACTGTGGAAGGGACCACTGGCAGAGTATGGTCAAAGTCTTGGACTTTTGTCCCTCAGGTAGCTGAGAAGTGGTTTGAGTGAGGTTTCATTTTTAGTGGTGTTAGTTTGCCTTTTTCTAATTTTGAGCAAAATTGAGCTCTTTGCCTTTTTTCCTATGAACTGTGACCTGACTGTAGACTGATGTGCATTCCCCACTCCACACTCAGCCCCAGGGGGCAGGGACTTTGCTTATTTTAGCTGTTTTTTCTTTTTAAATTTTTATTTATTAAAATATTTTACTTATTTATTTGACAGACAGAGATCACAAGTAGGCAGAGAGAGAGGAGGAAGCAGGCTCCCTGCTGAGCAGAGAGCCCAATGCGGGGCTCCATCCCAGGACCCTGAGATCATGACCTGGGCGGAAGGCAGAGGCTTTAACCCAGGGAGCCACCCAGGTGCCCCAAATTTTTATTTATTTTTATTCTAGCTGTTGTATTAGAGCCAGAAAAATACTTGGCGGCTGACTACCAACAAACGTTCTGCAGCAGAAGAATGGAAGAATGAAGGAGGGACGGGGCACACTCGTTTCGCTCTTCTTGCTGTGACCCAGCATCAACCAGGGAGTAGAACGAACTCCAGAGGAAGAGAGTAAGTAGCATAGTGGGCCCCGGGAGGGCCGCGGGGCCACGTGGGCTCCAGCGCTGACCTCGGAAGTAAAGGCCAAGAGGCGCCCTTTCTGCCACCCGGTGGGATCCCCAGTGCCCCCGACCCACGCGCCCAGCCTCCGCAGCTGCGCTGTGCGCTCTGAGAGACCCAGGTCGCTGCGAAGGATGCGCGCAGCCCTCCTGGTGACTCCGTGCAGCCCCCTCCACCTCTGCCGCCCCCCTGACGGCCCCAGTGACTACAGAGGCAAGCGGACGTGCATTCGTTTATTGGCTGTCGGTGGCAGGCTGGAGGGTTAGGGAAGGGCCCAGAGTGGGAGCGTGGAGGGGCCCCAGCCCGCCCTCGGTCGGGCAGCTGCGCTCAGCGGTACTTCTCGGTTAGGACACACGACACGATGGACAGGAACTTGTCCCAGGCGGTGTGGGCGTCCGCGGTGAAGTCGGCGGGGAAGTGCGAGGCCACGGTGACCAGCAGACAGTGCGACAGGAGCTGAGGGGCGGGAGCGCGGCCCCGTGAGCGCCGGTGCGGGCGCGGGTGCGGTGGGGCGCGGGGAACAGAGCTCCTGCAGCCCACACCCCGCGGCTGCCCGCGCCCCTTGTCCCCCCCCCCCCCCAGGGAACCCCAGCCACGCGCCCACCTTGAAGTTGACCGGGTCCACGCGCAGAATGTAGGCGTGCAGCTCGCTCAGTTTGGCGAGGGCGCCCCCGATGTTGTCGATGCTCTTGACCGCCTCGCCCAGCGCGGCCACCACCTTGGCGCCATGCACGCGCAGGTGCGCCGAGCCTGGGTGCAGGTCGAAGTGCGGGAAGTAGGTCTTGGTCTGGGGGTAGCTGGCGAAGAGCCTGCGGGCGGGGGCGACAGGCACACCTGGTGAGGCCAGCGCGCGAGTGCGCCTCGGGCGCAAAACTTACCCAGCGTTGAAAAGGCCAGCGGCCTGGAGAAGTCATACTTGAAGGCAACATTTGAAGACATAAACACTAAGGCAAACCACTCCCGTTGAATACGATGTTGTAATTTTACACAAGGACGGGATCCCCATTGCCGCTTCCCCTCTTACCCCAGGCGCAGACAGGGCGCGGTGGAATCCCGCCCTCACCATCCCCTCGCTGGGCAACCCGTTCATTGCTTCACTGATTCCTTCCAGCCATGTTTGTGGACACCTGGGCGCTGGGCCCAGCACAAAAGACAGTCTCACAGCCACACGCCCTCTCTGTCCACCTCCTCTTCCTGCTCCCTGAGTGTCGTCCCCCTCCTCCCTGGTCCCTCCGTGCTGGGCCCTGTCCTCCCCAACCCCACACTGTGCCCTACCTGGCTCTGTGCCAGCCCACGGGGCGCCCCCTCACCTCTCCAGGGCCTGGGTGCCAATGGCTTCGGCCTGGGTGGAGATCTTGTCCCACATGGACAGGATGACGGTCCTCTCGGCTTTGGTCAGAGACATGGTGGTAGCGGAGCTGGGCGTGCTCAGGACTAGCCTCTGTGGGGTCACCCCCCAGGATCCCTTTATACACAGGGAGGCTGGGTGGGGGCCAGGCTGTGGCCGTTGGTCTGGAGAGGGGACAGGGCTGTGGGGGTGGGGTCTCTTATCAGACCCAGCGAGGGTGGGTGGTCAGGGCCTGGTGGCCTTGGAGGGGTGAGGGGCTCTCACTCCACCTACCCACACCTACCCGGGGCCTTGGAGGGGGTGTTGGCCACAGCCTGACCAGTGTCCCTGAGACATAGGGGCCCAGCTAGCCCAGGAGTCTCGGCTTGTGTTTGTAGCCCAGCTCTGACCCGCCCCCTCCCCCCCCCACTTCATTCCAGAATCACAGGACGGGGGAAGCCGGGATCAGGTCAGCACACACCACCTTGGGCTGGGACATGCAGTTTCTGGTGGTGAGAAAAATGAGCCGCCCCGTGTCTGTGGCAGCCACGACCCGCTCCCACCCGCAATGTAGAAAGGACTGCTGACAGAGTGTGGTCAAAGACTTGGAACGCATACTTTATTTTTAAAAAGATTTTATATATTTATTTTAGAGAGAGAGAGGGTGCACACATATGTGAACGGGGTTGGAGGAGGGAGAGGGGGAGGGAGAGGGGCAAGCAGAGGGACGAGCACACTGCATACTGCGTGTGGGGCCCATCTAGGGACTCAATCGACAGCCCTGAGATCAGGACCTGAGCGGAAATCAAGAGTCAGTCGCCCAGTGCCGGAGCCCCCAGCCGCCCCTGGAGTGACGCCTAGAGCCCTGTAAAGGAGGGAAGGTGTGAGGTGCCAGCACAGCTGTGCAGAGCTCGTGTGATGTTCCTCTTCCCACCTGACTCTGCAGCTCTGAAACCGTTCTGGTCACTCTAGTCCCCTCGCCTTTCCATGGGAATTTCAGAGGCAGCCCAAGAGCCATGTGCACAAAGTCCTGCTGGACGTTTTTAGCCTCCAAAGCCAGCATTTCCTCTGCGGGGCGTTTTGATCACGGGTGTTTTGCGGAACTGTTCTGAGAGATGGTTTGGCCTAGACAAGCCTCTGAAACGTCAGCTAGTGTCAGACACCTGTGCGTTGTGGTGCTCCCTTCCTCTGTGCCTGAGATGGGAGCTGGTGAGGTCGTGGGGCGGGGGAGCCCGACGGATGCCTCCTCTCAGCTCGGCAGACAAGGTCTCACCTCTGTCCCTGCGGGCCATACCCGAGTGGGTCCCAGAGGTGGAGGTCTCCTTCCCAGAAGCCCCTTCCAGCACTGCCTGGGTCCTTCTCCATCCTGCTGTCTTGCTTACATCTCACAGTTGCCTCCTCTCCCTGTGAGACGGGGCTCACCTCTGCTAGGGCTGTACTCCCTTCCCCCGGCTTTATGATTGTTTGCTGACAGTCCCAGGATGTCTGTGCGGCCCCTGGGGGTACACTCCAGATGGCGATGGGCCCGGCCCTCCTCGGCCTACTCTTGCTGTTGCTGGGTTCAGGAGAAAACTCTAGGACCACCTCAGGCCTATGGGCCTACAGGGAGGGTGGTGGCTGTGCCCATGGCTTCTGCTCCTAGAAGGGACACAGGCAGGGAGAGGCAGGGAGAGAGACATAGATAAGCAGACAGGCTGGCCAAGAAAACAGAATGAGTGAGTAAGATAGAAGAGACAGAGGGTCAGAGGGAAGGTCAGGCAGAGGCGGGGAGTCTGGAGGCCCAGAGAAGTCTCAGGGAGGGATGTACCTGGGGGAATCCCCCCGCTATGGCATCTGGGGAACTGGTGGCCAGAACACACCGCAGGGCTGCCCTGTCTCCTAACAGAAGGGAATGACCGGATTCTGGGATGGTGCTCCCAGGAAACTGCCTCACCCCCATCAGACCTCCAGGGTGTCCTCCCCCTCCAGGCAGAAACTCCATCCCATCCTTGACCTCCACAAGGAGAGGGAGGCCCTAGAGGCCTCTTTGTTCCGGAAAGTTCCAACCCCCACAAACCATTGTGGTGGGCAAACATCCCATTATTATTTTTTATTTTTAGTTTTTTACTTCTTTTCCTTGTGAAATGCAGTACAGGCCAACAGGCCACCAAATAAAATAAAGATTTTATTTATTTATTTGAGAGAGAGAGCAAATGAGAGAGCAAGCAGGAGCCTGGGAATGTGGGGTGGAGGAGGGGCAGAGGGAGAGGGAAAGGGACTGGCTCTGAGCAGGGAGCCCAAAGTCAGACTCATCCCAGGGCCCCGGGATCACGGCCTGAGCCAAAGGCAGACGCTCAACTGACTGAGCCACCCAGGCGCCCCTAACTCCACTCTCTCTTTTTTTTTTTTTTTTAAAGATTTATTTATTTATTTGACAGAGAGAGATTACAAGTAGGCAGAGAGGCAGGCAGAGAGAGAGAGGAGGAAGCAGGCTCCCTGCCCAGCAGAGAGCCCGATGCGGGACTCGATCCCAGGACCCTGAGATCATGACCTGAGCCGAAGGCAGCGGCTCAACCCACTGAGCCACCCAGGCACCCCGACTCCACTCTCTTAATACTCTTTTTGGTTAAACAGAAGTTTGTCATTTTAGTGTCAAATTCAATTATCTTAAATATTTATTTAAATAAATATAATATTTATAAAATTTTATTTAAATATTTATTTAAACAATTTAAAGATGTTGGGGTGCCTGGATGGCTCAGTTGTTAAGGGTCTGCCTTCCGGTCAGGTCATGATCCTGGGGTCCTGGGATCGAGCCCCACAACAGGCTCCCTGCTTGGTGGGGGAGCCTGCTTCTCCCTCTCTCTCTGCCTGCCTCTCTGCCTGCTCGTGATCTCTCTCTGTCAAATAAATAAATAAAATCTTTAAAAAAATCTAAAAAAAAACAAATAAATAAAAATTAAAAAACATTAAAAGGGGGCGCCTGGGTGGCTCAGTGGGTTAAAGCCTCTGCCTTCGGCTCGGGTCATGATCCCAGGGTCCTGGGATCAAGCCCCGCGTCGGGCTCTCTGCTCAGCAGGGAGCCTGCTTCCTCCTCTCTCTCTGCCTACTTGTGATCTCTGTCTGTCAAATAAATAAATAAAAATCTTAAAAAAAAAATACTTTCCTTTAAAAAAAAAACATTAAAAGGTTGCGCCTTCTGTTTACGAATGCTGAATGTCCGTCAGTGGATGAGTGAATGAACAAATCATGGTGTTTCCATTCAGTGAGACAGTGTTCAGCTGTATGTGCCCTGGCGCCCAGCACGGCGTGCATGAACCTTGAGAGTGTTACACTACGGGACGGTGGTCAGATGCCAAAGACCACAGTGTCTGAGTCTGTTTGTGTGATGTGTGCAGAAGGAAAGCAGATGAGTGGGCTCCGGGGGCTGGGGTGTGGGAGCGATTGCGTTGAGGGTCCTGAGTTTCCTTTGGATATGATGGAAATAACTCTGGAACTAGACAGTGAGGACTCTTGCACACTTCGTGAATATACAGAATTATACAAAATGCTGCTGAATTGTTCACTTTCAAATGATTAACTTTGCATTGTGCGAATTTTACCTCAATTTTCTTTCTTTCATTTTTTTTTTTAAAGATTTTATTTATTTATTTCACACAGAGAGAGACACAGTGAAAGAGGGAACACAAGCAGGGGGAGTGGGAGAGGGAGAAGCAGGCTTCCCGCGAGCAGGGAGCCTGATGTGGAGCTTGATCCCAGGACCCCGGGATCATGACCTGACCGGAAGGCAGATGCTTAACGACTGAGCCCCCTGGGTGCCGCTTTGCCTTAATTTTCTGAAAAGTGAAATTAGTGTGATGCTGAATCCTGAGGTGACATGGAATCTGTCCATGTTAGCTCTCTAAGAACTTCAGTGTCTGGTCTTTCGAGTGTGACAACTGTTCAACTGGGGCTGGGGCTGGTGTTGTGTGTGAGGGGAGGCGAGCTGTGCGGGGTCTAGTGGACATCTGTCACGGGTACAGCGCCCGACACTCTCCAAGCTGGGTGTTTGATCCTCACAGCTCTCCACGGGAGAGGTTTTTCCCATTGTTGTTATGTGCTTTAAGATGAGGAAATCGAGGGGCGCCTGGGTGGCTCAGTGGGTTAAGCCTCTGCCTTTGGCTCAGGTCATGATCCTGGGGTCCTGGGATCCAGCCCCACTTGGGGCTCTCAGTTCTGTGGGGAGCCTGCTTCCCCATCTCTCTCTCTGCCTGCCTCTCCGCCTACTTGTGATCTCTGTCTGTCAAATAAATAAATAAAATCTTTAAAAAAAAAAAAAAAAAGAGGAGGAAATCAAGGCTCCAGAGGGTTAGGAAGTGTTCACAGTTTCCGTGAAGGAAGGAAGCAGCCCCATGGGTGAGGAGACCTGGGTTTGGTGTGAGGCCGATTGCTGGCTCTTCGGGGGCTCAGGCAAGTCTCTTCTGTCTCTGGGCTGGGGCTTCCCCCATGACACAAGGAGCCTGAGTCCGGGCCGTGCTTTGGGACCCTGACCTGCTGGATGCAGCTGAGATCCAAGCCCAGGGCTCACACAGAGCTTGTGTCGTTGGGGCTGAGCTCAGAGGGACCCTGAAGACTCAGCAGAAGGCCCTGAGGGGCCACAGACCCTCCCCTGAGAGCAGCTCCTGGGTGGCCCTGGCCAGTCTGGTTAGCCTTGGAAAGCGCAGTTCCACATGCTTTCCTGTTTCCTCTGTTCCAACAGCCCCCACCTCACTGCTGGGAGGGATAATCTATCACTGCAGGAACGCAGGACATTGCCTCGCAAATTCGAGACGACTGCAGCACTGTGGTGAGTGGGTGATTCCTTCCGGGCAGCAACACTGCAGCTGAGAAGGTGGAGAGGTCAAGGTGGGTCCAAGATAGGGAACGTGAGCCCCGCCTGGCCCTCTGACAGGCAGTGGCCGCTCTCCTGGGCCTAGAACAAGTGGCAGGACTGATAAGGCCTGACTAAGTGGCCTCCTAGCCCTGCCCACGGGGACCTGGGTGGGGCGGAAGGGTCAGGAATTTTGGTTTCCAGGAATCCAGTTACCTTCAAAAAAGTAGGTTACTAAGCAGAGTATTTTAAATTAAAAATGAGGATGTAGAGGTGTGGGCTGTTAGCAGGGAAACTGAAGAGCGTGAGCAAAGGCCGGCCCTGGGCACATCGTTGCTCGGGAACCTGGGAGGGCTTTGAGCTAGGACCACAGCTAGAGGCCACCTGCTCCCAATCCTGGAATCCCAAAAGAGGGCCAGCCTACCCTCCGGTCCCTCCAGCTGCCGGCGCCAGACTGGACTGGCTAGGGAGTGACCACGAGCTCTGACTTCGGTAACAGCCCACTGATGCAGACCGATGGGGACGGCGTGGAGTTCAGACCGGTGCTCTCTCCAGTCTGGCCCTGGAGAGCCCTGGCCCTAAGCCCCACTAAGGCAGCCTGGGAAGGGACGCATCCAGGATCTCTGTGGCCTGAGTCCTGGTGGTTTACCTGTCATGGATTCCAATGTCATTACGGTGATAAGATACTAACCATATAGCCAGAAAAACAACAGATGCTCTTGTGAAGGTTGCTAGCAGGAAGCCGGTCCCAAGGGGGTGATTGGAGAATGGTGGGTGCGGCTTCCTGACGGCCCATGGGAGAAGAACGAGGCAAGAGAGAGGGAGCCGGGGAAGACAGGAGAAAAGTCTGTCGCCCCGAACCACCCCTCAGTCCTGTAGTTATTAGATATGGACAGTAATCAGCAAAGGAGCTAAAGAAGACTGCACATTAATCATATGCCTTGTAGATAAACAAGAAGGAATAGGAGTGATACACTGATTATAAGTCTTACAGATAAGCAAGAAGAAAAGCAGGACATGTCTGGTCAAGTAGAATAAAGTTAATAGTTGAGCAGCACATTCAAAGAGCTCATCTAGTTAGCCACAGGTGCTCTCCGGGGAAGGAGAGATACTGGGAAAATGAAGCAGGTGGTGTCCCGCCCTGAGCAGGCCGGGCATCCCCAGCTGCTAGGCTCCAAGGACGCATATCATCCTCTCTCCCCCAGAGGCCTTTTGCCAGTACGTGTCTTTCTTAACCCCATATCTAAACGTGCTTGACGGCTAGTACAATTCCTTGTAGGTTATATTTTAAGTACTACTCTGTTCTTAGGGTCAGTTATAGTGGGTTCCTCCAACTCTGGGCCTTCTCCCAGCCCAGGGACAGCCCCTGAACATCAGACATCCTCCCCAAGGTCTGGGGTCATGAGACCGCCCAGTGGGGTAGCAGCATGGTCGGGGAAACTGGAGGAAGGAGACCTGTGCCAGGGTCCTGGGTCTCACATGTGGGTACATGCAGATTCACAGTGCCCCTTAGACAGACCCCCAGGACCACAGCTGGCTGTTCCCCCAGACAGGTTTCCCCTTCCCCATTGTCCCAGCTTCCACTGGCTCACCTCCTGCTGCTGTGCCCTTATTTCCTTCTAGGACACTCCTGGTAACTGTAGGAGAACTCAGAAACCTTTCGATTACACATAAAACCAAAACACAGGAGACCAGGAAAAAGGCTTTTGGCATCTTTAATGGAGGGTGAGTATTCCTCCAAAAGAAGCATACACCCAGACGGCCAAAGAGGGACGAACAGCTCACAGGGAAAGCAAGAAGGCGCTTCTCAGACACCGGGAAATACTCGAGTGATGCCGTTCTCTACCATGGTAATAATCAGAGACATGCAATGTAAAATAAAACATGTTTTTCTTTTTGGAAATTTTGGAAAAAAATAAAATCTTCCATGTACCCCACACTGGGCTATTTGTTTGTTGGCGATGTCCGAGACCTTCCCAGTGTGTGCCCACACACAGGCCTGCCAGGCATCAGGTTTGGTGCAACAGGTGAGTTCACCAGGAAGTCAAGGGGTGAGGAACTTGAGAAAGATTTCAACTACTGTCACTTCCTGGGGAAGCCTGGAAGTATACGGGTGCTTCATTGATTTCTTAGGGAGAGCTGTGATGAGGTATAATGCACATCTCGGGCACCTCACTCGTTTGAAGGGTGCAGTTCAGGCGGTTTGGGTCCTTTCAGAGCATTGTAAAAATATCACCACGATCAATTTTGAATGTTCTCATCAACCCAAGGGAAGCCTGGTACCCTAGTAGCCACACGCTGCAACCCCCAGGCCTGAGCAGCCTCATCCTTTTCCTTCCTCCGTCGATCACCCTCCTCTGGACTTTTCAGAGGAATGGAACCGCACAGCATGTGCATCTCCGAGGTTCATTCACGCATCGAGGCTTCCTTCCTTTTCATGACCGAGTACTATTCCCTTGTACGGATGAGACTGTATTTTATTCCCCTGTCCACCAGTGGGGGGGGGGCAGTGCGGTTGTTTGCACTGCGTGGCTACTCTGAACCATGTTTCTGTGAACAGAAGAGTTCTTGCGCAACCTCAGGCTTTCCTTTCTCTTGAGTCGACACCTAGCAGTGGTATGGTTGTGTCATATGGGAACAGCCTGTCTGGCCTTTCTCAGCAACTGCCCGTTTCCCACAGGGGCTGTACCACGTCCTGTTCTCACCAACAGGGTGTCCAGATTCCAGTTCCACATGCTTGCCAGCACTGTTTGTCTTTCTGACTGTAGCCATCCTAGTGGCTGTGGAGTGGGGTCTGTTTTTGGTTCTGATGTGCATTTCCCTAATGAGGAATGATGTGGGGCATCTTTTCATGAGTTCAGGGTCCATTTGGCTAGATTCTCTGGAGAAATGTCCTTTCACATCCTTTGCCCACTTTTCTCTCTATACATGCACCTGGGTGCCTTCCACTGACGTCATGGTCCCAGGGTCCTAGGATCAAGCCCCACATTAGGCTCCCTGCTCCTGGGGCTCCCACTCCCCCTGCTCGTGCTCCCTCTCTCGCTGTGTCTCTGTCAAATAAATAAATAAATAAATAAATATTGAAAAAGAAAAAGTAAAGTGTACACACACACACACACACACACGGGATCTCCAAACTCGAGGTGCAGCTCAGACACGCTCCTGGGATTTCCACACTCAAGTGCGGCTTGGACACACATGGGATCTCCGGTCTCGAGGTGTGGCTGGGAATCATGATCCATCTGGGCAAGCCAGGGCCTGTCACCCGTTGTCCTAGGGCTCGTGTCTGGGTTGAGCTCTTAAGTTTGCTTGTTAGCACGTGCTGGATACGGGGCCCTACACGGTCCCTCTGCAGGTGTTTCCCTCCTCTCCGCCTTCCTGGGTGGCACCCTCCAGTCCCAGGCTCTGATGGGGGGGGGGTCCCCTGACTTCCCCCTCTGAGAAACCCTCGCCTAGTCCAAGCACAGGAGGTTCCGTGTAGGCCCGTGTGTTCTTTTAGGAATTCTGTAGTGTTGGCCCTGACATTTAGGTCTATGCTCCACTTAAGAGTTTTTGTTTTACATTTTTTTTTAAAAGATTTTATTTATTTATTTATTTGACAGAAAGAGATAGAGAGAGAGGGAACACAAGCAGGAGGAGCTGGAGAGGGAGAAGCAGGCTCCTGCCAAGCAGGGAGCCCAACATAGGGCTCGATCCCAGAACCCCAGGATCATGACCCGAGCTGTAGGCAGACGCTTAACGACTGAGCCACCCAGGCGCCCCTTTGTTTTAAAGATTTTACTTATTTATTCGACAGTCAGAGATCACAAGTAGGCAGAGAGGCAGGCAGAGAGAGGAGGATGTAGGCTCCCTGCTGAGCAGAGAGCCCGCCGCGGAGCTCGATCCCAGGACCTTGAGATTATGACCTGAGCCGAAGGCAGAGGCTTCAACCCACGGAGCCACCCAGGCACCCCGTCTTTTACTTTCTTGCTGCGGTGAAGTCTGTGCTTTCTGCTCTACGCGAAGAGAACCGGCCCAGCCCTGCAGGTGCGTGGAGAACCCGGCTCGCAGCCCCGCGCATGCGCGCAGCTTTCCGGGAGCCCGCCCCTCCCCCGCGCGTGCGCACAGACCGCCTGCGCCTGCGCCGACAGCCCCTTCCGCGCGCAGGCGCGTTCTGCGCTGGTACTTGGCCCTGCCGCGGACGTCTTGCGAAGTTGGCGGGACGTGGGTGGTGGTTCGTGGGTTTGCAAGTTCCGGGGGTCGGTCAGCCCGGCTCCTGGCGCCGCACGGTTCCACGGCCTCGGGCGCGTCCTCGTCAGGCTCGTTCAGCCCCGCGCTGGGCGCGTCGTTCCCCGAGCCTCCCGCCCTCCGGCCCATCCTTCTCAGGTTGTGCCCCTGCCGGCCCGGGCGCGTCCTCTTCCACCCGTCCCCCTCCCGGTCCCCAGTGTCCCCGTCTCCAGCGTCCGCCCCCCGTCCCCCATCGTCCCCGTCCCCCCCGCCCGGTTCCCCAGCGTCCCGGTCCCCCACCGTCCCGCTCCGTTCCCCCCCATCACCGTCCCCCCGTCGGTCCCCCACCGTCACTGACCCTCCCCCACCCCGGTTCCCCGCCGTCCCGTCCCCTCACCGTCACCCCCGTCCCCCACCGTCACTGTCCCTCCCCCCATACCCCGCCGCCCCCGCCCCCGCCCCGCCCCCAGCGCCCTCCCGGGTCCCCCAGGATCCCCGTCCCCCAGCGTCCCAGTCCCCTCCTCGTCCCGGTCCCCCAGCCCCCCGTCAACGTTCCTTCTCTCCCCCGTCCCCCGCTGTCCCGTCCCCGCCTCGTCCCCCACTGTCGCTGTCCCGTACCCCCGTCCCCCGCCGCCCCCGCCCCGCCCCCAGCGCCCCCCCCCCGGGTCCCCGGCACCATGGGCGACAACACCAGCCCCATCAGCGTGATTCTGGTGAGCTCGGGCAGCAGGGGCAATAAGCTGCTGTTCAGGTACCCCTTCCAGAGAAGCCAGGAGCACCCGGCGTCCCAGACAAGTAAGTGAGCGCCGGGGAGCCAGCCCGCCCGCGCTCGGACGCACGTCCGTGACTTGGGTGTCCTCGAGGATGGAGGCGCCGCCTGCCGCGTCCCGAGCAGTCGGGGAGTACCCGGAGTCAGAGAAAATCCTCTTGGGATTCCGCGGCGCCCCTCCGTCAGCGCCCGCCCTGCCTCCAGCCTCGCAAGAACGCGCTCTGGTCCCTCGAGAACGTACTGGGCTTGAAAGACCGGACCCAAGTGCAGGCTCAGGGCAGGTGCTCTTCGAGCCTGTCCCGCCAGGTCTCCTTCGCCCCGCGGGGGTGACCATATGCCCCTCTGGGCCACGCCACTCCCTCTCCCGCACAGCCGTGTGTCCCGGCAGTTCCTCCACATCGTGCATCGCCCTGCAGGCGCCCCTTTGCCCCTTTCCGTGGAACCCCCTTCCCTGGAGCACCCTCGCTCCCGGAGCGCCCCCAAGAACATACCCTCTCCCTGGGGATGGAAGCTTAGGGTACATACAGTGTTTCACTATCCCGAATGTATTCACAGATACTTTGTTTCAAAAACGCTTTTACATTGGTCAGCATGGTACAGGGTCTTAAAGGTGCAAAGGGGTATAGATGACAGGAGTGCCCTTGCCCACCATGGAACCCCAGCCCCTGGACTCCCCGTCTGCGGGCAGCTGCTGTTACCATGTCCCTGTGCCTTTTCCCAGAACCTTCCGTGTTAGTACACCCATGTGCAAACCTTTTCTTTCCTTTTTTAAATTACGTGCTTTTTAAGATTTTTCAAAAAATTTATTTATTTGACAGATCACAAATAGGCAGAGAGGCAGGCAGAGAGAGAAGGAAGCAGGCTCCCCGTTGAGCAGAGAACCTGATGTGAGGCTCCATCCCAGGACCCTGGGATCATGACCTGAGCCGAAGGCAGAGGCTTTAACCCACTGAGCCACCCAGGCGCCCCTATGTGCTTTTTTTTTTTTTTTTTTTAAAGATTTTATTTATTTATTTGACAGAGATCACAAGTAGGCAGAGAGGCAGGCAGAGAGAGAGAGAGAGAAAGAGAGGGAAGCAGGCTTCCTGCGGAGCAGGGAGCCCGATGCGGGGCTCGATCCCAGGACCCTGAGATCATGACCGGAGCCGAAGGCAGCAGCCCAAACCACTGAGCCACCCAGGCACCCCCCCCCCCCCATGTGCTTTTTAAAAGGTTTTATTTTAGTAATTGCTACACCCCATGTGGGGCTTGAACTCAGGACCCTGAGGTCCAGAGTCCCATGCTCTTCTGACTGCGCCAGGTGCACCCAGGTGGTTTCTTTTCTAAGCAGAAGTTAGCGCACTACACACTCGGTTTTGCCCTGTTGGTTCTGTATTCACTTGACATCTTGGGTATAGATTTGGAATCATGATCAGAATCGTGGGATGAACGCGCTGTGATTGATTTGTTTAATCCTCTGTGGATGGGCATTTCAGTTGCTTCCAAACTTCGGCAATACAGTGGGAGCATCTTTTCTGTATACAGGATTATTTCTCAGAATGTAGGATCAGCTCCCTGAATTGGGGAGGTTGGATCTAGGAGATAATGAACATCCTTATTTTTAGTAAGTCAGATTTCTCTATCTTTGTTAATGAGGTGGGTGAAAAGTTGTATCTGAAAGTGGTTTTCTGGGTTTTGTGTTTTATTTTTTCATTTTTTGAAGATTATATTTTATTTTATTTGTGCGAGACAGAGTGACAGGCAGAGGCAGAGGGAGAAACAGGTTCCCTGCTCAGGGAGTCTGATGTGAGACTGGATCCCAGGACGCTAGAATCATGACTGGAGCCGAAGGCAGACACTTGACGGGCAGCCATGCAGGCTCCCCAAGGATTTTGTGTTTTAGAGAGCATGGGTGAGCGAGTGCGCATGGAGTGGGGGTAAGGGGGGGCAGAGAGAGAGAATCCCAAGCAGGCTCCGTGCTCAGCGGAGAGCCCAATGTGGGGCTCGATCTCATGACCCTGAGAGCATGACCCCGGCTAAAATCAAGAGTTGGACGTGTAACGGATTGAGCCCCCCAGGTGTCCGATAGTGGTTTTGAGGCACATTTGTCTTATGACTGAGAGTGCACATGTTTTCTTCCTTTTTGAGCCATTTGGGTTTCATTTTTAGCGTACAGCTTACTCTTCACCTTTCCCTAATTTCATCTTGGGTTGAGTTTTCCCTGTAGATCTGAAAGGGCTCTTCATATATTTAGGGTAAAAATGGGCCTTTGTTACAAAGGCGTATGTTCTTAGTTTGCCTCTGTGTAGTTTTGGCTGCATAGAGTTTTGACTTCATGGAGTCAAGTTTTCATTCTGTCTTTTGTGGTTTCTGAATTTTGTTCAACATAGAAAGGCCTTCTGCTCTCCAAGATTATGAACGAAAAGAATTGAGACTCCTGAGTTTTTCCTTTCTCATATGTATTAGCTTTTTATTTTTATTTTTTATTTTATTTTTTTTAAAAATTATTTATTTATTTGACAGAGAGAGGGAGATCACAAGTAGGCAGAGAGAGAAGGGGGAAGCAGGCTCCCCGCTGAGCAGAGAGCCCGATATGGGGCTTGATCCCAGGAACCTGAGATCAGGAGCTGAGCTGAAGGCAGAGGCTTAACCTGCTGAGCCACCCAGGCGCCACCAGCTTTTATTTTTTTTAAGTGTTTCTCTTGGTGTAAGTGGAGGCTCCTGGTAGGAGTGGGTGTCTTCTGCACACTTTGCCAAGGGTGCACATGTCCGGGAGCCCAGTGGAGCAGGTGCAGCGATGGTGAGGGCGGATGTGGGACTCTGGGGCGCCGCAGCTGCAGACTGGTTGGTTCAGGAGCCGCCATAATTTTCTCTTCCCTCCCTGGTTGGTTCCACTGCTGTTATCACATAGTAAATTCCATGTTTCTTTGACTTTATTTTTCACCTTTCTTATTTCTCCCAGTGAGGTGCGTTCCACATGGATGAGCTGTTGTGACTTTACGCCGTTACGCTTTCAGATGGGACTGGTCACTTACCACGTCTCTTCTTCCGCATTATCCAGGCTGTTCGTGCCTCCTGTTCCCTTGGAACGTCACTAGTACTGAATGTATTGGGTCCTGCTCCCGAACTGTTGATGGCGTCATGGGGGTCAGGTTAAATGGATGGGTTAGCGGGGAAGAAGCGGCGTCTGCGCTGCTACTCAGGTCATGGCATGTCTTCTTTTCATTTGTATCTCCCTTGCTAGCATTGCTGGTTTCCTCACAGACCTCTTGCCTGGGACGAGCTTCTTACGTTCATCCCAAGGTCTTTTAGCTCTATTACTGGGGTAAGGTATGTGAAGGATATTGGCACATGGATATTTAAAAATTCTTTCTTTTGCCTATGCGTTTTCCGACCCAGCTGTCATGATACACTGAGAGGGTCCGTGTGTGTGCACGTGTGTTATCCTTTTTTTTTTTTTTAAACTAAATATAGTAGCAAAAACATTTGCTATTTTTGTAACTTTTTGGAAAGTACAACTTTAAAAAAATATTTATTTATTTATTTGCTGGGGTGCCTGGGTGGCTCAGTTGGTTAAGCCTTTGCCTTCGGCTTTGGTCATGATCCTGGGGTCCCAGGATCGAGGCCTGCGGCTCTGGTGCTCCCTGCTCAGTGGGGATCCTGCTTCTCCCTCTCCCACTGCCCCTCCCCTTGCTTGTGTGCTTTTTCTTGCTCACTCTCTCTCTCTCTCTCTTTTTTTTAAAGATTCTATTTATTTGACAGACCAAGATCACAAGTAGGCAGAGAGGCAGGCAGAAAGAGAGGCAGAGAGGCAGGTGGGGGGGCGGGAAGCAGGCTCCCTGCTGAGCAGAGAGCCCGATGTGGAGTGCCCTCGCTCACTCTTTCTCTCAAATAAATAAATAAAGTCTTTAAAAAGATTATTTGGGGGCACCTGGGTGGCTCAGTGGGTTAAGCCTCTGCCTTTGGCTCCGGTCGTGATCTCAGGGTCCTGGGATCGAGCCCCTCATCGGGCTCTCTGCTCAGCAGGGAGCCTGCTTTCCCCTCTCTCTGCCTGCTTCTCTGCCTACTTGTGATCTCTCTCTCTCTGTCAAATAAATAAAAAAACTCTTAAAAAAAAAAAAAGATTATTTGACAGAGTATGCGTGAGAGAGAGAGAGAAGGGGGAGGGGCAGAGGGAGAGACTCTAAGACAGCGAGATCATGACCTGACCTGGCTCAGGAGTGGGTTGCTTCATTGACTGAGCCACCCAGGCACCCTGGAAACCATAACTTTTTTGAAAAATTATTTGTTATGGAGGGGCGCCTGGGTGGTTCAGTGGGTCAAAGTCTCTGCCTTTGGCTCAGGTCATGATCTCAGGGTCTTGGGATCGAGCCCTGCATCGGGCTCTCTGCTCAGTGGGGAACCTGCGCACCCCCCACCCGCCCTGCCTGCCTCTCTGCCTACTTATGATCTCTGTGAAGTAAATAAATAAAATCTTTAAAAAAAAAATTTGTGGGACGCCTGGGTGGCTCAGTTGGTTAAGCAGCTGCCTTCGGCTCAGGTCATGATCCCAGCATCCTGGGATTGAGTCCCACATCGGGCTCCTTGCTCAGCAGGGAGCCTGCTTCTCCCTCTGCCTCTGCTTGCCATTCTGTCTGCCTGTGCTCGCTCTCTCCCCCTCCCTCTCTCTGATAAATAAATAAAATCTTTAAAAAAAAAATTTGTTATGGAGAAAAATATATAACATAAAACTTGCCATTTTAAAGTTTACACTTCAGGGCGCCTGGGTGGCTCAGTGGGTTAAGCCGCTGCCTTTGGCTCAGGTCATGATCCCAGGGTCCTGGGATCGAGTCCCGCATCGGGCTCTCTGCTCAGCAGGGAGCCTGCTTCCTCCTCTCTGCCTGCCTCTCTGCCTACTTGTGATCTCTCTCTGTCAAATAAATAAATAAATCTTTAAAAAAAAAAAATAAAGTTTACACTTCAGTAACCTGAGTTACAGTCACCATAATCACTTGGCTGTGTTAGGCAGCTGTCCCCCCTGTGTAGGTCCAGAATTTTCATCAGCCCAAACTGAAATCTGTAACCATTAAGCAATAACCCCGTTTCCCCTGTTCTCAGCCTCTGGTAACCTCTGGTCTGCTTTGTGTGTCTGAGCTTGCCCACTGAGGTGTTTCCTGTAAGTGTTGTGTTTGTCCTTTTGTGTCTGGTTTCCTCCACCCGGCACAGCATTTTCAAGTTGCCCACGTTGTTGCCTGTGTCAGACTCCACTCCTCCTCAGGGCCCCAGCGTGCATCTGCCATGCTTTAGAAGCCGTTTCTCTAACGCACCCCCCCATCCTTGGGTCGGTGGTGGGGCCCGTGTGCTCAGCCGCTCTCCCCTTTGTGCCCTCGCTCAGATAAGCCTCGCAGCAGATATGCCGTCACCAGCACTGGAGACCATGCCGAGGACCAGGACGGGGATTCCAGGTGAGCGCCGGGCTGGCACTCGTGATGGGGCAACGCCTGCCCCAGGCCTGGGAGGGCCCCACCTCCTGCTGACGCAGTGGTTTTCTGCCTCCAGAAGCCTGGTGCCCTTTTTCCCGTTTGCGGGGTGTTTGAGGTTGTGCAGAGCTGGGGATTGTGTTGCCAGGGTCTGACCTGTGGCCCAGCATGGCCCATGTTCCAGCTGGGGACCTGGCTGTTTGGTGAGGCCGGAGAGCACGTTCGTCTTCTGTGAGAGGAACAGGGAGAAAAGCAGACCTGACTTCTCAGGCGAGTGCCCAGAGGTCACGGGAAGGTGCCCGCATGCCGCAAGCCTGTTCAGTGGGGATGGGGGTCAAGAGCCGGGCCTCATGTGACCCTTGCTCTTTTAGGGCGCAGGTGAGAGGCAGGTTTGGTTCCTTCCTGTGTGTGCTCCCGCTGCTTTTTCTGAGATGAGCTGTCAGGGTGGCAGACGTCAGACGTGACTACGTCTACCGTATGTTTATTGTAAAGCCCAGGGAATGGTAACACAGGCCCAGCTGATGGAGGGAGGACGGTAAACCGGCTGTCCTGGGCGCCTGTAAACGTAGCTGGGACCTGAGTGAGGTAAAGGACTCCACCCGCACTGTCCCGTGGCAAGAGAGCTGCGGCCCCTGCTGGGCCTCTGCCTTGGGGTGAGCCCCTGCGGTCTCCCTGAGTCCTCTTGAGCAGGCTCTGTACCTGCTGTGGTGACATGCAGCTCCACAGTGTGCCTTTATCCTTTCTTGTGAGGGTCGTGGGGCCTCGGGCGTGACCAGTGACCTTCTGTGAGGGCAGCAAGCTTTGAAGGAGAGACCAGCGGGGCGGGGACAGTGTGTGGGGAGCTGTCGGACATGTGCGGCTGGTTCCGCTCCATGGAGAAGCTGTGGTCCCCTTGTCCTCTGAGGTCGGCCACTTGGAATAGGCTCTTAGAAGGGGCGCCTGCACCTTATCCTCCACCTGGGGACACAGATGGCTTTAGAGCAGGGCTGGCCGCCCACCCGCGTGCTCTAGCTGTGCAGATAGGAGGCTCAGGCTTCAGAGGGTGCAGAAAGTGCTCTGGGTTTCCTGGGACGCTGGCAGCACCTGGCTCCTGCAGGTGACTCACAGGCTTGTCGTGGCGGACTAAGAGGAGGTTTTTAGGGAATTATTTCAGTATTTAGCATAAAGAAGAGGAAGAACCTTGGGAAGGGAGCGAAGCATCCTGGGTCTCTCGGGGTATCACAGGTAATGCTGTTCGCTAAAAGAGCTGGTTCTCTGTACTGTCTCTTTCATTGAATTGAAGAATTCCTTCCTTTGGGAATTGGAGCACAGTATGGCCTCTGCGGATGCCACTCCCACCCACCCCTGTTGTCAAAGATACAGGTTAATACCTCTGAGTGCCCAGCTTTATTTCGTCACGTTGGCCTGCCAAGCCTTTGGTGCTGGGGGGCAGCCGTGTGATGGCTCAGACACCTTCCTGGAGTAGTTCAGGGTTCTCCCCGATGGTCTTCTCCAAGGTGCTTTTCTTCTGTTCCCGCTTATTTTGCCAGACTGAAGCCACGTTAGCAGGCCACTCGTGCAGCTTCTGAGTGTGGTGATGGAGGTGCGCTGCTCGAGAGAAGTGAGGGCGCGGGGCTGTGCTGCGCACTGTTAAGTCACTGTTGAAACAGAAATGAAACTGGTGAAATCTGTTCCTCCTTTGCACCAGCCAAGTTACAGGTGCTTGGGGGTGGGGCACGGGTGACGACTGGCTGCTGTCCCAAGTGGCTCAGATCGGCAGTGTCTCCACCGCTGTAGAAGGTCCTGTGTTACAACACGGGCTTGAAATCCAGATGTGAAGTTGCAGCAGTCCTGTTGGACGAGTGCTGGGCACCAGGGGGCTTGTGCTCCTTTTCTCCCTCCCTCTTTTTTTTTTTTTTTTTTTTTAAAGATTTTCTTTGTTTCAGAGAGAGGGAGCGGGACACAGAGCACGAGCAAGCGCTGAGGGAGAGGGAGAAGCAGGCGCCCCGCTGAGCTGGGAGCCCGACCTGGGGCTCAGTCCAGGACCCTGGGATCATGACCTGAGCCAAAGGCAGCCGCTTCCCTGACTGAGCCCCCAGGAGCCCTCAGGGAGGTCCTGCTCTTGCATCTACCCACGGCCATCAGGAGAGGTCCTGGAGAAGGCCTGGCCTCAGTCACAAAGGCTGTCGTTGGTGCCTTCCCGCCCAGCGTGGAATGTTCTGGGCACTCTCACAGGAAAGCCGGTAGCTTGAAAAAGAGTCGACTTCATTTCAAAACACTCAGAAATCGTCTTACTTTAGATAGAATCCAGATGACCTCAGAGATTTTTGTCCACACCCTTAAGTTCTCGGTTAGCATTGTGGGGTGCTGGATTCCGGGGGCCCTCCTGCCCTCCTCAGGCCTGGCCACCTTTCTGTAAGCTGTGGGTCCAGCTTTTGGGCACACTCACCCCCTCAGGTAGCCCAGAACCTCGGGCCGGCGGGCCAGACAGGCACACAGCTAGTCTTCTCCGCCAGGTGCACGGGGCTCCACCAGGCCTCTCTTGACAGCTTTGTTTCTGCTACTGTGTGCATGTGCACATGTGTTAGAAAGGTAGTCCTTGGGGTGCTTGGAGGTGAGTCGGTGAAGCCTCTGCCTTTGGCTGGGCCAGGGTCCACACCCTTAAGTTCTCGGATCAAGCTCTCCATTGAGCTCCCTGCTCAGCAGGGAGTCTGCGTCTCCCTCTCCCGCTCTCCCTGCTTGTGTTCCCTCTCTCTCTGTTAAATAAATAAATAGTCTTGAAAGGAAGGAAGGTTCCCCTGTTTCCTAGAGCTGAGGTTGATGCAGAGAATGTGGGTAAGCAGTGTTGTCCCTGGGCTTGGGGATCCCCGCCCCTTTCCTGGCCCAGCCAGTAAGTCTGCACTGGGGGCTGCCTGCCCGCGGCATGCTGGGACATGTGCAGGCCCGGGTTCCTGCTGGGACTCTCATTTTGAACCTGCAGTATATGGTCTCGGGCATGTTCCTTCTGCCATGAGCCTCTGTTTCGCTGTCTTAAGAAACCTGAGGGTGGCAAGGCCCCTCTGCCTCTCCCCCCAGGTCTGGGGATCATGGGAACACGTGTGTCTTGGTGAGAGTGTTTACTGGCAGCCCTGGCTCCCTTAGAGGGCAGACGCAAGTTCATGAAACATGCCGGGGGCATTTGACGTGTCCCCACCACAGCTGGGAATGGGGAATAGCACCACTGGTTCTCGGAAGCCCCACATGCTCTTCCCTTTGGGAAGTGAGGGATTTTGCTGGGACCTGTTTGGTTGTAGAAGATAGAAGTTGTAGGAGCTGCACTGGTGCTCCTAGGGGACTTCTGGGTGACCTGGGAAGGTCCACAAAACATCTTACTCCCTTCATACTATGTGCAGGGATGAGCTGATGTTTGGGAGCTGTTGAAGAAGGGGCTCTTGGCTGTGTGTGTCTCTTACATGGGTCTGTGGCGCGTATTTCTTGGTGAGAGCTGTGCAGAGCCACAGGCCCAGCGGGACAGCCTAGTGGTCCCGGCATGGGGTCGTGGTAGGCTCTCATCCCTCCGTGGCTGTCTCCACGCGGGGGCCTGGCCTACTCTCTGTGCCGTGGACATTGGGAAAGCAATATGTCCTAGAGCACAGTCCTCTGCAGAGTGATGGACTCTCTAGAAGACCGAAGTCGCGTGGTGCACAGGTGTCCCAGGCCCCGTCCAGATTGGCCGCAGCCTCCTCAAGGCCGATGGTCCTGTGCTGAGCAGGGCTCAGCGAGCCTGGATGGGCAGGAGGCGTGTGTCACTGGTTGAGGCTGCCACAGTCAGCGGCGCTCACCAGTTCTCACAGGCTCTTCCGTACGGGGTTCTCAGGGGGTCCGACCGAGACGGTTTTGTCAGAAAGATTAAAGTGCTTGCGCCTGGGTGTGCTGTGACACGATTAGCGCTGGGCTCTGACCCTGGGCTTCCGGCTTGCTCTCGCTCCTGAGAACTGGCTCTCCGTTGTGCCCAGCTCTGCTTCCGTGTGGGAATCGGAGCTCTCGTGAGAGAACGGTGGTAAGTCTTCACCTGGGCGAGTGTCTGTCTTCTTTCTTGTCCGGTAAGTCGCTTAGCTTTGCCCTCGGCAGGTAATGCTGGTGGTCGCCCTTCTGCTAGACTTTTAACGCTGTTTAATAAAACAGCCTTGTAACTCTTCATGAATTTTAAAATCAGTGTGTTTGTTTGCTCTTGATGGTCCTGTTCCCATTCCAGCAAGCCATGTCCTCCAACCGATGAGCGATTGGTTGCAGGGTAAGACGACGCTTCTCCACCATTTTTCTGTCTTGATTCCTGCTGCCTTCTCTTCTTGTAATTGTGCTTAAATCCTGATTGCCCTCAGTGTTGAAGAATGACTAACGAGGCACACAGGCTCTGGCTCGGACCTCACTGCCCGGTCCCCACGAGTGCCCAGGCTCCCCACAGCCCCTGCCCTTTCTCCACCTGGAGTTACTCAGCTATCCCCCACTCCCTGGGAGGCCAAGGCAAGGCTGGCTGCTGCCAGGGAGACTTCTGGGACCAGGTGTGCACGCAGACCTCCCCTCCTACAGGCAGGCACCAGTGGCCTCAGGAAGGTGGTAGGCAGGCAAGAACAGGGCTCCCTGTCTCCCGAGTCAGCGTCCCCCTAGAAAGACCCTTGGTCATTGCCTCTGGTTTGCATTTCTGTTTGTTTGTTTTTTTTTTTTTTAAAGATGTTATTTATTTATTTGACATACAGAAATCACAAGTAGGCAGAGTGGCAGGCAGAGAGAGAGGGGAAGCAGACTCCCTGCCGAGCAGAGAGCTGGCTGCGGGCTCGATCCCAGAACCCTGGGACCATGACCCGAGCTGAAGGCAGAGGCTTTAACCCACTGAGCCACCCAGGCGCCCCCAGGGATATTAGTTTTGTAACGGCTGTTTTGTTGTGTGGCAGCACACTTACCAGGGCTTTCGTCTTCAGAACGTGGGAAAAGGATTTTTTGGAAACAAATATTTTCACTTGTTTTGTTTAACTTTGCTGTTCATGTCAGTTACGTCCCCTTCCCCCAAGTCTCATGGTGCGACTCTGTGACACTGTGCGTTAGGTCAGCAGACACAGTATGTGAAGTGTAAGCCACTCGGGTGTTTTTTGTTGTTGTTGTTGTTTTTTAATCATTAGTGTGTAATATAAGTTACCGTGAGTGGATTTCTGTGTGGGTCAGACTGGCTTATATGGGCAGAGCAGCCACAGGCCACCCAGGCCACCCCAGAGAACCACTTAGGGTCGTGTGGCTTTTAACTTCGGCAGCACACGGCTCTCAAGTTGGCCCCCTCTGTTGTGTCCTTTCTGGACCCAGAGTGGGGAGTGTTTTTTATTTGGGTCTTGGAAGGGTACCTCTTGGATCTAGATATTTATAAGCGTGAACTGGACCACCTCTATTTGTCTCTGAATCTCGGCGCATTTCACAGCCGGACTCAGGTTCTGGGACCGGTGGCTAAAGGCCAGGGCTGGGGCCCCTCTGTGGCTCTCCATGATGGAGCAGAGGTTGTTAGTGGAGATTTTTGGATATCACAAGAAAGTGTGAACCTCTGGGATGGTAGGAAGTTGTTTTTCTGTCCGTCATCTCTGTGTCCCTCGTATCGCTGGGTGGCAGAGTGCAGGGGCAGTGTTTGTTTAGATAGGGATGGAATGTTGGCAGAAGTGCTTAGTAGGGCTTTATCAGCGGGAGCCCTCCCTCGGCATCACCGTGTCCCTCCAGTGGGAGGTGTGGGGCAGGGTGAGCCATTGAGAGTTTTTGAAGAAAGCACATCACACCTCCTAAGACTCTGCAAGCTTCCATCTCTGGCTTATTCACTCTAGAGAATGGTGTTCCTGGGAAGGAGTGACCCACATTGGGCGGCCAAGGGCTGCAGCCGTGTCCCGAGTTCCCCAGAATGTCTCTGAAGGTCCCGGAAGGTCCAACTGCATTCCTGACTGTACAAGAGGCAGGGCAGCCCGTTTTGGCCAAAACCCTTGCATCAGGTTTGTTTTGGGGACCACAGAGTGATCAGGGGCTCCTAGGGGACCACGTTGGCCCTGGGGGAAGGCTAGAGGCCAGCATGGCCAGCTCCCCTTGGCCGTGCTAGGCTCGCCTGCTGCCTAGGAGAGAGGCTTGGAGAGAGCCCATCGCTGCCTGTCTTGCCTTTCTCCGTGAGCTGGTTGACCTCAGCGAGGCTCTCGTTCCAGGCCGGTTCCAAGTTACGTCTCTCGCGTGAGACACTGAGCCCTGCCGAGGGTGAGGAACCCAGAGCAACGGCCCCTACTAGACCACGTAACGTCAAGGTCATTTGCTGCCTCAGAGTTGGACGGGAGCCGCAGTCTGTGGTAGACTTTCCCTTTGGAGTGGTGGGGGTCCGTTGCCGCCCTCCCTGCAGAGTGAGCTCCTTTAGAAGAGAAGCTCTGGAGGGGTCCCAATTCCCTGTGGCTCCTCCATGAAGGCCTGGGACGCACCCTGGTGTCTGTCCTCATCGGCCTCCTCAGGACTATCAGGGCCTCCTTACCCAGGGGCAGAGCGTGGCTGTGGAGCCGCCCTTTCCCACACAGTGGGCCCTTCCGGCCCGATGTTAGATGTACTTTTCCCAGGTGGAGAAACGAGCACAGGACTCGTCTCCCTTCTGGCTCCTGACCAGACACGGGGCCTCCGAGTTTCTAGAGTGGAGGCCCCTGTGGCCTGGGCTCTGAGATGAGGGTCTGCACTGTACCCCAGCCTCTCCTCCCTGCAGTGATGCTCGCTTATCTGGGTCCCCTGGGCAGGAAGGAACAGGGTTGCCCGTGGGGAGACCGGTGTATAGGTGCCTCTCGACAAGGGTGAGCTCGACAGTGGTACCGAGGCGGTAGCCAGATGTACTGCCCCACCACAGCCTTCCTCCTTCCCACGGCGCCCAGCCGGTGCGTCCCCACCTTTGTTTCCTGTCACCAGCTCTGCATATCTTGCACTTCTTCAAGGTTTCTCCCCTAGTAAGAGCTGGAAGGTTGAGATGCTCAGCGTAGGGGGACGCCCAGGCAGCCTTGCCGTGAGGAAGGTCAGTGAGTGATGTCCTTTATATACCTGGGGTGGAGGGTGCAGCCCGGCAAACCTGGGCCAGTCAGTCCAGGCGTCCCCACGTGCCTGTGCACCTCGGCGAGCGGCTCCCTGGGGCAGTGCCAGCTGCAGCTGCTGTCCTCCCTTGAAAAGCAAACTGCCATGCGTCCTCTCTCCTGAGTTCCGTAGAGCATGCCAAGAAATGACAGCATGTGCCTTCATTCTATGCTTCTCATGCCTTTTACCTCGTAATCCTGGGATTTATGTCCCCGGTCGCGGGGGCCGCTTCTGAAGGGCGACTGACGGCCGCTTCCAGGTGGGCAGTGGCGGTAGAGCACTGCACGCACGAAGCGGCCCTGTCCTGAGACCCTTCCCCTCGGAGGGCAGGTGGGCCTGGTACCGTGGCACGCTATGTCCTGATTTCCACTCTGCCCTTGTGTTATTTTAAGGTTTTCGGATGTCATTCTGGCAACAATTTTGGCAACCAAGTCTGAAATGTGTGGCCAGAAATTTGAACTGAAGATTGATAATGTGCGGTTTGTTGGACACCCGACCCTGCTGCAGCACGGCCTGGGGCAGGTACGGCCTGGGGCAGGTACGGCGCCCAGCAGGTGGGGCTCTTGCTGGACAGGTGGGGCTCTCCCTGGGCAGGTGGGCTCTCGCTGGGCAGGTGGGGCTCTCCCTGGGCAGGTACGGCCCCCCTGTGCAGGTGGCGTTCTCGCTGGGCAGGTATGGCCCCCCTGGGCAGGTGGGGTTCTCGCTGGGCAGGTGGGGCTCTCCCTGGGCAGGTGGGGCTCTCCGTGTGTAGGCACGGCCTGTCCTGGCTCCGGGGCCCTCAGGGAGCTGTAGCTCACACTGGTGAAGGCAGCCATCGTATCATGCCGTGTCCCTGACCCCTTGCATGTGTGTGTGTGTTCAGTGAGCTGCGTATCCCCATAGGCCTGCCATGGTTTTTGCTCTTTGCTTCCTGAGTTCTCCTGACTGCTACCTTCCCCTTTATATCTAGGACGTCCATCTCTGAAGTGGTGCAAGTCTTTTTTCTTATTTATTAAATGACATCATAGCAAATAGGATGATTAATTCAGTTCTTAGTGTTGTGCTAGACTTCTGGGATGAATGACATGTTACGGTACTGAGGGGTTTTAACAAGATCGAGGGTACTATTCCCCCAGGGAGTTTGACACCAAAACCTGCTAGTCAGTCCTTTGCACACAGAATCAGGGCTTTGATAAGATGGGGTAGGATTCAGCTCTATCTATAGGATCCAGAAGCTGCAGTCCTCAAGTCTTTTCCCTGAGTTTCCCTGTGGAAGGAGCTTCTGAGGGGGTTGGCTGTTCCAGGACGGCAGTCCGTGGCTGGTGCACCAGGTCCCACTGGTGACACCTTCCTCTTTACTAGGCCTCTGTAGACAGGCCTCAGTCCCCGCTGCTGACCTGTGGGTGGCAGGGGGAGATGGGACATTTTCCCAGGAGTCACAGCCTACCAAACCAGGGATGGTGACCGTCCTGGTGGGTTGGCCCAGGGAGATGTGGCCACCACCCCCTCCCCCAATCCCCAGACACACTCCCGTGCCTTCTGCTGGCGGCACGCGTGACTGACCATGGCCGGGTGCCAGGCAGCGTGGTCCCGATTGGCTCTGAGTGTCACCTGTCTCTCCGTCGTCTGGAGCAGTTGCCCAGCCTGGCGGGGACGGGACAGTGGAGACAGCAGTGGGGGAGGGAGGGTCTGGGCAGAGAGTGTCCCGTGTGCTCGAGCCTCTCCCCATCAAGCTCCCTTCCGTTGCCTGCAGTAATCTTGTCCCTTGGGGCCGTGGCATCGACCCTCCCGCTGTCGTCTCAGCCGCGTTTCCATCGGTCTGTGCTGCTCGTGCTTGCCCGTGCGGAGGCGGTGGCCACATCTCAGAGACCCTAGGGCTGTTTTATTCTGGGTCGGCTACCCTCTCGAGCCTTTTCCTGTGCCTGAAGAATAGCTCTACATAGGGTTTCTTGGGACGTGGTGGCCCTCACTCATTAGATTGTATTTCTTTTCCAGGTTTCAAAAACAGACCCATCTCCGAAGAGGGAAGCCCCCACGATGATTCTTTTTAATGTGGTGTTTGCGCTGAGGGTGAGCTAGTGCACAGATGGCTGGAGAGCCCTGGCGGCTCGAGGGCGGGGAGCAGGGCCCCGGGGCGGGGGAGCAGGGTCCTGGGACGGGAGCCGCCGTTCATCTCTGGTGACGGTGTCATTGGCTCAGAGCTCAGACTGCAGGGTCGGCCCGGCTGCTGTCAGGCCCCTCTGGGGGTCCTGCGGGAGTTTACCCTTCCTGTGTCAGTTCCAGGACAGTTTCATTGCCCATCCTCTCCCGGCCCCTGGAAACCACCGGTGTGCCTTCTGTCTGTGGGCTTACCTGTTCTGCATTTGCGTAGAGACAGGATTCTAGACAATATTATTTTTTTAAGATTTTATTTATTTATCAGAGAGAGAGAGAGAGCGAGAGCGAGTGAGCACAGGCAGACAGAATGGCAGGCAGAGGCAGAGGGAGAAGCAGGCTCCCTGACGAGTAAGGAGCCCGATGCGGGACTCGATCCCAGGACGCTGGGATCATGACCTGAGCTGAAGGCAGCTGCTTAACCAACTGAGCCACCCAGGCGTCCCGCATAGAGACAGGATTCTACACTGTGTGGCCTTCGGCGTCTGTCTGCTTCCACGTGGCTCACGCACGTGGTAGTGTGCCCACCCCTCTCGTGGTGGCAGCGTGTTCCATGTGTGTGGAGCTCAGCGGGCGCGTCCGTCTGTAGATGCGGTCGTGGATGCGCTGTCTCTGCACTCCAGCCGTTGGGAGCGACATGTGTGTGTCGCTGCACTAGGGCCCGTGCTGTGACGGACATTTCTGTCCAGGTGTTTGCGTGGACGCCCGGTTTTCTTTCCCTTGGGCACACACACTCTGGAGTGGCATTGCAGTGCCGTGTTGAGGACGGGTCAGACGGCTGCCCACGGCGGCCCACTGTCTGCGTCCTCCACACCAGCACTTGTGATTCTCCGTGTCGTGTTTAATCCGTGAGCCTCGGAGTTTCTCCGGGCAGTTCCCAGACTGCCTGAAGTTAGGTCAGAGGAAGTTTCTCTTCAGTGAAGCTGTCAGGATCTGAGGGACCCACAGGAACATGAAAAGCGCCCCCGGGAAAGCCTTACTGTGTTCTGAAAGGACTGGGAGTTGCCCAGGAAGTCTGTCTTGTGGCTGTCCTGTGACGGGATCCCTGTGAGCTGCCCCACTGCCGGTTCGTACGAAAGCAGTCCGTGTTCTTTCTGATGGGCACGTGTGGCCCGTGCGCTGGCTTCACAAAAGCATCCCAGACCAGGTGACTGGGTCTCAGTGACACGGAGCAGCGTGTGCTTTGCCGGCCCTCAGAGTGGCCAAAATGACATGCAGCGCAGGGGACACCTGTAAGATGGGGAATCGTTCCACGTCTCGAGGTGCTTTTCTCTGGAGAGAAAACCGCATTCACTGTGAGCGGCTCGAAACCACAGTGACGCCAGGGCAGAGCCCCTTGGAGTGAGGCTTGGTCTTTAAAACTGGCCCCCGCGCTGCTTGAGACAGCAGCATGCAGGGTTAGCAGGAGCTGTCCCGGGCCTGCCGTTCCACGTGGAGACCTTTACTTTGTCATTTTGGCCTTTGCACAGTGTAAATAATGTCAGGTGTGACTGACAAAACTACATACTGCGCACAGCCACCAAGAGAGCTCCAGGAAGTAAGAAACAAAACCCCCAAATCACGATGAACACTGTTGGCCTGTGAACCCTGACAGTCCCTGCGGGATGGGCAGTGAGAAGCAGCCATGGGTCTGCCCTGCAGGCAGGTCCTGGTCGCGGCGGGACAGTGTAGGGGAGCCGACTGGGTGCCACCTCTGGACACTGCCGTCCAGAAAACAAGCGGCTTCTGGAGCTGCGAGCAGACTTAGGATAACGGCGAGGCCGGAAGCAGTGCAGGCATCCAGTAGTTGGGTCGCTGAGACAAGGGGGAGTCCTCACACTGGTGCGGCCCGTGGCCGGCAGAGGTGAGGCGTGGGGGCCCGGCCTGAGCCTGGAGGAGGACGGGTGGATCGCTGCGCCGGGAAGCAACGCGGTAGGGGACCTCACACAGCAGAGGCCGTGACGTTGAAGAGCGGGAGGAATTTTAAATGATGTAAAGCCCCATTGGTATTTTTAGGGGAGAAAGTTATTTTGTCTTTTTTAATAGTCATGAAAACATACATATATACTTTAATACTTTGAAAAGTTTTTCTTTTGAGATTTTATTTATTTATTTGATGGAGAAAGAGATCACAAGTGGGCAGAGAGAGAGGGGGAAGCAGGCTCCCCGCTGAGCAGAGAGCCTGAGATCATGACCTGAGCTGAAGGCAGAGGCTTAACCCACTGAGCCCCCCAGGTGCCCTACTTTAAAGAGTTTTAAACAAACCGCCCACTAGTGACAGTAATAGTCTGACCACCCTCGTACACCCATCTCTGATGTCCCCCAGCTGTCACCAGCCCGCCCTGGCTTCTCCCCTGCCCTGTTGTTCAGGCGTTTTGGGCAAGCCCCGCAGCTCATGTCTGTTCAGTTCTGCGTGCTGTGGGTGGCTTCTCTATCAACTGTGAATGTTGGTGTTATACCATGGCACCTTTTCACCCCTGATAAAGTTCGCTGTGATTTGGTATCAGCTAGTGCCTGATGGCCATAGTTTTGGCCGCTGGCCTGTCTGGGCCAGGATGAAAACCTTGCCCTCACGAGTGTGTGGGCTGTGTCTGTGGGTCTCTGCCGGTCTAGGACCCTCCTCCCGCTCCGGCCCGTTGGTGTTCCGTGTTGGGGTCCATCTCATCATGCTTGCTCTGTGTGTGTGTGTTGCCTGCAAATTGGACGTCTGCTCTGGAGGCCTCGTTCTGTTTCAGTGCACTTTTTGGGAGCGAGAAAGTCTCACAGGCGATACCCTAAATCTCCTGCTGTTTCACATCACCTATGGGGCAAATGCGGCATTTCTGAGTTTCCCCTCAGGGCCGGCATGTCCTCGGTGGTCCCTCTGTCCCTGTGGCCAGAGTGAGCCTTGGGCTCTGCAGGCACCTGTGTCTGTGGTGTCTGGCCTGTGGAGCCAGGCAGGACACCCCAGGGCACCCTATCAGTGCGGGTCTTGCCTGGGTGCATACCCCGCTGCATGCCTGGGAATGTGGACGTCATGGGCTCAGGCGTATGACTTAAAACGCCGTAGTGGCCCGCCAGTGGGACCTGGAACATAGGGTCATGCTCTCCCGTGTGACTCGGTGGCTCAGGAGGGGAATAGCCAGGTGCATGGGATCATTCCTCCCCTGTTTGCTGCCGGGACTGCCTGTGCAGACTCTTCTGCAAGTGTGTTTTGTCGGAAAGCTGTGGCACATGCATGAGGCCCTGTAGTTCCAGCGTCTCGTGGGGGCGTTGCTGGGGGCCGTGCTGGAGGAGCAGGGCTGCTGCCGGGTGCTGGGCATGGCGTGACGGCAGTGTTTAGTCCTGTCCCCTGCATGGGTGCAGATTCTGTCTGTGAGTGTGACATCTGCTGGGAGCTCAGAAAATCTCTCCAAGTCCTGGTGACGAAGGTGTTTATCCTGTCTGGTGCAGGGTTTGGTCCAAAGGGCTGACTGTGGACACCTCGCTGGGGGGGCCCTGCCTGCCAGATAAACAGGAGGGGAGGCACCCCTGGGTTTAATCAGCGGTACCAGCGTCCCTTTCCCTTTTCCCACCTCCGCCCCTGGGATGACTCAGCAGCCCTCGTGGCCTCCTGAACCACTGAGTCATGGCTTCGCCGCTATCTGCTCCGTGGTGCATCTTCAGAGACCATCCAGCCGCCTGCCCCACCCTGGCCTGGGCGGGTGTGGCTGCCTGGCCTCCCTGCCCGTCTGATAGGTTCTGGAGCTGGCGCAGGGGTGCCAAGGGAGCCTGCTGGCTTTGGTTAGCCATGTTCCTGCTGGGAAGAGCCTCTTCCCTTGAGGACAGTGTGTCCAGCAGACGGGGGGCCTGGAGCTTCTGTGTCCCAAGCTCCGTGTCCCTGTTGTAGTGGGTCTGTGTGGTTGAGTTCTCAGGAGGCCTGGTCCTGCCCACCAGCAGTGGCTGCGCATGGGTGACCTCAAGCACTCTCGGGTTTGTGCCCTGCAGGGGCTCTGTCGGGCTAACTGCTGGGGGAGGTGCCACTGTGGAGCATCTCTGGAGGGAGCCTAGGGTCCCACTGCGGGCACGTGGTGGGATCTGTGCCTTCCGCTGCCCCGGCCCCCGGTGGGCTGCCCTGGTCCTGTCTGCATGGCCCTGCTGTGATGCCCTGCTATGCCTCTGCTGGTGGCACATGCTGGGGGCCCCATAGAGCCATTTCCATGTTGCATCTTGGGCAGTCATTCCCCAGCCAGGACGCCGCTCACAGCAGTGTTGCTGTGACGGACCCCAGAGGGGACACAGGCCCGGGGACAGCAGTGGCCCCTGGAGAGGACCATGTGGACAAGGAGATGAGCAGGTTCCTTCACACCCTGTGGCCAATGCGCCCCGTGTGCCCCTCAGTGCACGTGCCGCCTCCGAGCCCCTGCCTTCCCCTGCAGGCCAACGCGGACCCGTCGGTCATCAACTGCCTGCACACGCTGTCCCGGCGCATCGCCACCGTGCTGCAGCATGAGGAGCGCCGCTGCCAGTACCTCACGCGGGAGGCCAAGCTGATCCTGGCGCTGCAGGACGAGGTGTCTGCCATGGCTGACGGTGAGTGCCGCGGGGCGTCAGCGTGTGCAGGCCCACACGCAGGCATCGGGGGCTCCTGCGACCATCTGCAGGTCGTCCCCAGGCACTCGGGAGGGTGCTCCATGGGACACAGCTGCATAGCAGCCCTGAACTGACCCCGGAAGTGGATTTCCCGGCCTGATCCGCACCCCACAGCGCCCGGCGGCGGGTGCACACACCGGGGACTTGTCCATGGACCAGTGGGAACGCAGGGCTGGTGAAGTGGGCGCTTTCCCCTTCTCGGCTTCCCGCAAACTGAGGGAGGACCCGACGGAGTCACCAGCTGACCGGTTACTGGCTGCTGCATGGACTTGGGCATCCCCAAACCACCTGTGAGCACAGGAGCGCCGCCTGCCGCCCCCACACCTCCATCTCAGCTCAGGGCTCTGCAGCCGAAGGAGGCCAGATGCGGGTCTGAGGGTGAGCCCGGTCTGGCCGTGGCCGGACATCAGAGTAGCGGTTGGGTGCGCTGTCAGTGAGAACTTGCTTTTTCCCTTGACAGCTGTCAGAATGTGTAAGTATGTTTTGGTCAGTTGTGTATTGATTCATAACAATCCACAAGTTTTGTTTAAAAAAATTCTCTTTAGAATCTGTGACTTCATCACAGAAGAAATTTTTTAAGATTTCATTTATTTGAGAGAGAGAAAGAGCACAAGCAAGGGGAGCAGCAGAGGCAGAGGGAGAGGCAAGCTCCCCACTGCGCAGGGAGCCCAATGTGGGACTCCATCCCAGGACCCAGGGATCTGACCCAAACAGAAGGCAGACGCCCAACGACCAAGCCCCTAGGAGCCCCTACCACAAGAAATGTTTAAAAATTCAATTAACTACATATTTTAAGGTATTAATGATAAAGGACTAAGAAAAGACTTTTTTTTTAAGGTTTTATTTATTTGACACAGAGAGAGACCGCGAGAGAGGGAACATAAGCAGGGGGAGTGGGAGGGGAGTGGGAGGCTTCCCACCGGGCAGGGAGCCCGATGCAGGGCTTGATGCCAGGACCCCAGGATCACAACCTGACCTGAAGGCAGATGCTTAACGACTGAGCTCCCCGGGTGCCCCTAATGAAAGACTTTGGATCCTAAAAATAAATGGCCCTGGTGTGAGCGAGTGGGATGAGGCCTGGAAGCAGCGGCTCAGCAGGTGGAGGGCGTCTTGGGGGTCTGTGCTCTGGGGCCACCGGTGAACTCGCTGCGGGGCCAGGGGCCCCAGTGCTAAAATCTAACACATGACCCATCTAAAGGCCATTGAACAAATCAGCCAAAGTCTCATCTTCATTCAAATGGGTGCACAGATTTTATAAAATACAGTACGGGGTTCCCTGATGTTTGGTTCAAAATGACTTGAAATTGGGGCGCCTGGGTGACTCAGTCGGTTAGCATCTGCCTTCGGCTCAGGGCATGGTCTCAGGGTCCTGGGATCGAGCCCAACATCAGGCTCCCTGCTCAGCGGGGAGCCTGCTTCCTCTCTTGCTCTGCTTGTGTTCTGTCTCTCACTCACTCTGTCAAATAAGTACATAAAACTGTACAAAAATAAATCAAAAAAGAAAACCTAGTTCAAATTTATTTTCAGTTAAATTTTAAGATTTATTTATTTGAGAAAGAGCACGTGAGTGTGGGGGGTGAGAGGCAGAGGGAGAGCGAGAATCTTGAGCAGACAGATGCCCCACGCTGTGTGGGGCTCGATCTCACGACCCCGAGATCATGATCTGAGCCAAAACCAAGAGTCAGACTTTGGACCCACTGAGCCACCCAGGCGCCCAGTTAACCTTGTTCTTACGGGTATTTTCCGTTCTAGCCTCACATATTTCCTGGCTTCGGAGGCTCTAAACTCTCTGTGTTCTGATCGTTGCAGCGAGTGATGGTCCTCAGTCCCCGTTTCATCATATCCTGCCCAAGTGCAAGCTGGCCAGGGACCTCAAGGAGGCTTACGACAGGTGAGGCGGGCGGGGAGTGTGCCGGGGCACCTGCCGTGGCCCTTGTTGCCTGTTCTCCTGTGGTGCCACTGTGATGGGGGTGGGCACGGAATGGCAGTGCTGGCCCCCCCCAGCCCCCGGACTGAACCTGAAGTCACCCTGTCACGGTGCCAGGTTTGGGGTCTGCCTCCTGAGGTGGGTGTCATGTCATCACTTTGCTGAGGAGGAGGCTGAGGCTCCGAGGGCGCCGCGGACGCCGCGGGACTTGGGGTCTGCGTGTGGGAAGGCGCAGGTCCTGTGGACACAGCAGAGCCGCACGGTTTTCCCCGTAGTATTGGTGTCCGCAGCCGGGAACTTCATTTCCCAGCGTGTTCACTGGTCCCTGACCCTGGGTCTGTAGTGTGGCTGGGAGGTGGGGGGTGTGGGCCGGGGTGGGGCATGGGTCCCTGCACACCGTGCCCGCCGCCCTGCCCCAGGACTGTTGCTTCCCGAGGGGTCACTGCCCAGCCAGCGGTGCAGGCGGCTCTGGGCCTTGTCCTTGCACACCGTCCCGTGCCCGCCCCTGCCTTCTCGGGCCTTCATCCTATCGGCAGGCCCCGTGCTCCCCACTGGAGGTGGGCTGGGCCTAAGAGCTGTGGCTGCCAATAGCACACATCGTCCAAGCCCAGAAAGGGTGGCTTCTCGAGGACCCTTTTCTGTGTTAGTCGTTTTCCTGATCTCACCAACCATACACGCTTGTTATCGATATTTAGGAAATCTAGAAGAGTGTCGAGAAAACAAAGCCCATCTCTAGTCCCATACCTGGGATTATTGTTAGGAGCATTTGGGAAATTTCCGTTCTTTTTGCTGTTTTAATGGAAGGTTTTGAAAAGGTCACGCATCCCTCATCTGAAAATCAGAGTGTTGCGTTTGTTCTCCGATGTCCCTGCACCAGGCTCCGTCCGGCCCTGGCGGCAGGTGTATCCTAGCCCCAGGCCACGTGCCAGCCGCCCAGGTGGGCTGGAGGCCACGCAGGCGAGCATTGGCCACCTCTGCCCCTCCACGCTGCGCGTACACACCGTCCCTGCCCTCTCCGCTCAGCGGTGTGGCCTCCACCCCGCTGAACTTGTATGTAAGGACTTCTCTGTTGCTGCCGCCAGTTAGACAGCCCTTGCCTGGGCCCTCAGTTGCCGCAGCCTCTGAGCCTCGGGGGCCCTAAGACCTGCGCCCGCTGCGCACGTGAGGTTATGTGTGTGTTCCTGACAGCGTGGGGGGGCCTGCGCCACGGGCCACACCCCGCTGGCAACACAGGAGACCCCCCCTTCCTCTGGCTGTGCCGGCCCAGGGTCTCGGTGAGCGTGTGTGTCCACAGCCGTGTCCGGCCGCCGCCCTGTGCATCCCCCTCTCCTATCCAGAGCCTTCTCAGACCCTGTCCGCTGCTGTAAGAGGAAGGGTGCCTTCGCCCCGGACGCAGAGCTGTCCTCTGCGACGGAAGCTGCGGCCCGTGTTCCCTCGTCCTGACCTCGGTGGTGGTGGGGGGTCGGCACGGGCACTTCCGTCCTGCGGTTCCCCCCTTTCTCCCGTGGCGTCGCTCATGACCACGTTGAAGTCTGCTGCCCTCTGGTTTTGGGTTGGCTGGTGCTTCCTGGGTGCCGTCTGGTGCCCGGCCTCCCTCCACGAGGGTGGGACGAGAAGCGGCGCTCAGCCTGCCCTGGAGATAAACGCCAGCCCTGAGCCAGGCTTGCCGCGTCGAAGGAAGGAGTGGAGCGCGACTCCTTGGGTTTGAGCTGCAGGGTTGGAGGCCGTGAGGTCTGGGGCGCTTGGCCCACCTGCCGCCTGGACTCGAGGCAGCCTGGCGCCCCACTGGGCCCTGGATTGAGGGAGACCAGGGAGCCGCATTTCAGGGAAGAAACTGCGCCCGGGGTTACTGTTGCGCCCCCGGCTGCTTCCTCCAGCCCAGGCGTCCTGGTGTGAGTGTTCAGGATCCTATTTCCTCCAGGTGAAGCCCCCGCCCGCCCTTTCCTATTCCCAGACCCCACCCTGCCCACTCGTGGGTCCTGGGGCCCACCTCTGTAAGCCAGCAGCAGCGCCCCTCTGGTGGGACGCCCAGGGACAGCGGGGTCCTCCCCCACACCCTGTCCCAACCTGCCGGTGGCAGTGGCTCTGGGACGGCCCAGGAGCAGCCCTGGCCTGGGGCCTTCCCTGTCCCTTGAGGTCTAGCCTGGCCCGCTGCTGCAGGGGGCTTAGCTTGGAGCTGAGAGAGGGCGCCGTGTGTTTACGGAGTGACCCAGCGGCACAGAGCCGCTTCTCCCTGGGGCAGCGTTCCAGCGGGGCTGCGAGGGTTTTGTCCGAGCATAGGTGAGACCCGGAGCTGCGAGGTGTGGGGATAGGAGATCCGGGTGAGACATCAAAGGAGCTGGATCGGCTTCTTTTTTTAAAATTTCATTTGTTAATTTGTCAGAGAGAGAGCACAAGCAGGGGGAGCCGCAGAGGCAGAGGGAGAAGCAGGGAGCCTGACCCAGGACTCGACCCCAGCAGACACTTAGGCACCTGAGCCCGCCCAGCCTCCTGGGATGTGCTGCTTCACATAAAACCCATGGATGTGGCGTGGCCGATTGGCCTGGTGGCCTCACGGCCCAGGATCCAAGTGTCTGTGAGGAGGGGCCAGCAGCATGAATCCCTTGGGAGCCTGCCCTGACTGTTGTGGCATCTGTGTCCCCCGTGGGGCTCGGTGACCTCAGTGACTGCCCCATGCCTCTGTGTGACCGTCAGGTTGTGTCTCCCGTGAAGTCAGGGTATGTCCCTGCACTTCCTGTAACAAACCTTGAGGCTGGCCTGTAGGGAAGTGTGGCTGGTGGCTCACCGGTGGTCGAGGGAACGAGTGCGCAGCAGTCACAGTATTGTGGGCCGCGGCTTGACAGTGTGTGCCGACTGGTTTTCAGAGGTAGCGGGGCCTGTGGTGGGGCTGGGAGGCTTGGAGCTCGGGGGGGGCAGCCCAGGGCCAGTCTGGGCAGGTGGCCTTGGGAACTCTGTGCTGGTTCATTGCTGCCTCCCACTGCCGTCTGCTCAGAGCCATGATGCACCAGAGACACCTCCGCCAGCATCCTTGGAAGGTTAGTCTCTTTTTCCACAAATCGCACTTCTGTAAACCTTTGAGCCCATTCGGACCTCTTGAATGTGTATGTGTCCCCGCTGTGTTAGCAGGAAGGCTGGCTGTGTGTGGGACCAGAGTGTCGGTGGGCACTGGGTGGCAGGGAGAAGGGTGACCGGGAGACCAGAGAGGGAGGTCTCAGCTCTCAGCTCAAGGGTTAGGAGCTGAAGTTGTTTCTGCGAGGGTGGGAGGAGAGGGTAACGGAGTAAGAGCCACACGCCACCTTCCTTCTGGGGCAGGAGATATAAGGGCGTGTCTTCAAGGCCAGGTGTCGCCTCCTGCGCAGTCATCGCCTTGAGACCCGAGCGTTATCTCCTGTGGCAGATGGTCTGGGTGACGCTGTGTGGCCCAGAGCCGTGTGGCAGGCGGGATAAGCCTCACGCGGGGGCAGCGCTCTTCGGACAGTGTCTCCAGACCAGACACAACTGCCATGCAGACAGAAGTTCAGAGTGGGAGCCGTGTGGGCGCCAGACCCCTGCTCCGCACCTGCTATGGCGTAGGGAACTACCCCGTGATGCCGCAGGGACGTTGTTCGGTGACAGGCGGCAACGGCACACACGGGGCTGGGTGCCGCGTAACGTGGGCAACAGACAGCAGCTGCGCGTCAGCTGCTGTGTGGTGCTGACAGATACACACACCAGATGTAGCCTCCCAGGTTTTCTGAGGGGGCGCCTTCTGTCCTTCAGGGTCAGAGAAACGGGCTGCATTTCCGAGACAGAGACACAGCCGTTTCCCCTCCCCTTGGCTCGCCTCTTGAGCAGGGGTACTCTGGGGCTTCCCCTTCCCCTGTGGGTGGGCATATTGGGCCCGGTCTGCACGCGGGGTCTCGGTGTGCAGCGCTCTCTGGGCGCACGTGACCGGCGGGAGGGGAGGGGGTGGCGACCAGTGCCTGGGGGTGTGGAGCAAACTGCACGTGAGACCCAGGGAGCATTGTGTGCCTGTCTCCCCTGCTCCGGGGAGAGGACCCCGTGCCCATGTGTGCAGTGGCGTCGCCAAGCTCCTGGGGCAGCGGAGCAGCTGCATGGGAAACAGCAGGAGAGTCAGGGCTGACTCCGGTTCCCGGGTGTGGCCACCATGCCTTTGAGCCGCGTCTTAAGGACTGCCGCTTGGAAGCCGGCCTTTCTGTCCAGGTGTCTGGTGGGATGGAGGAGCCTGCCCACATTAGCTTTCAGGCTCGCTCTCCCTGTGGCCCTGCTTTCCTCTCTCTTCTCTCTTCATTTTGTCCGTGGGTGCTGAGAACCTCATCCACCCGGCGGCTCTTGCGTGCTGTGACCTCTGACTTTGCGAGCTGCCGTTTCTCAGGTTTGGTGGCAGCTGTCCTCCTGCAGACGCCCTTGCTCAGAGCTTGCTGGGGCTCTGGGGACCGCCATCTCCTACAAACTCCTTAGCTCTCCACTCTTCTGGGCCTTGGTGCAGGATCCTGGGTCTCTTCCGAGAGTGTGACACTCATCAGACCCACTCGTAGCTGTCACCCTGAGGGACTGTGGTGTCCATGGTGACCAAAGCTTTGCCTTCTGGCCTCAGCCCCACCTGCGGCCCCCACCCTCGCAGCCGTGGGTGCTCTGACCCTCCCTCCAGGGACGGCTTGTGGTGCAGATGTCCAGGGAGTGTGGCGTGGGTTCCCTGCTGACTCGGGGCAGGGCCGGTGGAGGGTGTCTGGGAGTCGTGGGGCAGCGGGCAGATTGTGGTGTTGGCAGGAATCCCGAGGGTCGTCGAGGTCATAGATGTATGTTTTGTTCCCCCCACGGTTTGTTCTCACAAGAAAATGGCTGACACAGATTCTGCTAGCTCTTTGGGTGGACCCTGGAGAAGCCTGTGGTAGTTGTTCTGCTGCTTAAGGCTTCAGGGACGCGATGGTAGGAACAGCCCGGGGCTGTGGCCAGTGAGGGCCACAGGGCCACCTGCCAGCACCGTGCATTAGTGTGCCCCGAGGGAGGGCTGACACGGGGCCTTCCTGAGCCCGAGCCTGCCCCACACTTGGCCAGATGTGGACGTCATGGCCTCTCCGGCTGCCTGAGAATTGCAGAGTGGGGTTTGGAATGTGATGGGAAGAAGCGGGCTGGGCCAGGCTAAACCTTGACAGTGGGCACCATCCCCATCTTGTCCACCTGCTGGGGGTTTGGGGAGGACCAGTCATGGCACTTTGCCCAAGTAGCCCCTCCTCCTCTGTGTCAGGTCCCAAGTGCTGTCGGCACTTGGCTCAGGAGCCGCGCACTGGGCTTGGAGTGCAGTCAGGCTGGCTCCTCACTGGAGGGCTTCAGAAGCCCCTGCTGGAAACGACTCCCATGTGTGTGGTTCTCGTGGGCAGGGCATATGGGGCCACATGCCCGCTGGGGGACTGCCAGGGGCCTATTCTCTGCGTGGGGGCTTCCCGAGGGAGTGTCCCCCAGAGTTGGCAGTGTGTGCCTTCCTCAGTTCCCGAAATGGCCCTCAGTGCCCCCAGGTACCCGACGCTTGACCGGCTGTGTCGGGGGGAGTTAGCACTAAGACCAGAGCTGGTGACCGGGTTCTGGCCGGGGAAACGGCACCCTCTAGCAGACACGTAGGTGCCTCCAGACACGCGGGACCACACGGCGGTCGGATTGCCTGTGGGACGGGGGCAGGGGCCGGGTCCCGGCCCACCCCACCAAGCAGGTGGTGCTTGGAGTGAGACCTGAAATGGGAAAAGAGCCCAGGGCGCCCGGAAGAAGCCCCAGAGGCTGAGAACAACAGAGTGGCTGGTTCGGGTGCATCCAGACGGCCTGAGGTGGGAGACGAGGTTGGGGGAAGAGTCGGCAGGTCATGTGGGTCTCCCGGCATTTGGGGGCCTTGGCTGGGACTGCTGAGGTTGGATCTTTGAGGGTCTGAGTAGGGAGGGTGGACGGGGGTGCTGGTGCTGAGACGATCTGGACCTTGTACCTCCCTGTAGGTAGAGCAGACAGGATTTGCAGGTGGTCAGGGTGGGATGTGGGAGCAACAAGGCTTCAGGGCCAGGGGCTTTACGGGACCCGAGTCGTGTTTGGCCCTGAAAGAACCACATTGCCATCAGCAGGGAGGTGGGGAGCGAGAAGTCTGCAGCTGAGGCTGGTTTGCTGTGGGGTAGCTGGCGTGCTGCTGGCCTCTGTAGGGAGCCGGGTGCCCTGTGCTCCTCCCCGACAGGACGTATGGGGACTCGGCACCCCCCCCCCCCTTTCCCCTGCTGCCCACCTGTCCTTTCCAGAGACGGGCCCTGCCTTCCTGGCCGCCCAGCTCTGATGGGGCCCTCCTGGGCTGTGCAAGGGTGTATGCCCAGGTGGCCCCTGAGCCTTGGACTGACAAAGAAGAGGCTTCCCTGAGCCTTGGTGCTCCGGTCGGACTGCAGATTTCAGGGCTTCCCAGAGACGTCTCTCTGTGTGTGTGTGTGTGTGTGTGTTTTCTTCTGGTGAACACCCTGCTGGCTGGGAGGTGCTCTCTGGCCCGGGGCTTCCCGTGCGGTTTGCTCCGGCTGCAGGAGCTGGGGGCTGGGAAGCAGCCCCCTCCGGCGGGGCTGGTGGGCTTGCGAGTGAGCGTGTGGGTTTGCGGGGGCACTGGCGGTAACGGGCCCGCTCTCCGCAGCCTGTGTACGTCCGGCGTGGTGCGGCTACATGTCAACAGCTGGCTGGAGGTGAGCTTCTGCCTGCCCCACAAGATCCACTACGCTGCCTCCAGCCTCATCCCCCCCGAGGCCATCGAGCGGAGCCTCAAAGCCATCCGGTGAGTGCCAGCCCTGCCCTCTGCCTGCGGGCCCTTCCCCGGAGCTGCTGCCTCAGGCTCCTGTGGTTGCTGCCTTCGGGAGTCCTCCTTTCTTCCTGCCCCAGCCCATGGCAGGTAAGGCCCTATGCAGAGAGAAGGGAAGGTGCCTATTTCGAGGTTTGCTTTTTGTCCAGATGGGACCAGCCACAGGTGTCCTCTGAGCCCTCTCAGCACACCGGGGCGATGAGGCTCTGTGCTCCCGGGTCTTCAGCCCAGGCCTGGGCTGTGCTCCAGGGGCCCAGCATCCTGGCGAGAAGCCAGACTGGGGGAGGAGTGCGCCCTCCCGGTGTTGCTCACCACTCACTGGGGCACCGCATCCAAATCAGAACTCGGGGAGCTCAGCGTCTTAGTTTAACTGGTCTCCTGCAAGGAAAGAGCTGAGCTGTTTTCGCAACCCCCCTGCCCAATTAAAGTCTCTTGTTTCCTTAGATATTTTTATGACTAAAAAAAGAAATCTGGGCACATTACAGAAGATTTGGAGATGAGAGGAAGCGGGGCACTACCTCGCCCTCTCTCCCTTGCCCAGTCTGTGCTCTAAGTGTGTCCTTCCTCCTGGACTTACTTGCTGAGTCTGTTTTTATGTAGTTCTGTTCATAGCTGCTGTGGGGATTTTGCTTTTCCAAATTTGGGACTCTCTGCTTGGAAAAGATTCATGTATGTTTTCAGTGAATAAATGTTTGCTGGGCAGTCCCAGGGAGGGGAGATGGAGCTGGGTTGCCGAGCCTTCCTCCACTCTGTTCCTGTTGTTTTTTTTTGAGGGTCATAGTAATCCCTGTGGCTTTTTAAAGGCCCCTGGACACACCACTGCCCTTCTGTCTAACCGTTCCGGTGGCCTCTTCTCTCGGGTCCAGTGTCTGTGGGGCCCGGGTACGTGCCTGGTCAGTTGACCTCGGACTCTGCTCTGCAGCCCGTACCACGCTCTGCTGCTGCTCAGTGACGAGAAGTCCCTGCTGGGCGAGCTGCCCCTCGACTGCTCCCCGGCCCTGGTGCGCGTGATCAAGACCACATCCGCCGTGAAGAACCTGCAGCAGCTGGCCCAGGACGCAGACCTGGCCTTGCTGCAGGTAACTCCCTGTGGGCCCGGGCACGCGCCCTCCATGGGGAGAATGGTGGGGGAGGGGGGCATCTCAGAGCAGGTGGTCCTCGGGTGGAGGTGGGAGGTCAGGGCGTCAGGAAAGCAGACTGCCTATGTGCCGTGTCCCCAGGACCTCTCTAGTGAGGGGCCCCGCGTGGCCTGCCGTGGGGGAATGGGTCATTCCAAGCTCTGGAATCTGAGGCCTGGCTTCAGGGCTGGCTTTGTGAAGTGGCTGTGGGGCCAACGTCGTCTTCTGTGCCAGCAGTCAGGAGGCATGCGGCCCTCCAGGTGCTGGGGGCTTGCCGGGCGTCACTGTGAGAAACCGGTGGCACGGGTGCACTTGCCAGTGTGGGAGGTGAGGGCAGGCCCACCTGTGTGCGGAAGCGGGACCTGACCTGGGGGCCGACCAGACCCCTAGTGTGCGCGGTGAGGCCTGTGTTCTGTGTGGGGTCCTCCGCTTGCTGGGCTGGGCGCCTGTGCCTGCAGTTTCTCTTTTCGTGGCTCAAAGACTTGTTTGTTTTCGAGAGAGAGCGCACTCGTGCGCGTGAGCTGGGGATACTCCACGCCCTGTGGAGCGTGGAGCCAGGGCGCAGAGCAGGGAGCCTGGTCAGGGTTGGTCTCACGTGGCTGTGATGCCGAACTGAGCTGACAACACGCGGAAGGCCCACCCGTCGGAGCCGTCCAGGCGCCCCCACAGTTTCTGATGGGATGCAGGGCCCCTTGGTCCTAGCTGTGGCCTGGCTGGAGCCTGGGTGGGGGTCAGGGAGTTCGGAGAAGCCCAAGTGGAAGCTGAAGGTCCCAGGGCAGTTGTACCTTCCTGAGTGACCTGTCCGCTGGGGTCTGGGCCTGTGGGCACCATGTGGCCACCAGGGGGCAGCAGGACCTGGCCCTGGAGCTTGGCTCTCTGAGGCTGTCTGAGGAAGAGGAGCCCAGGGGTGAGACCTGCCTGGGCGCCCCCTGTCACTCCCGCCCCATCGGAGACAGGCCTTTGGCCTTTGGTCGTTAGTGTGGGGTTGGGGGGGCTGAACTCCCAGGCCTGTGTGTCCCAAAGCAGCATTTTCTGGTTCTGCCGTCCAGGGTGAGTCCTTCCCTGTGGGTTTCCCATGCGCTTTGTCCATCCCCTGTGAGACTGGCTATGTACGGGTTCTGCCCTTGTGCACTGTCACCTGGACTCCTAGACTGGGGGCCCTGCTGTCTTTCGCAGCATCCACGAAACGGGCCTGATGCGCAGGCGGCTCCGTCCACACTGCAGAGCTTGTGCTCTGAGCGTCCGGGCTGCGCTTTCGGAGCTTTCTGGCTTCTCGGTGTCTTCGGACACAGACTAAGCTTGGTGACACCCCCTTCAGTTCCTTGCCCAGCCTTCCCTGCCATCACCCTCCGCACTGAACCCTGTTCGAAGCAGGCTTTCCTGCTGGCTGCTGGTGGGCCTTGCCGGCCTCTTCACTCACCCCCTGGGGCCCGAGGTCAGCAGAGCTGCCTGAGGCCCGTTGGAGCCCCAGGCGCGATGGCCCCACGAGGGAGAAAGTGTCAGCTTCAGCGTGCATGTCCTCAGGTGACTTACCGTTGACTTGAGCTCTCAGGGTGCCCGGCCGGCTCCGTTGATGGAGCACGTGACTTGATCTTGGGGTCGCGAGTTTGAGCTCCGCAGTAGGTGTACGGGTTACCTAAGAAAAACTGAAGCCTTAAGTAATTCACGTTCCATCATTGGCAAAGTCAATATTTTGGGCTTTTCTTGTTTCACTTTTTTTGTTTAACTGTAATTAACATACAGTGTTGTCTTAGTTTCAGGGGTCCAGTGTGGTGAGTCCGAGATAGGGACACTGTTGCGTCCTTCACCTGTCTCCACATCCTCCCACCCTCCTGCCCTGTTTTGGGGTTTCTTGTCGTGATAAGGTTAATACGTTCTTAGAAAGATTCAAACATCAGGGGTGCCTGGCTAGGTGGGTTAATCCTCTGCCTTCGGCTCAGGTCATGATCTCAGGGTCCTGGGATCAAGCCCCACATCAGGCTCCCTGCTCTGCGGGGAGCCTGCATTCCCCTCTCTCTGCCTGCTGCTCTGCCTACTTGTGATCTCCGTCTGTCAAACAAATAAATAAAATCTTTTAAAAAAAAAGATTCGAACATCATGCAGATTAGAGGCAGGGAGAGTCCTGCAGTCCTGTGTCACAGAGGTCACTGCTGGAGATTCCTCCGGACCTTCTGCGTGTGTCCCTTCTTCACACATTATCTCTGGATTACAGAACCAGGATCGCACTGTCCATCCCTTGTGATTGGCTCCCCACAGACCTTCACATCCTACTCCCACGTCCTGCCACTGCATCTGTACAGGGGACTTTGCAGATGGTGAAGGGTTTTGAGGTGGGCCGTGACCCTGGGTTGTCCCCGCAGGGCCCTTGTGAGAGATGGCCAGGGGGTATGACCACGGAGGCAGGGAGTGGAGGGAGGTGGTCACGTGCCAAGGAAGGCTGCCGTGAGAGGGGGTTGGGCAGCTTCTCTCCCAGAGTCTTCCGGGAGTGTGTCCCTGCTGAGAGCTGGACTCCAGCCTGTGGCACGAGTTCAGACCTCTGGTCTCCGGAACGGCGCTCTGGCTGCAGGGAGTGGTGGGAGGCAGGCTCTATAGGGGAGGGCGGGGGCAGATGGCGGAAAGTGGCATATCCTCACTTTGGAGCTGGTGTCATTGGGACTTGGGGTGAGAGGGAAGACCGGCAGTGACAGCTGTGGTTCCGGCCGTGTGGGCTCTGGTGTCCTGTTTGCTGAGGTGAGCTGCCGGCGCACGGAGCAGTGTCCCAGCCTCAGTGCCGGCCTGGGGAGGATCCTGTGGACCCACAGGAAGTGAGCGTCCCAGACCACACCAGGGACCAGTGGTAACGAGGGTGTTGTGTGTGCTGTGCCAGACGCCCAGGTGGGGGTCAGAGAGTCGGGCACTGTCCTCCTAGCTCCCGCTGTTGGCAGGTTTTCCAGCTCGCCGCCCACCTGGTGTACTGGGGCAAGGCCATCATCATCTACCCGCTGTGTGAGAACAACGTCTACATGCTTTCTCCCAATGCCAGCGTGTGTCTGTGAGTACCTCTGGTTGCCAGAGCCCAGGACGGTGCTCCCTGCTCAGCTGGACCCTCACTTGGGCGTGCTTGCTGGCCTCTGCTGTGCCCATGTTTTGATTGTGGCCTGCCCCAGGCCTGTGCTCTTTCGGCATTCAAAACCCCTGTGCAGGTTCTGTGCTCCCTCACACCTGCTGGCCGGTGGGTGGTGGATGGGGTCCCTGGTGGGGGTTGGGAGCCTTGGGAGCTTTGGCCTCTGCCCATGGCTCCTGCTGCCCCTCAAGGGAAAGCACCTGGGTTTGTCCTCATGGCTCCCACCCTGGGCACCTGCTATGCTGTGCCTCCCTGCTGCCCACTGTGGCTCACAGTGAGGGCATGGCTGTCCAGAAGCGAGGAGAGGCCTGCTGAGCTCATGGGCACGTTGCCTCACCTCTCCCCAGGTACTCCCCACTGGCCGAACAGTTCTCCCGCCAGTTTCCGGCTCATGACCTGCCCTCTGTCCTTGCTAAGTTCTCCTTGCCTGTCTCCTTGTCAGAATTCAGGAACCCCCTCGCCCCCCCTGTGCAAGAGGTAAGTTGCAGGAGACCGGGGGTCTGGGAGCCACCAGCCCAGTGTCAGCTCCTCATCCCAGGGCTCTCAGTGCTGCTGCACTCCTAGCCTGGATTTTGGGGAGGAGGGGGCTTGGCTGCGTAGTTGGTACCTGTCATGTCAGGGTGACCAGGAGCTGGCTCCCAGCCAGGCCCGCTGCAGACCGTGGGGCAGTCCCAAGTCCCACCCCCACCCCCGCTGGAGGCCGTCCAGACTGCCGAGAGCCGAGTGGTTAGAGCCGCTAAGAGGCCCAGGTGACAGGAGAGTGGTGACCTCTCCTGAGGGGAAGCTAAGTCAGCTTCGTTTTCACTGAGCTTGGGCCCTGCTTCCTGCTCTCTCCCCCTCCATGGTCCAGGTGGCCACAGGGTATGTGCGTCTAAGTCCTGAGCTCCCTGATCCCCAGAAACTCCTCATCCAGGAAGATCTGGAGAGGACAGGCCTGGGACAGGCCCCAGTGGGACCACTAGGGTTGCTGGGTGTGGCAAGGGCTCATCTAGGAAGGTACGAAGTGTATGGGATGAACAGGTGAATTCTGGGTCAGGTGCAGGCTCTGTCCAAGAATGAACCTCTGCCCTCTACCCCCGTGCGGAAGGCCTGGGGCTCTGTGGCTCGGGGCAGGGGCAGCACAGAGCCAGAGCCAGGGTGGGGCTGGTGTTGGGAGATGGGGCTTGGTGCTGTCAAGGCTTTGTTTTCAAGAGCAAAGTATCTTTTTAAATAAGTGTGAGATCTGTGAGGCAAAACCAATCCTTCAAAGGAAACCCTTTTCCTTCTTATTGTGAATGAGGAGGAGATCCTGGTTCTTGAGTTCATTCAGATGCTGAGCTGACGGAGTTCTGACGGCCTCTTTCATGAGGCCTTCGGTTTCCAGGAACCGAGCCAGGCTGTACCATCTGGAGAAAAGCCGCACTCTGCATCTGTGCCCCACGTCCCCCAGCAGAGCCGTCCTCATGGTCGGCCAAGCCTGGGGGGCCGCCGTGTGCTTGGTCAGGGGCTCAGATAGAGCTGGGTTTGGTTCCGCGCTGTCCCCAGGAGAGGCGTCTGCTTGTCAGGACTCCTGCTTCGGGGCCTGGAGTGCGCTCGTTAGTGCTCATGAAGCCTCTTTGTTTTATTTTTTAATGGTAACTCTTTCGCAGGCCTTTTCCACTTTACTTGGTTAGACCAGGTCATAACGTGCCTAAGGTACCTGGTGCCTCCCTGTTCCGTGCCTGGTCAGTCATCCCTTCCCAGGAGGGGACTCCAAAGCTGAGCAGGCAGTTGTGCGACCTTCCTGCTCACCCGTGCTCAAGCCGGGCCTGCACAGGGCTCCTCGCTGGCCACGGTCAGGGGCCAGCCCTGGGTGGGAGGGGTGGCCTCCATGTGCCAGGAGGACCACACCGCTCATTGGGACTCCGTGTCCATGGGCAGGCTTCCAGGCCGAGCCAGGGAGAGGCCTGGGTGCCATCGGAGCAGCTGCCTGCAGGGTCTTTCTGGGCAGTGTCCAGGCCACAGCTGGCAGGTCCCCAGGGGCCCCGCTCCGTGTCAGGGGTTCTGAGCGGCGGGGCCGCATAGTCGGCTCTGCTGCTCTGCTCTGGGCGTGAAAGGCCCTATGCTGGCGCTGCCCAAGTGTGCAGTGGGGGCAAGTGCAGGTGTGGCCCCGGGGCTCCTGTGGCCTTGCGCAGAGCAAGGAGCTGGTCTCTGCTGGCCGCTGGCAGGTCCTTTCCTAAGGTGGGGGTTGGGCCTCTCGAGCTCAGGGACCCCTCACCTCTGGCATGACTCGTGGGAGCCCTGGTTTCAGTCATGGCCTGGGTGCACCCCACGGGGACAGGGCAGTGGTGGGGAGCAGCCCCCTCCCCGGCCCTGGGCCACCTGCGGCTTCTCCTGCAGACCCAGCTCATTCAGATGGTGGTGTGGATGCTGCAGCACCGGCTGCTGGTGCAGCTGCACACCTACGTTTGCCTCATGGCCTCACCCAGCGAGGAGGAGCCCCACGCCCGGGAGGACGAGGTCCCCTTCACTGCCAGGGTCGGCGGCCGCAGCCTCAGCACGCCCAATGCTCTCAGCTTTGGCTCCCCAAGTAGGAGCCCCCTGCCCCGGGCGTCTGTGTGGTGGGTGGGGTGGTCGGGAGGGCGTGGTGGCAGGATCCCAACGCGGGCACTGCTGGGCGTGAATGAGGCACCTTCCCACGGCCGCACATGTGCACACACACCCGCCCTTTATGTGGGCCGCTGGGGCCTCCCACGGGCAGCCTCTGTCCTCCGCTGAGCCTCCTTCGAAGGAGGCAGGAGACCCCGCTCCCTGGCCTCCCTGCCACTCTGTGCCTCTGGAGCAGGGCCTCGTTCAAGCCAGGAGCAGCCTGGGATCTGAGCCCATTTCCCACCGTCCCTGGGAGGGCGGCTGGGCTCGCTGGGCCAGAGCCTGTGAGGGGACACGGACTCTCACAGTCACTTCTTGGCAGAGCCGTTGTGGCCGCTGCGTGCGCCCAAAGAATGCGGTCCATTGCCAAGCCCCAGGTGCCCTGGGCTCCCCCAGGCTCGGGGGACACGAAGGGCTGGAACTAGACTGAGGCCTGACCTTACCTTCAGCTTCAGTGAGAGGACCAGCCTTGCCCGGGGCCACTCTAGTCCCTCTTTGGTGGGGGGGTGGGATGAGCAGACCTGCCGGGGGGTGTGGCAGCAGATTCCTGGTGGACATGGGCACAGTGGGTGCACCAGGGCGTGTGTGGGGGACTGGCTGTTCCCTGATCTGTGCCCACCACAGCCAGCAGTGACGACATGACGCTCACCAGCCCCAGCATGGATAACTCCAGCGCGGAGCTCCTGCCCGGCGGGGACTCTCCCCTGAACAAGAGGATGACAGAGAACCTGCTGGCCAGCCTGTCCGAGCATGAGCGGGCGGCCATCCTCAGCGTGCCTGCGGCCCAGAACCCCGAGGACCTCCGCATGTTTGCCAGGTGGGGGCAGGGTGACCCCGGGGCTGGGCCGGTTCTGGCATCAGAGCAGAAGGTGGGTGGGGGCTTGGCCAGCAGGACGCAGCTTCTGTCCTGTGATGACCACTGGCTGTTGCTGGTGGTGCTGGTGTCTTGGGCATGAGGTGTCCCCAGCTGGTGCCTGTGACGCCAGGCCTGGGGCCTCTGCCTGTGGGGTATCTCCAGGACTTCCTGGTGCTTCCCGTTAACTTTTTCAGAAGCTGCGGCAGGTTCCTGCCCTCTTGAGGCCTGTGGGGATCTCCCACACTGGGAAGGCTCTTCACCCGGGCTGGGGTTGCTGGTGTCCAGGACCCCTACACCATGAGTGACAGACTGTCAAACCCGGCTTTGACTTGGGGGCTCTGTGGGTTTCAGGTTTTCGGTTGCCCGGGGAAGCTCCCAGTCAGGAACCGCATGCCAGGCAGACAGGCCCAGGCCTCTGCGCTGGCCCCAGCCCACACAGCCCCAGAGCAGTGACCTCATCTGGGCCCGTAGCCACACGGGAGCCACTGCCACAGCAGCACGGCGGGCCTGTCCCCCCGCACTTCCCCGTCAGGGTGCCGCGGGCAGACGTGGCCTTCAGGCTCAGGTGGCTCCAGGGTGTGAACAGGGCCCACGAGGGCAGCAGGCCTGGAGCCCTCACCCGCCCCTCCGTCCGTGCCGGGTCTGCTCAGGTCTGCGGGATGCTCAGCGCGGACCCCCTCCCATGGCTGCCTGGCCTCACACTGCCTGCCCCTCGCCCCAGGCTCCTACACTACTTCCGTGGCCGCCACCACCTGGAGGAGATCATGTACAACGAGAACACACGGCGCTCCCAGCTGCTCACGCTGTTCGACAAGTTCCGCAGCGTGTTGGTCGTGACGGCCCACGAGGACCCGGTCATCGCTGTCTTCCAAGCGCTGCTTCCGTGAGCCGGGCCCAGGACGACACAGAGGAGGTGGCAGGCTGCTGCTGTGGGCGCTGGGCTGTCCCCCCGCCCCAGGGCCCCCCACGCCCCCGGCTAGGCTGAGCCCTCTGAGGCCTGAGTGGATCCAGCAGCAGCCTTGGGGCGGATGCCCTCCGTTCTCGTCCTCACCTGGTCCTTAAACCGCCTCTGTGTCTGAGCTGAGGAGACGAGGCTCCCCGCTGGAAGGAGTGTCCAGGACTCAGGCCTGCTGGCCTCCTGCGCAGAGTCAGGGTGTGCTTCTCTCAGACCCTCCTCCCAACCCTGCCCTCGTTCTCTGGTCCCATCCGCTGCTGCCTTCCTCATGGCCACCCTGGGACTTACAGAGAACTGTGTCTGACATGAGAGCGGAGAGCCCGGCTGTGCCATGTGCCCTCTGCTGCTCCTGTGAGTCCTGGGCCTTTTGCAGCCTGGCCCCTGCAACGGCTCTTGTGTTCACCAGGAGCCTCGTGACCAAGCTGTCACCACCAGCACCCCCGCCCCGGGACTCCTGCTGCACAAGGGCCTGGGCCGATGCCCGTCTTTGGGGTGAGTCTGCCCTGGTGCCCTCCAGCTTCCCTCACACAGACCTGAGGGACAGTGTGCCTAGCCTGCACCCGCAGGGCCTCCAGAGTCCGGTGCTGGAGGGGGAACCGACTGCAAGCACATGTTGACCCCTGAGGGGGCTCTGGCCGAGACACAGGAAATAATGTTTTCTAGACATAAAGTGTTTATTGGGTTTTTATAGAATTAAAAAGCCTCGTGGGCGCAGACGCTCACTGCGGGCCTGCTCTGTGTGTTCTGCTCAGCCGTTCTGTCCACCACGCTGACCCAGGGGCTGCCCCGGACATAGAAGCGCAGGGGCTTCTGGGCCCATTCTCCTGCCTGGCCGATGCCCACGCGGGCTGCCGCCACCACAGCGGGCTCCCTGGTCCCCGGGGCGCTGTGCTCCATCCACACAGCTGTGTCGGCGGCCAGGTCCCGCTGGTCGAAGCTCTTGTCTATGGCCAGGGCCTGGCACAGCTTGGAGGGGCCGCTGCACAGCTCGCGGTCCTTGAGGGCTCGGCCCACGGTGCCCTTGCGGAGGGCGTTTCGAAGCTGCCGCATGGTCTCCAGGCCCCCCAGGGGCTCCAGGGCTCGCAGCAGGACACACGCCCCGTCCCCTGGGGGACAGACAGACAGCCTTGAAAGCCAAGCCTCCCTGGGCTGTTGCCCTCCCTACACCGGGGCGCACACGGTGCTATGACCGTGAAGCGGCTGCCTTCCTGAGCACCGGACACCTGCTGCCTCCACCCCCACAGACCGGGACCTGCAGGTGCCTGGGCCACTAGGTGGGGTGTGCCTGGGAAGCCCGAATGCCTGACCACCAGCTAGGGACAGCCCGGTGGCTGCTGGTAGCCGGCCTCCTCCTGGCTTGGTCTGGTTTGGAGACTGGCAGCACCTGTGAGGCTGCAGAAGAAAGCCCTGGGAGCCAGTCATCTGTGGGCGTGGCTAGCCCCCCGGGAGGCAGCAGGCTCAGGCCTGGGTGCCCCATCTGCTGTATCCACTAGGTGTCCGCTAGGCAAGGTCACTGGCTCAGAGCAGCCACTCTGCACTCATGCACTGAGCGAGTCCTGCCCGGGGACCCGTGCAGGAGGAGACGCCAGCACACAGCCCCTCTCCTCCCCTGGGGCCCCTCCGCGTGTCAGTCCACCGACCCCTGACATCAAGAGTCACGCCTCACTGACTGAGGCACCCCAGTCCGAGCTACTTTTAGGGACCAGCGGATGGACACCCTGGGTCTAGGGGCTCACTGGAGAGGGCGCGTCTGCCCTAATCCCCTGCACAGCTGGGAACAGTATGACTGGACCCTGGCGAGAAAAACCAGGATCGTCTGGCAACTCTGCTCGGACGGCTACCCCCCCCCCCACCAGGGTTCGCAGAGGCTCAGGTGGCCAGCCGCTTTCCACTCTTGGACCTTGGCCACAAGGGCCCCCCCCACTGGCATCCGGGAGCCCCGAGTGGATGCAGCAGCCAGGCCTTCTCAAGTAGCCAGCAGCTGGCAAGTGCAGGGGCTTCGGGACCAGATGCCCCTTAAACAGCCAGTCCTCAAAGGACCTCAGGAAATACTTGGTCACGCAAAACCGCGCCGTTCCTGTGCCTCCGGCTCCTGGGCTCGTCCCAGCCCACCAGCGGCATGGCTCCCTGTAGTGCCACACGAGTGCCTCACTGCACATGGGGTGAAGGGGCAGCCTCTCCCAACATCCCCACATCCCAATCCTGGAGTGCATCCGAGTCCCTCCCCCTGACGAAAACCTGACACCCTAACCTCTTCCTGCCAGGTCTCCCCATCCTCACCTGCTAGTCCTGTCTACACGGCCTGCCCTCCTGGTGTCTGTGCTGCCTCCACCCTGCCATGTCCTTGGCCTCCCCCTCCCTCCCTCTGCCTCAGAACCCTTGGCCTTGACAGTCTGCACCCACGTGGTTTCCTGCCCCCCCCCCAACCTGGATGGTCACATGTCCACAAAGTGACGTGCCACCTCCAATGTATGCCCTGTCCACTGTACCTCCCCCCATCCCAAAATCCTGCCCTCCTCCCCTTCCTTGTTGACCACGGCCCTGGGTATCGCTAGACCCCATGAGTCCCCTTGTCTGAATTCAGGCCGGCTCCACAAGAGCGGGTTGGTTCTAGTAACAAGGAAAAGCCAGACAGCCAAGGTAAGTGCTCCAGAATGACCAGAGGACCCTCTGGGATGGCCCCTACCACCCTCTCAACACCTGCTTTGTGCTGGGCACAGGAACCATCCTTCAGCCCCTGTGGCTCTGACACTCGACGTGTCTAGCTCTCTGCTTGGTGCCATCACAACTCCCAGGTCATTGGACTCATTCAGCAAATGTGTGTGACACACAGCATGCCCGACCCAAGCTTCTTACTGGTCTCCTCAAGCATTCGCTCTTCTCGGGATGGGCCCTGGCGAGATTCGACAGATACAGAGGCTGGGACTGGCCAGGTGGAGTGGGCCGGGCAGACCCTGCTCCTGGTCAGCAATGCCTCTGGCAGGACAATGCCGGGGACTCTCCCTTCTGAGCATAGGCCTTCGGCTCCCAGAGGGACACAGGCTGTTCCACAGCAGGTGTCCCAGGCTGAGCGGGTTCTCCCGGGAGCTCCAGACCAGCATTGCTCCACTCGGCACTATGGACATCGGGGGCCGTTCCGTGCCTCGTGAGCCATCCGACAGCATGTCTGGCCTCCACCTGCCAGACACTGGTCGCACGTCTCCAGCTGGGATGACCACACCTCTTTGGACGTTGCCTAATAGTGGCTCCCCAGGTGGCAAAACCATCCCCAGTTGAGGACGACTGGTTCAGACCCTGCAACCAACCACCTGATGAAGCTCTGGCTTGAGGTCAAGTCAACTCAGGCTGACCACACCCTTGTGTTCCCACAACTCACCCTCCCAGATCGGCCCTGGTCATAGGAGATCTCAGCTTTGAGGTTTGTGATCATTGGTGTCCTTGTAGAGCCTGTCAGCTCTGTGTTCAGGTCAGCCCATGACCTCTGTCCATGGGGGGCCCCAGGCACCTACCACCACCCAGACGGCGTAGCCAGAGTTCCTAAAGCCCTGGCCTAGCTTAGCAGGGACACCCGTCCGTGCCTGTCCTCCCGGATCTCCCAGCTGCCAGTTCAGGGGGCAGTGCCCGAGGCCTCCTGCTGCCCTGTCACCCCAGCACCGCTCACCTCGGCTGGAGACGTTCATGCAGAAGTACATGCCATAGATGACATACACGTACAGAGTGCCCGGCTTCATGAACATGCCACGGTTGCGCGGGGTCTGCCGGCCACCCCTAGAGTGCGCGGCTTCATCCTCTGGCCCCACGTATGCCTCCGTCTCCACGATGCGGCCGCGGAGCTCTGTGCCGTCATCAAGTCGTCGAACCAGTACCTGGGGGCAGTGTGTCTGCTCAGAGCCCGGAGGGGCAGGGGGCACCCTCAATCATGACAGCCCGCAGCCTGGGCCTCACCTCCCCAGTTCAGGGTACATCGGGGCACCCAGACCCAGCCAGGCCCCCACAGTCCCCCTCACCCGTCCCAGGAACACAGGCCCTGCTACGTATCCTGTCCCCAGGGGGCAGCTGTTTCAGGCTCTGGCCAGGGCCAGGCTGGGGAAAACCAGCACTAGTGAGTCCGCACACTTCAAGTCTTCTCGGTGGGGTCCTCCATCTCCCTGCCTCCTCCTCACCCTGCCCCCTTGGATTTAAATGCTTAGCCAGGGATAAGGCAGCATGGAGGGCACAGGGCACCAGTGTTGTCCTCCACATAGCTGCCCAGGATGCCCAGAGCCTGTGCGGCCCCTTCCACCTGGACTGACCACAAAGGACCACCCTACTTGGCTCCCACCCCCGGCTCTGAAAGGCCCTTCTGAGCAGCGGGAGCAGCTGCCTGCAGGGGCCCCGGCCTGGACTGCAGGCCTGGGTATAGCTAGCTCCACAAGGAGTAGGTCAGAGCAGGCCATCTGCCAGGGAGATGAGCTGGCTGCAGCTGGCTCAGGCGGCACCCTGGGGCAGGGGTGAGGCCCGGAGCCGCCCGAAGGGCCAGCTGAGGACGGGGCAGGGGCGGGTGCTCTTGGGTGAGCCGAACACCAAGGAGAGCAGGGCAGGCCACAGGGGAGCCAGGGAGGACCTGTGGAGTGCTGAGTGTGCCTGAGAACGGAGTTTTCCCCCGCCTGATCCCGGGCCACAGGACAATACCTGTCCCAGAAATGCCCGTGCCAGGGCGACAGCGGGTTGGTCGAAAAACTCCGATCCCAGCCGTGCAGAGCGGCTTTTTGGGCTTGAGAAGTAGACGCTGCGCTGGGGGCCCAGGGAGGCAGGCTGCCCCAAGCGGGGCTCCGTAGGAGAGGGCGTTGGGGCTCCGTGCAGGTCACTCCCGGGCTCTTCTGCCTCCAGCAGTCGCTTTTTCTGCCCGATTCTGCGGGAGAGCTGTAAGGGGAGTGGACCAATCTCCTGAACAGGTTTGGTGGTGATGTTGGACTCAGGGAGGCGAAGGACTGTATTCGACAGCCTGCCTCCTCGAACAGCGGAGACCACCCTGTCTTGGGTTGTTCCAGGTGCAAAGGGAGTGCTGTACCTGCCGTGTGCAGCCCCACGCTGAGCCCCGGGAGACCTTGGGAAATGCCTGCACAGCTCGACCGGCTGTGGGTGCGGTGGCCGAGCGGCCACTCTGACCCACACCCGGTCCGCTGCAGATGATGCGCAGGCTGATGGCAAAGGGCTGCACGGCCTGGGGAGGGGACATAGGGCGCGCGAGCCTAGGACGGAGGGCTGCTGTCCTGATTCCCACCCGTGACATGGAGCCCAAACTTCCAGTCTTGTTTCTGGAACCTAGCCTTTTGCAGCAACCCTAACCGGGAATTAATTATTTTCTTTTATATTTACTTACCTAAGTACTCTCTACACCCAATATGGGGCTCAAACTCACAACCCCAGCATCCAGAGTCACATGCTCTTCCACCTGGGCCAGCCATGACCTTGATGGGGCTTGGCCAAGGACCGCTCACGGTCCTTGTGTCCTCCACACTCCCTCCCACCCGGCTGCCGTGTTGGCAAGGCTCCCACTGTGTCATCCCCTCCTCAGAATGTCCAGGAAGGCCTGACATGCAGGGGTCAGGAGGTCTTCTTTGCTCCAACCCAAGTGCTCAAGGCAGGACCCCTGGTGAGTCCCCAGCTGTCCTCGCTCAGGACCCAGGTGTCGTCCTAAGGAGCAGTGGAGAAAAGGCGAGGTCTCCCAGGGGACAAGACGTAACCTCCCACCTGCTACCACACAGCCCGGGAAGCCTGAGCAGATACTGTTCTGGGACCAGCTGCTCTACCGGTGGGAGAAGACGATGAACAGGTGAGCCCCGGGGCCTGGAAACACCCTGGGCAAGGCCTGGTTCTGGGTAGTACCCACATCTCCTCCGCACGTGACGACCCAGTATTTTTAACATCAGCGCTGATGTTCCATCTTGAAAGGAGACAGCCAGTCTACTGAGAGTGGACCCTGACGTGACCGTCTTCGCAGCCCAGCCCAGCCCATCTGCCAGCACCCGCCGTGGGCTCAGACGCTGGGTCGCTGCCACCTGGAGTCTGGCCTCCCGACTGCCTCATGGCACTCGGGTCATTCTTCGTCAGGCGAAAGTGCCCAGGACTGAGGCCTAGAAAGGCCTCAGTTTCTCTATCAGAGACTAAAATCTGAACCTGACCCCGCACCGCACTCAGCGAGCCGGCCTCAGATCCCTACCTGCGCCTCCTGCATCCCCGCTCTGGTTAGAAATGAGGGTTCCCCACATTGGGGACCCGGGACACCCACGGAGTCTGCCTGTTTCCTCCTCAGAAGGAAGGGAGCCCGCATCTGTGGCCGGGGGTGGGAGGAGGGCCTCCGGCCAGAGTGGTGCCCCCCGTGGAGGGCTGGAGCGAGCTCGGCCCGGACGTGGGTTAGTCCGAGAGACCCACGAGCCCTCCATCCACACCCGCCAAACAAGGGCTTAGGGCGTCCAGGGCGAGCCTTTATCAGGCCACTGCCACTGCGGCCACCGCGGGTCACTTCTGCGGCAGCCTGGCCGCCGGGCAGGACAAGTCTGAGCTGGACCCCAGGGCGCCGCACGCGACCAAGACACCGGAGCCTGGGGCTGCTCCAGGACTCCACCGCCAGCCCCGGGTCGGGCCGCGCCTTTTCCAAAGGCGGAGGAGCAGCCGAGCCGGGGCCGCTTGGGGCGGCGGGGGGGGCTCTGGGCCCCGGGGCGGGTCCTCGGGCGAGCGCGGGGCGGCAGTGGGCGCACACTCACCTGCGCCGCGCCGCGCACCGGCATCCCGCGACTCCCGGCGCCCCCGCCCGCCCCGACGCGACCCCGGAAGTGCCGCGGGCGCCTGCGCGGAGGAGGACGGAAGCCCGGCGGGGCGGTACAGACCCGCCCCCGGAGGAGGGGTCGGGCGGGGGGGTGGTCCTCGGGTCCGGGACAAAGGCCCGGGAGCTGCTGGGACGCTGGAGGCGGGAGAAGGCGGGGACAGCGGCGGGATTGGGGAGAGAGCCCCCGCAGCCCGGTTCCCCTCCTAGTGCCCTGCGTTCCGCCCCCACGCGCGCGGGGGTTCACGCACGGCCGCCAGCCGGGGATCAGACCCCCGAGAGCGCCGGTTCTCGAGGGGCCCCGGCTGGGGGCTGGGGGTCGCATACGCTTGGGTGGGGTAACCGGGAGCGAGCGTGGGGGAGGCGGCGGCCAAGCCCCAGTCCTCGGGAGACCCCTTCGTGGACGGCGGCTCCGGGAGGCCCTTGGGAGGAGAGGGCCTGGGGAGTGGGCCAGGAAGGCGGGCCGGGAAGCAGATGCCGGGCCCCTCCGGAAGCCCCCGGCCCCGCCCGGGTCATCCTCATCGGCTGGAGCGGGGGTCCTGTCTGCAGTGCGCCCCGCCCCTTCAGCCGCGCGGAGGTGCCCAGAGGAGCCCGCCCACGTCCTCCGCGGGCTGGCGGGATCGTGGCCAGCCTCCTCGAGAGGCCGGAGCCCCGGTCCCGGGAACGCCCGGCTTGCGGCTGTCGGGGAGCAGCCCGCCCTCCACCTCTGATGCTGCCCACCCTGTCTGTAATCTCTCAAGTCGGACAGGAGTCCCCAAGGGCGGTGGCGGGGAGGGCAGTGCCTGGTTCACAGGAAGGAAGGGCCGTGGGTGGCGGTGGGGGGTCCAAGCACAGGGCTGTTGGCTGGGGACGGGGCTGGGGTGGGGGGGTGGGAGGGGCGCGCTTCTGGCTCCTGTGGCTCAAAGAGCAGACCTGGAGGGTGAAGGCGGGTCCTAACACCCAGCGGAATCCCCTGCCCCTGTCCTCGCAGCTCCAGGGTCCCCTGCAGTCCCACCCTCCTGGATCACCCACCCCTGTCCTGGGGAGACATCTGAGCAGCAGGGCCTGCAATTGGATTTCTGGGACCCTGGCCCAGACCCCTGGGGCGGGTACCATGGGGCCTCAGAGCCATTGGATACAGGATGATGTCAGGGAGTGCCCCGAGAAGGGGGCCCAAGATGAGCACAGAGCCAGTCCAGCTGGGAAGATTCCCGTCTCCCACTGTGCTCCTCTGAACAGCCCAGGCGCTGAAGTCCAGCCTGGGCCCAGGCCCAGCAGCGCTGCTGGCCCCCTCCCCTCGGGGCTCCCACCAGGACTTCCTGGAGAGGGAAGGGCCACAGCGTCCAGCTGCCTGTTGGAAGCCGCCCAGCTGTTTGTGGCATTGGGTGCTGCTTCCGGGGGTGGGCCGTGTGTCACAAATCCAAGCTTGTAAGGCCTGGTTTTGACGCCCACCATGTCCTTTCCTCCTTACCCCCTGCAGCCATTCTGCCCAAACAATGATGCCTGCTTCCTGCCTTCCTTTGTGCCCGGTCCCCCTTCTCTCCTCCCTTTCCCCTCTTCCTCTCTCCCCGCGGCGGCGGGAAACTGAGTCCTCCTACTGAGGGCTGGGGCAGGGTGGGTGCGGCTTGTACTAATTTTTGTTCTGATTTCACAAATGCGTGCTGAGTCCTTGTAGAAATCACGGGGAGTCGACTCGCTCCCGGAGGGGTGTGTTATCCCCACCTTGAGAACGAGGAACGAGTGCCTCAGAGCACAGACCCGGCGCCCGGACGCAGAGTCCAGATGTCCCAGCCAGAGTGCGGGGGCTTGTGTGCCCTGCCCCCATTTCCTGGCTCTTGGTCTGAGGCTTCACCGAGGGCTGGAAGTGGTGGGCCGAGCGTTCCCGCTGTGGCTGTGGTTGGCTGGGGGTAAGAGGAGGGGGTCCCGGCGGGAGGGGCCTATGGCCTCCTGGGTCCTCAGTGTGCCCTGCTGCTGGCCTGGAGAGGTGTGTTGGAGGATGTCAGTGTGAGACGGAGGTGAGGACACCCTTCCTGCTTTGAAGGGGAGCAGTGCCAGGGCGGGCTGCCCTGGGCCCTGCTGTGCCAGGGCCACCAGTGACCGAAGCCTTGAGAGTCCACAGTTCGGTACCAGTACTGTCCCAGGGCACCGGTACACTGTCTCTGTCCTTTTCTCTAACAGTGACGCTGACACGGTGGAAGGGAGAGTTGGGTCTGAGCCCAGGGGCTGCATGTCCAAAGGCGGAGGGCCCTGCGGCAGGGGGCCCGTGGGGGTCAGAGCCTCCGTGGGTGGAGAGGGCAGCCAAAGGAGGTGTGTGGGGACGGCCCTCTCCCTTTCTGGGCTGTGTAGCCCGTGCTGCTGAGCCTTGGGCCCAGGTACTTAGGGGATCACTTGCTGTGCACTCAGACACGGGGAGGGGCCGCTGCCTCGGAAATAGTCGGTGACTTCAGACCCCTGGCTGGCCTGGCCTGCGTTCATCTCCTCCCCAAATAGCCAGGGGCTGGTGCTGGGTCCACCCTGTTGCCCAAAGCCCAGGATGGCCTGCTGAACTGAAGCTTCCAGGATAGCTGATGGCCACTCACCTTGGTTGGGATCTTACCCCCTCAGGTCCTATGGTGAAGTCCACCACCAAGGGGGTGGCCCAGATAGCCATCCACCCCTCGCTGTCCACAGGCTAGGTGGTTGCAGCGGATTTCCATTTCTCTAGGGCTGGGAGGAAGAGGAAGGAGAGGCACTGGAGCTAGCTTTCCGTGGAGGGGCTCCGCCAGAGCAGAGGGCAGTGGGGCCGACTTGAGGGAGGACGTACGTGTATGAATACGTGTGTCTGTGTGGACCAGGCCAGGCCTGAGCACTCATGGGTCGAGGCCCCTGCGTGCACTGTCCTTTGATTCTGAGGTCCTTGTTCAGGATGCTGGGGTGGGCTGAGAACCTGGGGCTTCCTGGCTTTGCCTGCCAGGGTCTTCCGAGCTGTACCTTAGGAGGAACACCCGGGAGGGGCAAGGGTTTGTCACAGAGGCTGCTGGGAATCCTACTTGAAGTCAGAGACCAAGAGGACCCTTGGGAGGTGACTTGATTACACACAGGGGAGGCTGTTTTCCTGTCACTGAAGGCACAGACCACCCTTCCTGGGGAGGGAGGCTGCCTTCTGTTCAGGCGTCTCTTGTCAACTGGAGGCGACTCCTTGGAGGGGGGTTTCAGCGGGAAGCCAGCCTGGGCTGATGCTCCGGGCAGCGGGGAGTGAGTCTCTGGGTCATGGAGCGGGTCTGGGTGGCACCCTGCAGCGGCCACTGCCGGAGGGGACCTGCCAGCACCGGGTGTCCAGGGCCTTGGATATGAGCCCAGGCCCTGGACTCCAGAGATGATACCACCGCCAGCCTCTGTCTGGGCATCCCGATGGGTGGGGCCTGCCTCTCCCTGGCAGGGGTCAAGAACGCCTGAGAATGCCTGGTATGGAGAGACGGTCCTGTCTGGCTGAGCGCCTGGCATGGGAGGAGTGGCACGTGTAGGCCGCAGGAGCCGTGAGCATCAGGGCGGGGCGGCCTCCCTCTCGCCTGGCGTCCCCAGTCCACCCGCAGTCGCCTTCCCCACGCCCCAGGGAAGGAGTCCTGGAGCTCCTCCAAAGCTTTTCTTGTCTCCCCCTAAGAACTGTGTTGATGTGCCTGTGTTCATAGAGGACCCAGTATGGGCAGGCACCGCTTTGGCCCCTGGTGTGAGGGACAGTATGAGCAGGGTGCCTGTCCCTCACCCAGGTTCCAGGGCCAGCTAGGAATAGCCATCAGCGTTGTTTTCTGTGGGTCCAGAGCCCAGTATTGTGCGCAGTCAGGCCTAACATGACTTGTGGACAGTGGCTGCAGCTCTGCTCAGAGAAGGCCAGTGCCACCTGGTCCCAGATCAGCAAGGGGCATGTTTGTAGGTACTGCGAGGCTTGAGGTGCTGGGCCCCATGGGCCCCAAGGTGCCCTGGGAACCAGTGAAAGTGTCCTTAGGGGACCTATGGTTCCAGTTCTGTTTTCTGCGGGGCCATAAGCAAGGCCACCGTGAGAAAGTCTGGGTGGTCAGCCCTGCCTATGCCCTGCTATTGGCAGTCCCCGCCCCGCTTCCCTGGTCTTCCTCTGGGTGGTTCAGTCCCACACACTCTGGCGATGTTGAGAGACAGGGATGCTGGGAAGTTCCACCAGGACCTCAGCCTCAAACAGATGGATCATCTTGTGTCCAGCTCCGAGAGTGCAGGGCTGAGCCCATGGTGGGGGGCCGGGGCGGTGGGGGGCTCTGAAAGAGGGAACCATCCACAGTGGATGGAGGTCCTGCTCCCTTCAGAGAAGCGGGCTGTGGAAGAGAGAAGGCTGTAGGCCCAGCCTGGCCTGGGAGCACCTGCTGGGGGGCACAGGGGTCTGGGGAGGGGCCCACTGCCCTGATCCTGCCTTTGTTGTGAGGCAGTGTGAAAACACACGAATGGGAGTGTACAGTGGTTGTGTGCATGTGTGTAACTGGATGGAAGGGGCTATGAAGTCGTGTGTGTGTGGATATGTGAGTCGGTGTGAGGGTTTAGAGCATGGGGGCTGTGTGTGTGAGTGTGCGTTTCCATGAGGCTGGCTGAGTGTAGGGGATGTGATTTCGTGTGGCCTCTGGAGGAGGTCGGCAGTTCGGTTTGCAGGAAATGCAGGGACACTGTCCCGCACCGCCCCCTCCCCCTTTCTGAAGCACAAGTCAGGGCAGAATGAGGTCTGGCCTCACCCTGGAGTCCCGGGAGAGGCGAGGAGCCCGGGACTCCCGCAGGATCACGAGGTCTCTCTCCGCGGCCAAGGAGCCCGAGACCACCCCCCCCCCCCCACGCCGCCGCAGCTATCCCCGCGGGCAGACCGAGCGGAGAGCAGAGCCCAGCGGCCTTCCCGGAGGAGGTGACTCGGGCCGGGCGGGCCGCTCGCATTCCTGAGCCCTGAGTCAGCGCGGCCGCCCCCTCCGGCCGGGCCCGCCCCCGGCGCGCACGCCCCTCGTTCCATGGCATTCCCGGGCGGGCGGGCCGGACGGGCGCGCGGGCGGGGACTCGGCGCGGGCGCCCTCCCGGCCGGCGGCGGCGGCAGCCCCTGCCCGGAGCCCTCAGGACCCCCGAGGCCCCCCGAGGACCCCCGCGACCCGGGGCCGGCGGCGGCGGTGAGTGAGCGCGCGCGGGAGCGGGGCGCAAGGCTCCGCGGGCCGGGCGGGTCCCCGGCCCGCGTCCGCTGCGCGCGGGGCCCGTGCTCCGTCCGCCGCGGCCGGGGATGCGGGCAGCGGCCGGAGTCGGGTCGGGTGCGGGGTCCAGGCCTGGGTCCGGCCCCGGGGTCGGGCGGGTCCCGGCGCGGAGCGTCCGGACTTTCCTCCCCGGACTTCCCGAGCCACCCGCGGAGGCGGCCCGGCTCGGGATTCCTCGCCCGGCGCGCCGCAAAAATAGCCCAGGGCCGGATTAGCACGTCCGCGCGGCCTGACCGGGCCGGACAGCTCGGCTCCAGCCGCCGCGCAACAGCTGAGGGTCCTGCGAGCTGTAGGGCTCGCGGCCCGGGGCCGTCCCCGGGCCCCTCCGCGCTGCGCCCTGCCCCCCCTCCCCGGACGAGTTCCGCCGCGGCCCCGCCGGTGGGTGGTGCTTCGAGCCGAAACTGCGGCTCCGGGGGTGGGACTCCTCGGATCGTCCCGTCGCAGCCGTCGTCTCCGGGTCTGGGAGACTGTCAGCACCAGTAGCCGGAGCTGGGGAGCGAGGGGCGGGGGCCGGCCCTCCGTCCCGCTCCGCAGCCTCTGTCTCCCCACTCAGTAAGTCCCGGAACTGCAGGGACCTGGGAGCGGCTCCCCAGGACACCCCCCTACCTTGTGCTTAGTGGCCGGAGGAGCGGAGGTGGGGGGCGTGGGGGCGTGCCTGGAAACAGGCCTTCTATTGGCAGGCGAGACCCACCCAGGTGCTCCGGGCACTGGGGGAGGGCCTAGGCCTAATGGGGGCCTGTTAGTGGTTGGATGCGGCCTGGGCAGGGGGTCTCGCAGCCCGGCCTGCCCCTGGCCCAGCTGGCTCCTGACGGGGTGCGTTCTGTGCAGCGTGGGCTGTGTGTCCCTGTGTCCGCCTGGGTGGGCGGGGCCTGGATCTGGAGGCCGTAGCCTTGGACTGGGAACCCCCCCCCCCCCCCACCTTGGGACTTCCTGAAGGAGAAGATTCGAGGATGAAACTGGCTTTTCAGGTTTGGCCCAGCTAGATGCTGGGTTCTCCCCACCTCCCTGAAGCCAGCCCCAGCCCTCTAGAGAGCCCCCAGAAATCAGGAGGAAGGAGAGGAACCCAGCAGCTGTCTGGGGTCCACGAGGTCCCCCCGGGCAGCCCCCTGGGCTGCACCCCCTGCCACCGGGGGACCGTTCTGGGCCAGCTGGGCTCTTTTCCATGAGAACCAGGCAGAGGTAGTAGGTGGGCACGGGAGTCAGTGGCCCCACGTGGAAGGTTCCGGGCCCCAGGCACCATCCCAAGCCTTCAAAGCAGCTGATCGGTGTCCCAAGGTGTGGGCCGGCTAACTGAGGGCGGCCGAGCTGGAGGATGGCTGGGACCGTGTCCCTTGTGCTGGTTAGCGTCCCAGCCCAGTGCCTGTCCTTAGGAACTCCTGTTCTCAGGGGGCCTTGGCCCAGAGGTGCTCACTTAGGTCTCCTCTGCCTTTCAGCACCTCCCTCAGAGTCTTCTCAGCTCCTGGCCCCGGCTCTGGGCATACCCTGTTGCTCTTTTCCCTGGATGTGAGGTGCTCCCCTTCTGGCTCCAGGTCCCCGACTTAGGTGTCTGTGACAGGATCTGCTTTCTGTCCGAGGATCGCGTTCCTGGCTTCTGCCTGTTTTCTGGGTTGGGTGTGTTGCGTGTGTTGGAGGGTGACCCCCTCCTCCCTGAACTGAGAGGCTCTGGGTTGGGATAGGGTGGAGTTGGGGGTCCAGATGGGATGCCCCCGCCCCTGGGGGGCTGTGGCCAGCGCCAGCTAGGCGGACACACAGGTCCCTTCGACCCCAGCTCCTGGGCAGACGCAGTCCAACGCTTTGAGCCCCCTTGGAGTCACCACTGGCCTCTCAGGGCCTCTGTGTTCTTATCTGGAAGGTGGCTACAGAGAACCCTTCCCAGGGGCTGTGTTAGGTCAGCAGGCTCTGTTGGAGCCAGGTTTCAGGCCAGTGTGCCAGGCTGCTGATGACAAGCCATTTCCGCTCTTACAACAGACTCCAGGACTTGGCTTCCTTCCCCTCCCGGGACCTCTCCAGTGCTCTCCAGGAGCTGGCCCGTCCTGGGAGGAGGTCGCTAAGGCCGAGGGTGTCAGGTCTGTGGGGGAACTTCTGGGGGCGCTGACCTGGGGCCTGGCTGCTCACCTGCCCTTGACCCAGGCAGACTGGTCCCTGTGCAGCTTGAGGGAGGGTTCCCCTAGCCCCAGAGCCCCAGCGAGGCCACAGGCTGTTGCAGCCAGAATTGGCCATAGCTAGACTCCACCCTCGCGCCCTTGCTGATGGACGCCGGGGCCCGGCCCCGCAGCCTCTCTGAGCCTTGGGGTGCGCTTGCCCTGTCGGGTATTGTCGCAGCCAGTGGGGTCAGGGGCTTTGGTTCCGGCTGTCAGTGACCCCCGGGTTTGGGTGGTACCCCTCCCCGGGACTTGAGCTCCCTCTGCACCACCATCCCTGGGGAGGAACCTGAGTGTAATTATCTCTAGGAATTCCTGTGCCTTCAGGGGACCGCCTGAGCCAGGAGCCTCCGGTTCTGTTACTGGCCTTCTGCATACCTGTTTGGGGTGATGTCTGTCCCGTGATAGGTGACGAGGGAAGGTGGGATTGATGGGTCCCCTTGGGGATGGGCAGAGGGGCACTTTGGGGCCATCAGCAAGGTCTTGGGCCTGCCCTGCCGCTGTCGGACCTCATTTCCTTCACAGACAAGCGGTGAAGTCTGGGAGGGTTGAGGAGGACTGAGGACCCGACCATGACCAATTTCAGCATTTATGCCATTTATACGTAAGACAAAGAGGCAGAGAGAGGCTGGTGACGTGCTTTGCTGCACAGTAGCAGGGGGTGGGGAAGGCCTGTATTCTGGGGTGCCGCACAGTGAGTGATCCCCGCTCTCGGGGGATTTCTGGGGTTAGGCATCCATTTGATGGGGTGGAACCGAAGTGTGAGGGTCAGAGGTCAGGGCTGTGGTGTGGAGGCTGGAGGATTTGGCCCCTCCTGGGATCTCGCTCAGGTGAGGCATGACGGGTCTGGGCGGGTGTCCTGGGGTGGGGCCCACTGCTGCTGCTGACCTTGGTGGTGGGCGGTCCCCTGCAGGGCAGGGCCAGGGTGTGGCAGGTCTTGTCCTGGGGCTGGGCGATCCCCACTGCCCACCCGGCCTCCAGCTGCCCACAGTTTCATGGTGGCTCTGGCCGCTGTCTAAGCTGAGCTGGGGCATACCTGCGCCCCCCCCGCCCCACGTGCCGCCAGTGTCCTCCTGCCTCTTGGTCACGGCCTCCCAAACTGGGTATCTCTGCAGGCTCCCATCTCCAGGATCCTCCCATGGCTTCTGCTCCGGTCCTACAGGCTCTTGGGACGTTGCACTCCCCCACCTTGCCCCCCCCTTTGGCTGCCCTCAGGGAGTTCTCGGGAGCCAGCAGGCAGGGACCAGCCTGGCTGTTGGGTCCCGCTGTGTGCCCGGCACTGCTGTGGTCCCTCATTTTCAGAGGAGAAAGTGGAGGCTTACAGAGGGTTGCATGTGGTGAAGACGAGCGGGTGTGCCCAGTGTCTCAGGCCAGGCTCTCCCCTGGCTTCCTGGCTCCCCTTCCCATGGCCCCCACCCAACCCCTGCACCGGCCTCTCATCCCCAGGGCAGGAACAGGCTTCAGTAGGACCTTCCCCTGTTCACCCAGCCCTCTGCGCTGAGGCTGTCCATGGAAAGCAGCCCTTGTGGTCCTCTGACCCAGTGGGTCCCTCTCGTCCCCCAGCCTGGTCTCGGTCCCTCATCCACCGTGAGCCCCACGCTTGTCCTGTGCTGCCTGGGATGTCTGGGTGTCATGTCTGCCCCTGTTTCATGCCCCTGGCTGGGCTTAGGCCCCACTTGTAGCATTTACTAAGCCGCCGTGTACACTTTCTACTTGACGTCTCCACGCCCAGTGCAGGGTCTCCTGGTGGGGCTGGGCTCTGGTGGGCAGCCTTGACTGTTGTCAGCCTGACTCAGATGCTGTGTGACCCTGGGCCATCAGGCCCTCCCCGGGCTGTGGTTTCTTCCGGCCCTGAAGGGGGTCAGTGGAGCAGAGATGCTGAGATCCTCTGGGATCCCCCCCAGAGGGGTTGGCTGGGAACAAGAGCCCACTGTGCTCCTGGGGGAGGCCCGGACACTGGGCCACTGTCTCCTTTGGGTGGGCACTCTTTGTCCTCTGGGCCTGCCCCCTCCTGCTGGGGCCCATTCTGGGGCACCCCCCTTGTGAATCCCACCCACTTGAGGCCCAGATGGGGAACTGTGCACAGAGGGGTGGGGCAGACCAGGAGCCCGAAGCATGGGGGCCCCTGTGGGTTACAGAGCACCCCCCACTGCCCCTAGAACAGGAAGGACTTGGGTGGAGGTGAGGGGCACCAGGAGATGTGGGCAGACGGGCACAGGGATCGGGTGCCTCCCTCGTGAGCTCAATGGCCCTTGTGTTCTTGGGGCTGCCTGGAGGCCCAGCCTAGCAGGGGTTGGGAGTGTCCCTGTGTACCTCACCACCCTTTTCCCAATTCTTGGCTTGTTCTGTCCCTGCCCCGACCTCGTCCTGGGTCCGCTCCTCCTCCCAGACCCAGTTGAAGGGTCTTTTTCGGGAACTGTTCATCACTCTAGATCCTGAGGACGGGCCCAGTGTTTCCCAAGCAGCGGCTCGGACCAGGCCTGCCTTGGGCACTGTGGGCCCAGTAGAACAGCGCAGCCTACACGTGGACGGTGCCCTGGGCTGTGCCCGGGAATCCGGGGCTGGGAGCATCTGCCAGGGGTGGGGCCAGTCTTCTGACCCAGGCTGTGTGCAGGGGTGAGGCATGGCAGGAGCTGTGAGCCAGAGGTAGAGAGCTGGCTGTGGGGAGAGGCTGCGGGGGCAGCAGAGCTGGGAGGGTCCTGGATGTGTGGGGTGCTGGGAGCGGTCAGCTGGCGGGGTTCCTTGGACTCCTAAGTCGAGAACCAGTCCATACCCCTGGGAGGTGCTGGGAATGTCTGTGGAGGCTCCTGGGGAGGCCAGCCCCCTGGCGCCTGGCCTGGGGCCTCCTGGTGGCCAGTCTGGGGCCAGGAGGAGCTGAGCGCTGGCGGGAGGGGCTGTTCTTGGTGATCCGTGCCCCCCTGGTCTGTGTTGGGGTTCCGCTCTCTCGGGTTGGGAGAGCTGCGAGTTGCTCTGAGCGGACCCCTGGCTTCACTGTTCTGTGTAAGCGCCGCGGAAGCTGCGGGCAGCCCCTTGGGCCGTTTCTGGGAACGAGCACCCCCAGCATGCGGCCTTGACCTCGGGGAAGGCAGGCCTCTGTTCTCTGAGACTCTGCTGGCCTGTTTGTAAGGCGGGGGGTGGTGGTGGTGGTGGTGGTGGTGGTTCTGGACCTCTCCTCAGGCAGGCGAAGGGAGGCTGTTTCTAGAGGCATCCGTGGGTGGGGCCCCAAACCCAAATTTTTTTTTTTTTTTTTTTTTTTTAGATTTTATTTATGTGAAAGCAAGCGTGGGAGCGGGGTGGTGGCGGTGGTGGTGGTGGCCGTGGCGGTGGGGGGAGGGGAGGGGCGGAGGGACATGCGGCCTCCCTGCTGTGTGCGGGGCCTGCCTCCACCGGGCTCCCTCCCAGGACCCTGAGATCCTGACCTGAGCGCGAGTCACGGGCGCCTACCCCAACCTGAGTGTCAGAGTTGGTCCAGCTCCCAAGCTCTTGGATGTGGCAGAGGAGTTTTGGGGTCTCCAACCCCCTGCTGTCTGCGCCCCACACTGTGCTTTGGACCCCGTGTCCAGACACCTTGCTGTCCTTCTTTGGGAGAGCTGCCCTGAACGGGACCTCCTGTAATGGGAGGGGACGCGGCCGTATGGTCGTTGTCTCTCCATCCCCTGGACAGAGTCAGACCCTGGGCTTTCCAGCCCGGGTCTCAGGTGCTCAGGGAGGTGCGGGGCGTGGCTGGGGGCCGTCCCGGGGTGCGTGGCGCCCCCTGGTGGTCCTAGCCGTCACCCCCACCCAGGTGGCTTGGGGAAGCAGGCAGGATCTCCCAGACTGGTGGAAGCCCTGTGGCCACTCCTCCGGGAGCTGGAGGGGTCACGCCCCCTGTGGTGGGTGCACAGGGTCTCTTGTCCTTGCAGCAGATGGCACCGGGGCTCTAGGGTGAGGTCTGGGTCCGACAGGGCTGAGATGCAGACTGGTGTGGGACCTGGATGTCACCTTTTCAGGAGGACGTCTGTGGCCCGGGAACCCTAACATGTTGTTTTCCCTGTCATATGTCTCACGTTTTAACATAGCGTGTTGACTGACTTACAGGTTATTGTTTTTTTTTTTTTAAGATTTTATTCATTCACTTGAGAGAGAGCGAGTGTGCGCATGTGTGGGGCAGAGCAGAGGGAGAGGGAGAAGCAGGCTCCACGCTCAGCACACGACCCTGAAGTCACTACCCCAGCAGGAAGCCAGAGTCGGAGGATGCCCAACTGACTGAGGCACCCAGACTCCCCGTGCTTAATTAGGGGTTATGTTTGGACGGTGTGCGCCAGGAAGGCTGGGATTTTGTCCCTTCTTGTTTCCTTGTCTCTCCATCTGTGTATCCCTAAGCTCCTGGGAGTGGCTCTTAATGGACGCTCAAATATTTGTCACGAATGTCTTTCATCAATGAACGGATTTGTGTTGTCTGAGGATCTCGTTCATGCCCTGCAATGTCTCTTGGGGCGTGGAGTTCAGAGAAGGGCTCCAGGACCATCCCTGGGTGCAGCAAACCCTGGGAGGTCTGTGGGCACTGTTCCTGAATGCCCCCTGCCCCCCTAGGGCCGCCGTGCCCCTCCAGCGCCATGAGCGAGGCCCGCAGGGACAGCACCAGCAGCCTGCAGCGCAAAAAGCCACCCTGGCTGAGGCTGGACATCCCGGCGGCGGCGCCCCCAGCGGCGGAGGAGCCTGGCCTCTTCCAGGTAGGCCCCGGCCGGCAGGGGCTGGGGGGGTGCCCTGTCCAGCCTCCTCACTGCGACCCTGCCGCCCAGCCCCTGAGACGTCAGGCTTTCCTGCGGAGTGTGAGTATGCCTGCCGAGACCGCCCGTGTCCCCTCGCCCCACCGTGAGCCCCGGCGGCCTGTCCTGCAGCGCCAGACGTCCATCACACAGACCATCCGCAGGTAGTCTCCTGGTGCGGCGGCTCTGCTGGCCGGGGGGAGTGGTGCTGGGGGGCTGGGGCTTGGCACTTGCGTCCCCTGCAGGCACGGGGGCTGGGAACAGAGCCAGGGTTCCTCCTGTCTTGGCTTTCTCCTTGATCTCTTTCCCCGGGTCACCCTGTCCTCCTTCGTAGATCTGGGGACCAGCTGCTCTCCCCTCCAGCACTTGCTTTCTCCTTCTCTGTCTCTCCTATCCCCATGCTCTGGTCCCCGGATAGCCGACAGGTGCGCTTCGGGCGTGTCCACACTCTGCCCCTCTTGGGTCCCCCTGCTGCCTGCAGGGCTCTCCCGCAGCGCTGGTCTCTTTCTCGGTCCCTGCTCAGGTACCTGGGGCCGGGCGTGAGTGTGCGGACGTCAGGTGGCATGCATGGCTTGTGATCTCTTGGGGCTGCCGGCACTGTTGGTGTTCCCTGGGGTTCCTGAACAGTCGGTGCTGGCAGTGGTTTTCCTTGCATGGCCTGGAGGGACGGATGGCTTGCCTGGGCTTGCAGTGCCCACTGCCTGAGTTCTCGGGCGTTTGAGGTCACGCTGCTGCCTGGGGCCAAGCTCCCTGGCTCCAGGCTGAGCTCTGCGTGCCGCCTGTGGACTTGGTGTCTGTCCCTGAACGTCCCTCTCTGTGACGGGTTGAGGATCTGTGTAGCATACTCATGGGGTGAGGCCTGCCGTCTGCGGTTCTGGCAGGAGCCTGGAGCTGGCTAATTATTCAGGGGGTGGCCGGGGCTGGAATCCACTGCCCTCTCAGTGAGGCCCAGCCCACCAGGCCTGCCCCAGTGTGATGGGAGGCTGGGGTTGGGGCGGGTGTCCGTGAGGAGGGCCCCTGAGGCTTCCCCATGCTGAGAGCCTCCTGTGGCAGGGGCACCGCGGACTGGTTCGGGGTGAGCAAGGACAGCGACAGCACCCAGAAGTGGCAGCGGAAGAGCATCCGTCACTGCAGCCAGCGCTACGGAAAGCTGAAGCCCCAGGTCATGCGGGAGCTCGACCTGCCCAGCCAGGACAACGTGTCTCTGACCAGCACGGAGACGCCCCCTCCACTGTATGTGGGCCCGTGTCAGCTGGGCATGCAGAAGGTATGCCCGTCCACTGCCACCTCCAGGCAGCCTCTTGCGCGGCTCCTGGGGCTGGGGCTGTGTGCCCACTGCAACCGAGGGGATCCCTCAGAGCTCCTAGTGGGGCAGGATGCTCAGACGGTGCCAGCAGGGCACCTTGGATACCCTCTGGGAACCGGGAGCCAGGCTAGGGGACGGGGTCCTGGGATCGTGGCCTGGGGCCCGTCTCTGGGTGTGAGACCATCTTGGGATGAACAGCAGGGCACAGGCACTCTAGGTGAGGATGGGGACCCTCTTGGGTTCCTGCGCAGCCATCCAGGGACCCACTGACCCACCGGGAGGGGTGGCAGCTGTGTTCTCTACGGCGGGATCTGGGGTGGGGAAGGACACCCTTAGCGATGACCCTGGCCTTGACTCTTACGTCTCCTTCCGTCTGCCAGATCATAGACCCCCTGGCCCGGGGCCGGGCCTTCCGTGTGGCAGATGACACGGCCGATGGCCTGAGTACCCCGCACACACCTGTCACGCCGGGTGCCGCTTCCCTCTGCTCCTTCTCCAGCTCCCGCTCGGGCTTCAGCCGGCTCCCGCGGCGACGCAAGCGCGAATCAGTGGCCAAAATGAGCTTCCGGGCAGCTGCGGCCCTGGTGAAGGTGGGTGCGGGGGCTAGGGTGTGTGGGGGGGGTGTGGAGCGAGGGTCCGGCAGCCCACACGCCGCATGCTCCCCTCCTTGCCGGCAGGGCCGCTCTCTTAGGGACGGCACGTTACGCCGGGTGCAGCGCCGAAGCTTTACTCCTGCCAGTTTCCTGGAGGAGGACACGGCGGACTTCCCTGACGAGCTGGACACGTCCTTCTTTGCCCGGGTAAGAGCACACGGACATCCCTGCGACCCCGCCGTCTGCGTGTCCTGCCCTGATCGCCCCTGTTTGCTCAGGAAGGAGTCCTCCATGAGGAGCTGTCCACGTACCCGGACGAGGTGTTCGAATCCCCTTCGGAGGCTGCACTCAAGGACTGGGAGAAGGCCACGGAGCAGGCTGACCTCACGGGTGGGGCCCTGGACCGCAGTGAGCTCGAGCGCAGTCACCTAATGCTGTGAGTGCTGCCGGGCTGGCGGGGAGTGGTGAGGAGCAGCTGGGCCCTGGGACACAGGTACCCTGGAGGCCTGAGGCAAGGAGTAGTCTCATGGGCTGTGGCTGTGGGACCCGGGGCACTCTCCAGGGCTCAGTGGCCCACCTGCCTGACAGCAATGGCCCTGGAGGCCCTAGGCTGAACAGAACCCAGCAGGGAGGAGGCGGGTGTTGTACTTAAGGCTTGTAGATCGCCAGGGGTGATGGGGGAGCCTTAGGTAGATAGGTTGGTAGGTCAGGTCATAGGTCGAGTTCCACCTCTCCATCTCCAGAAGAGCTCCGAAGCTTTCTGGGGTAAGGAGGACACTGGTTGACCCCATGGCACCATCCCTGCTAGATGGGAGCGAGAGGTGGGGGAAGGTCAGTCTGGTCCTGCCAGGAGGGATCACTGCAGGCCGGGCATCTAAGGCGGGAGGTGACATCCCCCTTCCCCCCAGGCCCCTGGAAAGAGGCTGGCGGAAGCAGAAGGAGGGGGGTGCAGCGGCCCCGCAACCGAAAGTGCGGCTGCGGCAGGAGGTGGTGAGTGCGGCGGGCCAGCGGCGGGGCCAGCGTATCGCCATGCCGGTGCGCAAGTTCTTTGCCCGGGAGAAGCGGCCATACGGGCTGGGCATGGTGGGCCGGCTCACCAACCGCACCTACCGCAAGCGGATCGACAGCTACGTCAAGCGGCAGATCGAGGACATGGACGACCACAGGTGCGCCAGGCGCGGGGGGGTGGGGTGGGGCGCAGCTTCAAGCAGGCAAAGCGGGGTGCCGGGGCGCGTCCGCACCCCCCTGAAGCTCTGCCCCGCCCCACCGCGCAGGCCGTTCTTCACCTACTGGCTCACCTTCGTGCATTCGCTCGTCACCATCCTGGCGGTGTGCATCTACGGCATCGCGCCCGTGGGCTTCTCGCAGCACGAGACCGTGGACTCGGTGAGCGCGGCGCCCTTCCCTGCCTGGCCCAGGCGTCTGCAGTCTGGGCCTACACTCCCTCTGCCACAGTCGGGGAGGAGAGTGCCCGGGCGGCCTCTGTGAGCTCTCCCATCTCCAGGTGCTGCGGAACCGCGGGGTCTATGAGAACGTCAAGTACGTGCAGCAGGAGAACTTTTGGATCGGGCCCAGCTCGGTGAGGGCAGGGCCTCGTCGAGGGCCTCGTCGGCATCAGAGGGTGGGGACCCTGGGTCGCCGAACCAGGTCCATCACTGCCCATCTCGCTCGCCCGCAGGAGGCGCTCATTCACCTGGGCGCCAAGTTCTCGCCCTGCATGCGCCAGGACCCGCAGGTGCACAGTTTCATCCGCGCTGCGCGGGAGCGGGAGAAGCACTCGGCCTGCTGCGTGCGCAACGACCGGTCGGGCTGCGTGCAGACATCGGAGGAGGAGTGTTCGGTGGGTGCGCCCGCCCCGGTTTGTGGTTGCTCTGGGGCTTCCCAGTGAGGGCACTCCGCTCCCCTGCGCGCCCTGACTCCTGCTTGCGCATCGCAGACAGCAGCTGCATTTGGTCTGGGACTGGGGCACGCTCTCTGTGCGCATGCAAGTCCTGTTCTTGTGCACGTGTCTTATGTTGACACAAGTGGTGCTGCCTTACTCTTTCCACTAAACAATTAAAAGAGACACCCCCCCCCCCCCCCCCGCCCCAAGGATTCAAGTTAAAAAAAAAGTTATTTAAAAAAAGATTTATTGAGAGCACAAGCTGGTGAGGGCAACACAGGGTCGGGGAGAGCTGACTCCCTGTTGAGCACAGACCTGGCCACAGGCTGGAGCTCACCACCTGGAGCTGAATGAAGAGTTGGAGGGGTACCACCGAGCCCCCAATCCGGGCTTTTATCACCTCGTACGTGGAGGTGCTACAGTTTGTACCAGTTCCTCATTTGGGTTGTTTCGATTGTGAAGCTCTTAGGAATTCTGTTGAGCCCCTTTCAACAGTGCCCCCACATGCTTGCATGTTTCTGGAGTGAAATTCCAGTGCCACGGGCTGTGGGCTAGCATGAGAGTCTCAGTGGCTTTGGTTTTGATTCCTGTCTCCTGTTGGCTGCACTGGTCAAGGGGTGGGCTCTGACTGGGGGTCGACTGTGTCCTCCCACAGTCCACGCTGGCAGTGTGGGTGAAGTGGCCCTTGCATCCCAGTGCCCCAGACCTTGCCGGCCACAAGAGGCAGTTTGGCTCTGTCTGCCACCAGGACCCCAGGTCAGTCTTGATGCCTCTTTGTCCAAGCTCTGTGGGGTGTGGGGGAGAAGGCATAGCCTCCCCTGTTGTGGAGCTGGACAGGTGTGGGTGCCAAGGAGATAAAGGATCTGACCACATACTGGTTCATGCAGAGTGTGTGATGAGCCTTCCTCGGAGGACCCCCATGAGTGGCCAGATGACATCACCAAGTGGCCGGTGAGCTGGAGTAAAGGGCTGTCCCAAGCAGTGTGGGGCCCAGGGTTGGGGGAGGCCCTAACCCAGCTCACCTGCATTTGTGACCCAGATCTGCACCAAAAACAGTGCCGGGAACCACACCAACCACCCACACATGGACTGTGTCCTCACGGGCCGGCCGTGCTGCATCGGAACCAAGGGCAGGTAGGTGCGCTCGTGTGTGGCCGATCCGGGGGTGGGAGGTTGCGTTGCCCTGGGGCCCCTCTCCCTCCCCAGGTTCTGAAACGGCCCCAGCTGCCCCCCTCCAAGTCTTCTCAGCCCTGGCCTGGCCTCGCAGGTGTGAGATCACGTCTCGGGAGTACTGTGACTTCATGAGGGGCTACTTCCACGAGGAGGCCACGCTGTGCTCGCAGGTAGGGCTCTAGGGTGAGTGTCCCTCCCGTCGCCCCGGCTGCAGTGGGTGCTGACAGGCCACTCTGCACAGGTGCACTGCATGGATGACGTGTGTGGGCTCCTGCCCTTCCTCAACCCCGAGGTGCCTGACCAGTTCTACCGCCTGTGGCTCTCCCTCTTCTTGCACGCCGGGCAAGTGATACCATATGGGCTGAGCTATGCCAGGTGGGGTGGGTGCCCCCAGGGACTCTAGGTGTGGCTGGCCAGATGGTGGAGGGGTGGTCTCCCCGCTGAGACCCTGCTGCACCCCGCCCTCCCTGCAGGATCCTGCACTGCCTGGTGTCCGTCTGCTTCCAGATGACCGTCCTGCGGGACCTGGAGAAGCTGGCCGGCTGGCACCGCATAGCCATCATCTACCTGCTGAGTGGGGTCACTGGTAACCTGGCCAGTGCCATCTTCCTGCCATACCGGGCAGAGGTAAGGCTGCCCCCAGGGCAGGGACCCATCCCAACTGGCTCCGTGTCCAGCACGGAGCGTGGGTCCCTGCACAGTCCAGCCTGGGAACATCTCCTTTTGGCTCCTCAGTGTTGACGTGAGCCCCCGGAGACAGGACGGGAGACAGGGCTCTGGGTCCGGCGAGGGTCTGCTGGGCCTCACCAGCTCACGGACACCCTCATTGTTGCCAGGTGGGCCCGGCCGGCTCCCAGTTCGGGATCCTGGCCTGCCTCTTTGTGGAGCTCTTCCAGAGCTGGCAGGTCCTGGCGCGGCCCTGGCGAGCCTTCTTCAAGCTGTCGGCGGTGGTCCTCTTCCTGTTCACCTTCGGGCTGCTGCCCTGGATCGACAACTTTGCACACATCTCGGGCTTCATCAGCGGCCTCTTCCTGTCCTTCGCCTTCCTGCCCTACATCAGCTTCGGCAAGTTCGACCTGTACCGCAAGCGCTGTCAGATCGTCGTCTTCCAGGCAGTCTTCCTGGGCCTCCTGGCCGGCCTGGTGGTGCTCTTCTACTTCTACCCCGTGCGCTGCGAGTGGTGCGAGTTCCTCACCTGCATCCCCTTCACCGACAAGTTCTGCGAGAAGTACGAGCTGGACGCACAGCTCCACTGAGGGGCTGCCCCAGGCCTCCCGGGCCCGACCTTGGCCTGCGCGCCCGGTGTGCGGCCGGCCGGTGCCCTGCACTGACCTCTTGTGCCTTGCTCACTGTGGTGGACTTCTCGTCCTCCAGGGCGTTTACTACACTAGTTACCACGATTACCTTCTAACGAGTTTTTTGACGACCACCTCGTGTGGCCAATAAATGCACCGGGAGCGTTTTAGCTGCCACTAACTTACCAGCGCTGCCTCCTCTTTGTGGTCTCTGGCTATGGCTGTGGAGGGGGGCGGGTCCTTCAGGCCTCTTCCTCACCCTCCCCTCCCGCTTATGGCTCTGCAGAGTGGGGAACAAAGTGTGAGACACACCTCCCAGTAAAGTCCCTCTGCCAGATGGCTGGCTGGACCTTGTCCCCGTCTTTAGGGTGACTGGCAGCTGACAACGCCAGTTGTGCCCTCCCCCGCCCCGAGAAGTACCTGACCCCAGCCCTCCCTCTCCAGCCAGAGGCTGCCTCCCTTTCCAGGAGCCACAGGGTGAAGGGTGCTGCTCCAGGCGAACCCTGGGAACTGAGGCCGGAGACCTCACCCACATACTGTTGGATGCAAGGCCCCTGCTGCCCCGTAAGCGCACAAAGCCAGCCATCGACTTTATGTCCCCTTGCCATAGAAATCACGGTAGAATCACTGGTCTGGTGGCCGGGGGATTGTGTGGCCGCAGGGTTCAGAGCAAGCAATGGAGACCTCAGGGCTCCCCCACACCATTTTCTGCCCTTGTGTCCTCTCTGTGAATGGGCAGCAGCACGGCTTCCTGCTCCCAGACTGTGGCTTTCTTACTTTTCAAACTGAGGAGCAAGTAGATTTATTTTGTATGCAAGGCCAGGCCCACGTGCCGCGCAGCTTGGCTGTTCGGGCCCAGGGCTCAGCTTCGTTCCAGCTGGTACCAGCCACCGGCACAGAGCTGTCCGTGTCCGGATGTTCATTTTTGCCTCAGCTTTTTGATGAAGGACACCTCATCTCGATTCCGGATACCGTAACTGGAAAAGAAAGAGGACTACAGTGTGTGATCGGCAGAAGCTGTATCTGACTCCTCACCTGAGATCTGTGAGGGACCAAGAAGGAATGGGCAGGAGGAGCGCTGTGTCCAGGAAGGAGAGGAAGTGGCAGTGATCATCCTCTTGCCTGCACACACACTGCCTCCCCCTGGCTCTGGGAGGCCCTTCACTGCCCCTATGCCTCCCATTCCAGGGGGGAGGGCCCCCAGGAACCCCCTTGCAGGAGGCTCTCAGTCCAGCCAGGCACTCTCCGGGTATTGCGAGTTCCCCAGGAACTGATTTAATCACGACTCCTCATTCCTGGGAAGAAGCCCCAGCCCTCTGGTGGGGCTTGGGGAGCTGGCAGGCGAGAGACCAGATGCCTCCCTGCACCTCAGAGCGTGGCCCACACTTACTCTCGCAGCTTCTTCCTGTCATCTGTGAGCTTCTCTCCTGCGGAGGTCAGGTAGTAGGTCCTCCACACGTAGGACCTGTAAGGTTCAGGGGTTCAGGAACACCGCGGGCAGGGTGATGGGGCAGCTGGGACACGGGGCTGCGTGTGAGATGGGCTCAAGACACTCAGCTCGGGGCGACCCAGGACAGGCGGCCTCGTCTTGGCTCTTCCTGTACCATGCACGCGCCGGGCCCGATGGAACTCTAAGGAGGCACTGACTGCTCCAGGGGCTGTGGTGGGCCTGGCCTTACTCACGAAACAGGCTGCAGTACCGAGACCCAGACCACAACCTCTGGCCCAGCAGGCCTGGGAGAGCACCCAAGGGACCATGGGCGGGACCACTGACAGCTGCCCCACCTCCAACCCGGGAGACCCCTTACACTGGAAATGCCCCGAGGTGCCCCCGTTAAGGAATCCTGGTGGCATGCTATAGACGCCAGAGCAGCTGAGGCAGGAGTCCCAGGCACCGGCCACGCCTGAAGGCTCACCAAGACCTCACAGCACCAGCGCTTCCCACAGCCCCACTTACCAGCTGATGTGCTGGATGCCCCCCTCACGCTCTTGCCTGAGCTGCACATATCTCTGAATGGCCTTCTTCAGGTCCAGGACGGTAGCATTCTGGACCACAACCACAGCTGCAACACAGGTGGGAGAATAGGCACGGTGGGAATCCTCGGACGGCAGGAAAGGAGGCCAGCAGACTGTTCTGGACGAAGACTCAAGTCCAGGTGGAGTGGGCTTGTGCCTGGCCCAATACCCCTGCACATGCCCCTGAGTCTCCCCCAAGCCGCCATGTCAGTACCCCGCCTGTGGGAAAGCTGGGCTGCACGGTCCCGGGGAGATGGCGAGCACTTACGCATGATTTCTCCGTCCATCTTGCATACTCGGACTGTCATTGCTTGGCCGTATTCTAGTGCTATTTGGGAATTGACTTCTTCCAAAGTAACCTACAGAAAGACCAAGGGTGGGAGCCCGGCTTGTTGAACAACAACAAGAGAAAACAAGCTAAGAGTATCCAAAAAGGATAAGAAACAGATTTCTTGCGTCTGTGTCTCTCGGCTCCACCCACATTTTGTATTTAATGCTCAAAGCGGATGACAGCTCAGGAAGAGTACAGAGAGCAGGGAGGACCAGGGTCAGATCTGGGTTCTGGGCTGGGCAGGAGCACAGACACTGTTGAGTCCAGGGCCCAGGACAACGTGGAGTTGAGGCAAGTGGGCAAAATTCACCAGTCCACCCCCATCCCCGCCGGCCAAAAGCAGTCACAATAAAAAAGCCAATACAACCTTAAAAGCCCGACAAGATGGGCACCTGGGTGGCTCAGTCGGTTAAGCGACTGCCTTGGGCTCAGGTCATGATCCGGGAGTACCAGGATCGAGTCCCGTGTCCGGCTCTCAGCTCCAGGGGGAGTCTGCTTCTCCCTCTGACCTCCTCCCCTCTCAAGCTCTCTCTCAAATAAACAAGTAAAATCTTTAAAAAGAAAAATAAAACCCGACAAGTTCAGTCTACGACTCCAGGAAGGGCTGAGAGCCGTACGGAACCAAACTGAAAGCGATTAACGAACACCGGTCCCGGTCCTGCTCCCCATCAAGGGTGCGTCCCGTACGCCACGGACGACCTCTGCGTTCCGCCCCCGTGTGTCAGAGGGTCCTGCGCGGACGCGCGTTTCCGTGCGCCCCTCTCCATGCCGCGCGCCCCCGCCGCCCAGGCCCGGTTCCCGCGAAGACCCCCGCTTGGGCCCAGAGGCGCCACCTCCAGGGCTGCGGGCCGCCCCAGGGCCGTGCGCGGCCGGCGGGGAGAGGGCCCGACCCCGGCCCCCGGCGCCCGCGCGCACCTGGATCGGCAGGTCACAGAGCAGCGGGTCCTGCACGACCATGGCGAGACCCTCCTGGAACACGTCCACCGCCTCGGAGTGCGGCAGTGCCTCCTCTTCGTCCTCCTCGTCCTCCGGCGCCTCGGGCCGCGCGGCCGCCTCCGCCCCCGCCCCCGCCCCGGCCCCGGCAGGCTCCAGGTCGCCTCTCCGCGCGCGCGCTCCACCCGCACCGCCGCGGCGCGCCCGGGTTCCGGCCGGGGCGACCGCGAGGGGGCGGGACTGTCGCAGGGACCGATGGGGAGCTCGAGGGGGGGCCAGCTGACGGGCGCGCCGGGGCGCGAAGTCGGCCCGTCCATTGGCCGGCCGGGGGGGCGGGGCAGCTGCCCAGACCAATGGGCGCTCGAGACGGGCGCGGCGGCGGCGGCGGCGGGCGCGGGGGCTGCCGGGATCCTGCGGGGCGCCGGGGGCCGCCATGCTGCTCTTCTGTCCCGGTTGCGGGAACGGGCTGATTGTGGAGGAGGGGCAGCGCTGCCATCGTTTCGCCTGCAACACCTGCCCCTACGTGCACAACATCACCCGCAAGGTGCGGCCCGGGGTCCGCCTTCGCCCGTCCTCGCGCTCGCGGCCGCCTCCCGCCGGCTACGGGTCCTGCCGCGCGTCCCATCGCGTGCGCCCGCGATCCGGCCGCCAAGACTCAGTGCAGCTCCGCGGGTCCCCGGCCGTCTCTCCCGCGCTGCGCTCCTGACCGCGCCCCGGGGCTCCCCCTCGGGCTCGCGGCCCGTGCCTCCCCGTCCGTCTCCCCCGGGCTTGCGGCCCCCCACGCGCGCTCCCGGCCCCTGCCTCCCCCTTCCCCGGGCTCGCGGCCCCCACGCGCGCTCCCAGCCCCTACCTCCCTCTTCCCCTCCCCCTCCCCCGGGCTCGCGGCCCCCACACGCGCTCCCGGCCCCGTCCCGAAACATCCCCCTTCCCAGCGCGGACCCCAGGACCCCAGCCAGGCCCCACGAGGGTGCCGCCCATGCCCGGCCTCATGCACGCGCTGTCCCGAGACCCGAGGCGTTCTGCGAGGAGCCCGGTCGCGCACGCAGCTGCGACCGGGCCTTTGCACGTGCTTTCTGCTCGGTCTGCTTTTCCGGGGGGCGCCGTGCCCCTCGGGGGCCCTGTTTCAAGTGGTTGCTCCGTTTACAGCGTTTCGGCGTCTTCCCTGTGTTCCTGAGGGCCTAAGGCGTGGGAGGGCGGGGGCTTCTCGGTTTTGGTGCCGCTTAGGGCCGAGGCCGATCCTCGAAGTAGCGCGCGCGCGGGGCGGGAACGACGCGCGCGGGGTCGTGCCTCGTCGGTCTCCAGCGTGAGCTGCGTGGATGGGAAACTCGCCCCCCCCCCCCCCCCCGTGTGCGCGGGGCTGCGCCGGGCTGCCGCGGTCGCCGGCTGCGGGGGGAGCGGACGCCCAGGGAGCCCTGACGTTCCCCGGGCACTTGGCAAGCCGGGGAGCAGCCCAGGTGTGGTCTGCTGGTCAAGGCCTGGGGCTGCGCTCTGCGGGCCGTGCCGGGGAGGGGACGGTCCCACCTACCGGCTTTCCTGCCGCTCTGGTGCGTCCTCCAGTGCCCGGAGCGACGCTCTCACCCCTGTGTGGTCCCTGCGCCGAAACAAAGGAGCGGCCAAGCAGGCTGCCTCTGCGAGGGGGGCAGCCCAGCGGGGGGTTCCGCGCGGAGCTGTCGTCTTCCTTTACCGGAGAAGCAGGGACGCGTGCCTCAGAGCGAGGGAAAGGACCGCGGAGGGTGGCGGGTGCCTTAACGCGGTAAAGCCGGCCTGCACCGTCCTGAGCGCGGGCTCGCCGGGAAGCAGACGTGGGTAGGGGGGGAGTGGGATGTTCTTGCTAGTCATCGCCAGGTGCAGGGAGGGGCGGAGGGGTACCGTCTTCCCTCGCTCCTAACCCGTGCTCTGTCCCTGGGTCACGGGATCCTGTTCTTAGGGGGCCCTGGCGGTCAGTAGTAGCCTGAGAACAGGACCGCTGCTGCTGTTCCATCTGCTTCCACAGTCACTCCTTAGGGCTTACAATGCATTTACTTTCTTTGTTCCTGCTTTAAAAAGGTTTTATTTATTTGAGGCAGAGAGAGAGAGAGAAAAAGCCGGTGAGCGAGTATGGGTGTGGGGAGGAGGGGCAGAGTAGGGAGCCCAGTGCCTGCATCCCAGGACCCTGGGATCATGACCTGAGCTCCACACAGCTGAATCCTCCTCTTTGGGACTGCGGAGACCTGGATTCTTTAAATGCCAGTGCTGAGTTCTGCGCTGTGAGAGGAGAAACGTGGGACTGCTTTAGTGTCCCTCCAGTCTCTGTTGAAGGAAGCAGGTCTGGGAGACCCTTGAAGACGGGAATGGTTTGGGGGCCCAGGTCTGTCCTCCTCCATTGTGTGGATCCTGAGGGCCCGCTGTTCCATTAGGTGACAAATCGGAAGTACCCGAAGCTGAAAGAGGTAGACGACGTGCTCGGTGGGGCAGCGGCTTGGGAGAACGTGGACTCCACCGCAGGTGAGTCGCGAGCAGTGATGGTGAGGCACGGGGCTGCCGTCCTGGGTCTGCATCAGGGACGCCGAGGACTGGGGAGCGCCTAAAGAGAAAGTTTCCTGAGCACTTGTTAGACTGACAGTAATGGCTCAACTCCCACCCAGAGTTGGACGGGCCTGGGCCGGGGTCTCAAAGTGACCTCCCAGCGTTTTAGGACCTTGGAGGCCTCCCCGGCCCTTCCTGGGGCTGTTCCATGTGCGCTGGGTGTGGAAGACAGCGGTGGGCACCCCATGCACTCCGAGGGCTGGCCGTGGTGGGAGCGGCGGTTACAGGAGTAAGGGAAGTCAGAGCCCGAGGAAACACATGGGGTCCCTTGTTCTGGTGTGGACTTTTACATGTCAATGTCAGAGAGCATTCAGCTGTTTATCCCGAGTCTTGTTCGTATGCGGAGGGGGGAGACGTGACCAGTGAGGGAAAGGGGGGAGCCCCAGACAGTCCTGGACTGGGAGGACCGAGAGCAGCTCCTGTTCCCTGTCGCCTTTTCCCCTGTAGAAGAGCGTCCACATCTGATGCGGTAAAATTGGCATCGGCAGAATTTGATAAAAAAAAAAAAAAATGACTCACATACCTAATGTTTGAAATGGTGTCTGAGAGTGTGATGGACTGGGTCAGTTTCTCAGGGTGAAGTCACTTTGCCTCGAGGCACTTGGCAGAGGTGTGGGGCGGAGGGGCGGAGGGCAAGATGGCCCTGAGAACAGCCCGAGGGCTGTGGCCAGGATGGGTCCCTGCCCTGGAGGGTACGTGTGTTCACTGCCCGCGGGGGCTCTTCTGGGAGGCATGAGGGCCCACGCCATGGAAGGGCTGTTGGAAGCCTCGCAGGAGTGGACCCGTGATGCACAGGTAGCCACCGTCCCCTTCCTTGTGACGTTCACAGCCCGTCTTCAGCAGATGGGAGGAGGAGAAGGGGGCCAGGGAGGGAGCTGGCGTGTATTCCCGGTCACAGGTCTCAGTTCCCTCACTGCGGGAGCATAGTGGGACCGGTGCCACTAGCGGTTGCCTGAAATCCTGGCACAAGGGTGCCCAGGCAAGGGATGCCAGGTAGCCGGGCCGGGACAGGGTCTTGCTGCCTTTCCGTGACACCTCCTTCTAGCAGGTATGTCTGGCTATGGGCAGTTTTGTTTCTGTTTTTGTTTTGAATGACGTGGGTTACTCGTTCTTCTGTTTCCAGAGCCGTGTCCTAAATGCGAGCATCCTCGTGCCTATTTCATGCAGCTGCAGACGCGCTCTGCCGACGAGCCCATGACCACCTTCTACAAGTGCTGCAGTGCTCAGTGTGGACACCGCTGGAGGGACTAGGGTCCGGCTGGCCTGGCCGCGTCACTGTCTCGGACCTCACTCCCCAGGGTGCACTCCCCGCCAGGAGTGCGAACTTTGTCCAGAGGCGTCTTTGTGGGGGTGGCGGGAAGCTGACCCGTGGAGGGGAGCTGGCCCAGGGGCCTGTAGATGCAGCCCGCCTGTCGGTCCGCGGATGAGCTCACTGTGCCTGGGGGTCGCGTGTGCGGAGTTGGGTGTCCGCTCGGAAGTGTGCTCTTCCGGCGTGCACCTGTCGGGGCCGACAGATGTCCTCTAGCCATCACCCTTTTCAGATGTGTGCCCTGTCGGCAGTTGCGAAGTAAAGTTGTGTTGATAGTACATCGATGTCCCTGAGTATTTAACTGTTAACTTATTTTATCACCATCTGTTGTGAACGTTTAATTAAAATGGAAACCTTAATGCTGCCTTTTCAGTGTTTCATTTTTTTTGCCAAGAAGTGTGTTTTATTGTCATTAATCATAACCTGATTTGCTGTAGTAGCCCAGGGCACACTGGAGGGTTGGGCAGTCTGCCTGGGGGTCCTCAGAGACCCGCAGGCCTGTCGTGTCGCCCTGGGTGCCCGGTCCACAGTGCGGCCTGTCACATGTGTCCACCGGCAGGTAGTTCTTGCTCCACGGCATGGCCGGGCAGAGGTCTTGCAGGTGACGAGGGCAGGGAGTCCCCTGGGTGCTTAGGATGGTCACTCTGCTTCTCCCCCAGGGGGGCCTTTGCCTGGGTGGGTGTTCTCCTCCAGCGTCTCCGTTTTCCCCAGCTTGGCCTTCTTGACGTGTCCAGCCTCTGCCATTTCCTTAACGTGATCTGTGGCGTTGTGCTCTGAGCCCGGTGCCTGGTCCTCGCACTCGTGTTGCTACCGCAAGAGACCGCGTTCAGGGTTTTCAGTGCTTTGAGACGTTGACCTCAAACTCCTGCCACCCTTCGGGTTCTTCTGGTCAAGAATCACTGATGACCTGGATTTCGGGCGGTCATTTCTGTTTGGGTTTCCTAGGATTGCAGTAAACTGGTGAGATAGAAGGCATTTCTGCTGTTTTCCTTCATCTTTTCTCCTGCAAAAGAAAAGGGATGTCCCAGCCTGGAGGGGGACCGGATGGCATTTTGCCGCCGGGCTGGTTTCTTGCCCAGGACCTCGGACTTCATTACGTTCCCAAATTTCTTCCCAGTGAAGTCTCGTTTAGGAAGTTGCGGGATGTGAATTCATACCCCTGATACGGGTGTGTACGTTTTCGAGACTCGCATCTTTTCCAGAAATGGCTAATCCTGAAGTCTGACATGGCGGTGCGTTCTTTTGGCTTCGTTTTGTTTCAGGTAGGCTCCACGCTGGAGCCCCACGTAGGGTTTGAACTCCTGATCCGCTGGTCATGGCCTGAGGCTGAGATCAAGAGTTGGCTGGTTCACTGACTGAGCCACCCGGCGCCCCAACCTGATGGCTTTCTTTTTGCCATGACACGTAGCCCGGGTCGTGAGCCTGTGGTCTGTAGTGGGTCATTCCCCGGAACAAAACAGCGTCTTCCGGTTATGCTGATGGAATGTTAGGATACGGGCATTGCCCTCGGTAGCTTCTGTTTGTTGCATCAGTTTTTGTGGTTTCGTTTTGTTCACACGTGCACAGTTTCCTCGGATCTTCTGCAGATGCCTGCCGTCTGGTCAGTGGTAAAGGCCAGCACGTCTGCTGCTTCGTGGTGAGACAGCGGCGAGCTGAGCTTCTGCCCTCATTCCCCTGTGTACGGTGGTGATGACGATCGTCCAGTGCAGGGGTTCGCAAACTTCCGTCAAGGGACGGATAGTAAATATCTTCGACTTTGTGGCTCAAGAGTCAAAATCTAGGAAGACAAACTTCGACAGCCTTTATATAGACAAAACCCGACATGGCCGCAGTCCTTGGGTGCAGCGTTTTGTGTGGGGGTCTCCCGGTGAAAGAGAGGATATCGGTTCACTTAAGGGGGCTTCAGAGTTAGCAGTTCTCTTCGTGCAGACAGATGGCAAACAGGCATCTGTCAGTGCTGGTTAAGTGCCGGGAGCATGTGAAGTCGGCTGTTGGTGTTGCCGGCAGGTTGGAGTCTACCGATGGGAGTGGCGGGTGGTTTCCGCAGAGAGCTTGCTGTGGTGTGGGAGCGGACGCCAGTCCACGTTCTACCCACCTAGTGTTTTCTCGGTTTTGAGGATAGTCTTGCCTCTGGGGTTGGGTGGTTCTCTGCGGGCCGGCTCCAGCTCCGTGCGGGGCCCTGACTCTCCAGAGACACCCTTGGGCGGTAGCAGTCACATCGGGGAGTCGTTGGGGTTCGAGGGAAATCACTTTGGATGACGTGGGTTGCCTTCCTGCTGCTCCCAGTGCCCTTAGGTGTTAGAACCGTTCTCCGAGGGGCCGGGGGTTTTCAGTCTAATCTCTTGGGACACACTTCAGCTGCTACGAATACACGCCAGTCGCCATCCTCACAGCTTTCCTGGCTTGGGTAACGCACGAGCCACTAGGAAATTTAATTTAGTTGCTTCATTTTTGTATTTAATTTTTCTGGAGAAATTCTGTGCCACGTTGAGAATCGTGCCAGTGACCGGGTCGGCTCCAATAACGTTGACCTGCTGGGGTGCCCTTGTGCCACCAATTCAGGGTCCACTTTCTGGTTTCGTCTCGATGCGTGTGCACTGGGAAGAGGTTAAGGGAAGGAAACACGTGATATGTTTGTATGACTGCTTCACGCTCAGGATTGACAGTCCTGGGGATTCTCTGGGGCTCTCCCTGGCTCCCAGCCTCCGGGAAGGGCTGTGCACTGACTTTCACGGATGTCCTCTCTTATGTCTTTTTCTTGTTTTCTGCATTGTTACGATACTGTGTTTTTCTCTTATGTATTTTCCTTTTGGTTCTTTTCTGCAGTGTGTATCTCTCCTCGCGTATTTCCTATGTCTTCCTTGGGAGTATATTTTCCTTCACAACTTGGAGCATAAACCTGTGCTCATTCCAATAGGTTGGTCCTGGGAGTCCCTGTCCATCGACGTGGGTCACCTGGTTCTGTGTCTTCCTAAGCCCGATACTCTCGGGTTCATCTCGGAAACGGTGAATGATGTAGACCACAGATACTGGATTCTGTTGGGTTTCTCCGGAGAGGGTGTTTCCTACTGGAGAGGGTGTTTTGTACTGCTCCCTACCGCAGGCTATAAACGCGGTGTCTGATCTTTAACCCTTCGCTGGCTGCCTGGAGTCACTCTTATGCATGGAGTTCGCGGGGAGCTAGAGATTTTGTTGTTTGTGTTGGGGGCAGAGTTTCGATCTAGAATTTGGTGCTCTTCTCCCCTCCAGGTTTCCTCCCTTTCCCACCTGTGTGGTTTCCCCTGGAGGGGTCATGGCTGTGGTGTGGGTGCTGTGGTCTGACAGACTTGAGGTGGTAAATTCTAGTTTTAGCAAGGTGGGAGGGACCCTGTCAGAGGGAAGGAACCTCTCTTTAGACGGGTCCTAGAGAAGCTGCAGTCATCGTAAAGGTGTGTGTTTCTAACAGGTAAGGTGGGCGTCATGCTGAGTGAAACTTAAATAGTAGACAGCTCTGTGGGGGTCGCCTGGGCGGCTCAGTCTGACTCTTAATCTCGGCTCAGGTCACTACCGCACCGGGTATGAGCCTTCTCCCTCTCCTTCTGCCCCTCCCATCTCAACAAAACAGATGCGTAATGTATGTTTGCCGCCAGTCCTCAGGTGTTCACGGGCTTAGACTTCTGGTTTCATCTCTCTGTGGGTCCTGGTTCTTTGCAGAGCTCAGAGCTGCAGCTCCGGGTCCTCCAGACCTAACCCGAGATGTTTTGATGCAGAGACACACATGCACACTGAAATGTGCCCTTATTTGGTACCCCAGAGAACACACAGTAAGTAAGGGAAAAGAAGCATATCTTCACTAATAATCAGCAAAGTGTAAATGAAAGCGCCGCGAAATGTGTTTGCTTAGGAGATAGGCAAAGATTACAAAGACTGATACTGTGTCCTGTTGGGGACAGGCACTCCTGGACTCCGGGTGGGAGTAGATGTTGATCCGTGTTTGGAGGGCCACGTGGTAGGATCAGTATTTTAAAATGCTGAATCGTATTGTTTTTAGTTTTTATTTTAAAAATAAATTTAGATTTTATTTGTCAGAGAGGGAGGGGGGCGTGTAAGCAGGGGCAGAGAGAGGGGGACGCAGGCTCCCCGCTGAGCAGGGAGCCCAATGCGGGGCTCGATTCCAGGACCCTGAGATCATGACCTGAGCTGAAGGCAGGGGCTCAACCCACTGAGCCACCCAGGTGCCCCATTAAAATGCTGAGCTTCAGACCCTGCATTTCCACCCGTAGAATCAGTTGCACAGAGGTGCTCACTCTGGGTATTAAGGGTCCCTGCCCAGAATCACTCATTACCTTTGTTTAAAATTGCGATTATGGAAATTAACGTAATGTTGCAAGTCCTTCCTCAGAAAATAAAGATAGCACACATGGCAGCAATCCCAATGTCTCCCGGCAGGATTATTGAACTGTGGCATGTGCTGCCGTTAAAGGCACTAAACGGGCTTTTCTGTGCCGACCTAGAAGAGCATCGAAAAACAGGAGCCAGGAGTCCACCCGCTCGGCGCAGCCTGAGGCCAGGAAAGACATACACCTGTTTGGGCTTCCCCCTCGTGTGGAAGGACTTGTGCCTAACTTCTCACAGAGGCGTCCTCTGGGGTGAGAGAGCGGGGACTCATTTTTTATTTTCTTCTGTGTCGTTTGCTCTCCTTGACGTGGGAGTGCATCACTTTCCTGTTTAACCGCCTCTCCAGGGCTGTTTCTCGGAAGGGTTCCAGTGGACACTGCCCCTTGCCGGACGGGTCCCCACAGCCCATGTTTAGCTACCTTCCGTGTCACAGGGAATGAAGGGTCACCCCATGTCCCAGTCCCCGGGCTTGGGGTTAGCGGTGGTGGTTGTCTCCCAGCCCCACTTGGGGCAGCCGCTCTGCTCTGCGTCGTGGTTTTGATATGGGCGGCCCGTGTGAGCCGCGGGAGGTTTACGTCACTGCTCACTGCACTTATAGCCTGAGTCAGGCTGAGAGGCTTTGCTGCAAGCACAGGAACAGTCATCTCCAGGTCTGCAGGGTTGGGGGCCCCTCTGACTTGCCATGGGACCCAGCAGGTGCATCTGGGAAGGTGAGTCTGGCTGTCAAGACAGCCATTCTGGGGCCAGATGGTCTGAGCTGTGGTGGCCCGGACTGGAGATGAGGTCCAGGTCCTGGGGCCGGCAAAACCCCTTCAAGCCCCCATGATCTTGGGGGGCCTTTGAGCAGAAGAGGAGCCAGAGTCTGGGGATCCCCCCGTTGGGGCTGTGGGCGGGCAGCAGGTGAGAGTGTGGTCCTAGAAGGAAGGTCATCTTGGCCAGGCGGAGGAAGGGGAGGTGAGGGTTCCTGCTCTGGTCCTGTCCCAGTGCCCTCTTCCCAGGGGCCAAGGCACACACCTAGAGACAAGGTCCGCCTCCGCAGGGGGTTCAGGATGCATTTCTCTTCCTGTTGGGGCAGGCATGGGACCTCACGCCAGTCACACAGGTCTCGCCCTAGAAGAGCCTGGTGTGAGGAGGCAGCAGAGCCGTGGGCTTGGCTGACCTCGCCGCCGGGGGCTGCGGCGGGGAGGTGGGTTCTGGGCAGAGGAGGGCCATTAACAGGTGCAGGAAGAGCAGGTACAACATTTAACCCCCTTTTGCCCCCAGGTCCCCTGCAACCCTGTCAACATCCTTATTCTAGACCTTTCCTACAGCCCTACCTGCTCCCCTGCTCCTTTCCTGAGCTGACTGGCCTGGCTTGGGGATGTCTGGTCTGGCCAGAGAGACACTGGGGGCGGGGGGGGCTCAGCAGGGCTTCATGAAGGATGTGTCTTTGTCCCCCCGAGGCGCAACTGGGGCCAGCTCATGTGTCTCCCCGGCTGCAGCCTGGTGTCTCCAGGGCTCCCAGACCCGCTCTTTCCAGCTGCAGCCCCTCCTGCCCACCCCTCTCAGTGCGGGGAAGCCGGCTCTACCTCTCCCCAGCCTTCCCTGCACCTCTTCTGCGCCCACCCCGGCTGGCCTTCCTGCCTCTGAGCCTCCAGCCTGTGGCCTTCCTGTCAGCATCCCTGTAGGAAGCTCGTGTTCAGGTCCTTTCCGCCAACAGCACTGGCAGTTTCCACCTGTGCTAGACGAGCCCCTGGGCGCTCATGTGGCCTAGAGGCACTGGGGGGACTCCTGCCTCCATCTCCAGCTCACTGTTTATCACAGTCCCCATGTCCTCCTGTATCTGGTTCTTGGGAGCCAGGGCCTGAGTTTCTCCGCCTTCCCCAGCAGAGAGAAGAAAATGCTTGGTAAGTGTCCATTGAAATAGCAGCCTCCTTCCTCTGGAGGGAGCTGGACGGTTCTCCATCCGTTAAAAACACAGCGTCTCTGTAGGAGGGGACAGTAAGTGGATGCAGGAGTTGGCGTGAAGCCCGCTTGGAGGGTGTGCTACAAAGGCACCTTGCTCTGGCGGGGCCTCCCCGGCCTCAGTGGGTCCTTGGGGGCTGAGGCCCATGGCGGGGAGGGGCTGTGTCTCTCTAGAGACCTGCCTCGGGTCTGGCCCTGTCGGTGGGTTCTGGTGCAGGGTCCAGCTGCAAGGCAGCCCATGGCTTTGTGGTGGGCCAGTAAACCAGGGCAGGAAAGCTGTGAGGCCCCAGCGGTCAGACCTCATGGCCAGATCTTGACCCCAAGGTCACGGAGGAGATGGGTCCTGAGAAGGGACCAGAGTGCTCCAGGGCTGAAGGCGTGTCCACAGACGTGGGGCTGTAGTGCTGGGTGGTGGCGTCCTGAGGGGGATGCCCTGGTTCACCCCCCAGCCCTGCAAGCCGTCCTGCGAGGTGGTGTCGTGTTGTCCGAGCGGTGATGAGGTCCCCCTGCTGTCCTCGCAGTGCCTGTTCCTGGACCAGGGAGTGTGTGGGTAGGGGTTTCCACACTGCCTGGCCTAGTGCCTGTTGTCGAGGATGCGGGTGGCCAGAGGAAGGACAGGCCAGCGGTGCCCAGGGCGAGGTGGGTGCTCCCAGGCTGGTGTGACTACAGGTCGGACCTGTGCTGGGAACAGAGGTACCAGGTGCCGGCGTTGGGCACGTTGCTCCTGACCCCGGCCTTGATGGCCACAGCTCGGGGAGGGGCGGCCCCATCCAGCTCACGTCGTAGACCCAGAAGCATCCTATGTGGAGAGTTCGAGGAGAAACGTCCCCGTGTCCATCTCTGCTGCTCCCCCAGAGGGGTCCTAGCCCTGGTAGCTTGCTCTTGTCCCTGCCCTGGGGCCAGCCGAGCTTGGAGCCACCCCACACCATGCTCTGGAACCATCCGCTCCTAGGTCAGTCTGGGGCAGGAACGGCCCAGTTCAGTGTGCACAGAGGAGTCCTTCCACCAGGGCCTGGCTCAGCTCCTGGCTGGGAAGTGGCTGCCATCCCTCAGGCCCCCAGACCTTGGGCTCACTGTGATTCTGTCATCCCACACCCTGCCTTGGGCTCTGGTCAGGCCGCTCCCTCATCTCCAGCCCGGCATGCACGGGAGGGGATGCGAGGTGTTGGGCAGAACTTGCCTCCCATGCTGTGGCTGGGGGTGCCGGGGGATGGCGTGCCATTTTCCTGAGCAGGGATTGTACTGGGGTCTGTCCTGCGGGTCCACAGAGAGGCTGCTGGTGTGTTGGAGGGGTGTGTGCTGCCTGGGTGCGTGCGGGCTCCCCAGGAGCTTGCGTGCTGTGGTCTGTGAGCACGGTGCTGCTTGTTGGCCTCCTTATCACCCATCAGGCTTGCGTAACCAGGCTCACCCTGCTTCCTGCTTCGGAACTATCAGTGCACCATCTGGAGCTACGAATGGGGTGATCGGATGTCAACGGCCTCCCCGCACCCAGGCACTTCCTAACACCCAGCGCCTTTGTCTCCCGTGAACCTCTGGTCCCCCCGGGGCCCTGCTCTCCTTCCCAGGGCGGGTGCTCTAAACAGGGGTGCGGCCGTTCGGCTCAGGGAGGGCCCTCTGTTGCACGGACACCCCACTCACTGCCATCCTCCTACTAGTCCCCAGCGGGTCTTTATTTACGGATGCAGCGGGGAGAGAGGGTGTGTGGGTGTCGGCAACATGACCCTGGGCGAGGCACTACCCCTCCTTGGGACTCGGCTGGCTTGTCAGGAAGCGGGGACGGTCTCTCTACCTCACGGGGCTGCCGTGGGAATGCAAGCGTGTGATGCGTGCTGCATGGTTGGCCCAAGGTTGCTGTGACCTGATCTCCCTTGCGTGACGGGACCTGGGACCATGCTGGCTGAGGACATCTGTCCCAGAGAGGAGGCTTCTAGGCAGACTCAGACACTTGCTGGTTGGGAGTCCGGAACCCAGCAGGAGGCCTGGGTCTGCGGGCACCATGCTGTACACCGCGGCCATTCGGATCTTCCCGAGCTTCCGTTTCTTAGGAGAACAGCTTAGCCTCTGGTGCCCAGTGGTGGGACGTGGTGAGGGGGCAGGCGGTGACCCACTTGAAGCCCTCCACAGGGGAGACCTCCTGGGGACAGTCCCATGGGGGTGTGCTCAGCCCAGTCCCTTGCAGGACGGACCTTGGAGGCTGAGGCCCTGACGCGAGAGCTGAGCGCCTGGCTGCTGATCTGTGCCTGCATGGGTGCCTGGGTCGGTGCAGCTGTCTCCGTCCAAGGGCAAGGAGGAGGTGAGCACGGGGCACTCGTGTCTGTGGGGGTGGTTGGCAGAGAGCTTGGGGGCAGGGCAGTTGTCTGTCTCACTCCACAGGGAAGGGTTTGGCTGGACGTGCTGGGGCGCTACCTCCTGGGACCAGCCTGGAGGTCCCACCCACACTTCGTGGGTCAGAGCCCTTCACCTCCCAGCCCTGCCCTTGAGGCCTCCTCCTGGGACCACTCTTGGGGTCGGCCCTGTCAGAGTGTCCGCTGCAGGTCTGACCCTGCCCTGAAGCACGCTGTGGGCTGCAAACCGTGCCTGTCCCCAGGGCTCGGGGCGGGGGCTGTCACCTGTCTGAACAACAACATCCTGAGGATCCACTGCCGCTGGTCGGCCCCGGAGCCGGGCCGGGGACCCCATGCCTGGCTGCTCTTCACCAGGTGAGGCTGCAGGGCCCTGAGGGCGGGGTCCCCACGGTCGCGGTGCAAGGGCTGGGCTGGCGCAGTGGCCCTTGGTGCCGACACACACCCTTTCCAGCAACCACGCGCCGGGTGGCCGGCACAGATGTGTCTTCCGGGCCGGGGAGTGCACCCTGGTGCTGCCCCCCGAGGAGGTGCTTGTGCCTTCCGACAACTTCACCGTCACGCTGCACCGCGGCGTCTCTGGGCAGGAGCAGGTCAGCCTGGTGGACCCGCAGTACCTGCCTCGGAGACATGGTGAGGCCAGGTCTGGGTGCCCTGACGGGGAGCGTCCTGGCTTCGGGGGGCCTGGGGGCAGGGTCGCATGGCCCCTAACCTTCGTGGCCCCGTGGAACACCCGGGGCTCGGAGATGGGAGGGGAGGGTCCCCGGCTCCCTGGAGACATAGGGTTTGGGAGGAGGGTGAAGAGGAGGCTGGGCCCAGGGCACAACTCCAGTCACCTGAAATGCACCTGAGGCGCAGCAGGAAGGGACACAGTGAGACACGTAGGACGGGAGCTGCCGGCCAGACCGGGGGCTCTCTTTGTCTGGCTGCAGGGCCTGGAGTTGCTCACCATTGTCTTGTCCTGCCTGGGGCCTCGCTGGGAGACGTCACCATCGAGGAGACAGAGTCCTGCCTCCCAGGAGGGCCCCGGGCTGGGAGGGCCATGACCATGCCCCCGCCCCCTGACCCCCAACCTGTTTCAGACCTCGTTCCTGGGCATGCCGGCAGACACACCCTCACGCAGCCCCACTCTGTTTCAGTGAAGCTGGACCCTCCCTCTGACTTACAGAGCAATGTCACCTCTTACTATTGTGTCCTGACCTGGAGGATCAGCCCTGCTCTGGAGCCCCTGACCGCCATCCTCAGCTACGAGCTGGCATTCAAGAAGCAGGAAGAGGGCTGGGAGGTAATGCTGGGCCCACTGCTCCGGAGCCTTCTCTCGGCATTCAAGAAGCAGGAAGAGGGCTGGGAGGTAATGCTGGGCCCACTGCTCCGGAGCCTTCTCTCTCCTGGGAGCCGTGGCGGGGGGCCAACCCTCCCCCACAGGAAGATGTCCATGTGGATGAGGGGGAGGGGGTGCCCTCAGAGCCCGGAGCGTGGCTGTGCACACGTCTGTCTGAGCATGCGCAGGTCCACAGCTGTGTGTGTGCATGGGGGTGGATAAGTGTAAGTGTGCTTATGAGCCTGTGCCCGCGTGCATGGGCGTGGCTGTGTGGCCGTGTGCGGGCGTGGTCTCGGGGCCATGGGCCTTGTCCCCCCTCTGCGCCTGCTGACGGTCCTCTGCCCCACAGCAGGCCCAGCTCAGGGACCACATCGTCGGGGTGACCCGGCTCTCGCTGGACGCTGTGGAGCTGGACCCCGGGTCCCACTATGAGGCCCGGCTGCGGGTCCGCATGGCCACCCCGGAAACGGACGTGGAGGAGGAGCTGCGCTATGAGGGCCAGTGGAGCGAGTGGAGTCGGTCTACCTGCTTCCCCTCGCCCCCTCGCCCTGACCGAGGTGCGGCTTTCCCTCCCGGAGGACCTTATACCCATCCAGGCCTCTCAACCTCCTAGAGCCCCGCCCGGAGGTGGTCCTGCCCCGGCTGGCCACCTTTCCCTGGAGGTCTGGGATTTTGAAGGAGGGAACACACAGCTGCCCAGCGTCAGGCTTCTTGGAACCTGTAGTTACTGTGTCATGGGGAGAGACTGTGGTCCTGGGAGGCATGCCGGGCCTCTGCTTCCGTCCGCAGTGGGACGTGGTCTCACCTCTTTAGGGAGGGCTGGGCTGACCCTTGTGACCAGCTGGGGAGGGTGCCTGACCCCGATGACCTTGCAGATGGAGGAGGTGGGGCCCTGCGGTGGCTGATTCGAGAGCAGGCATGACACAGCCCATGGGCCTGGGAGGAAATTCCCACGGTGGCCCTGGGCACTCCTACTAGAGCTTTGCCACGTGGGTTTAGAGGAACACCTTGGTTCCAAGGAAGCTCACTGCCCCGGGGCCCTTCCTGCCCACAGGCCCCCTGTCCTCCTCTCGGGGGCAGCCCGGCAGCAGCACCCTTGTTGCTGTACCCGTCTTTCTGCTGCTGACCAGCCTGATCTACCTCGTGTTCAAGCTTTCACCCAGGTGGGTAGGCAAGGTGTGCGTGCGTGCGTGCGTGCGTGTGTGTGGCGGTAGGGGGGGCATCTTGGACCAGAGCAGCCCTCCCTCCCACCATCTGCCCTCCCTGCCATCTGATCCTGGATGGGCTAAGCCTCTGCCCTGGGCCTCTAGAGAGTTCCCCACTTGTCAAGTGTGTTGGGGGTTGTAGGGCCCCAAAGATGCTCAGGGGGACCCAAGTTCACTGGGACCGCATCACCCAAGAGCCTCTGGGGGTGCTCTGTGGTCTGCTGACTTTTAAACGCCTTCTCTGAAAAGACCGTTTTGGGGCCCTGGTGTGCTCAGCGCTCCAGTGCACGCCACAGAGAACCTACCAGATGTAGGGCCCGTCTGAAGTAAACCATCACCCGTGTCAGGGTGAGGGAGGGGCCTGGAGGAGACTGACCGGCTGCAGACTCACCGCAGAAAGGATGAGAGCGGGGTGGGTAGGGGTACTGGGCGGTGTGGACGCCAGACTTGACCTGGAGCAGAAGAGAGGTCTTCAAGCTCGTGAAACAGTGTTTGTATTGTGAGGATAGATTTTGGGGGGTCCGAGGGGATGGGGAGGACCCACCAGGAGGCCGGGAGGACCCACCAGGATGGCTGTGTGCCAGAGCAGTGGGGAGAGACGGGGGGGAGCCGAGGGAAGGCAATTGCAGGCCTAAGAAGGGAAGCGGAGGGGGCAGAGGACCGGTGATCCCCGCGGTGGGGACCTGGGGGGGCCACGTCCCCCCTGGGGAAGCTGGTGAGGCCAGTTTGGACCTGCTGTGTTGGAGTTGTGGGCCACATCCTTGTGGGATGGCCCGTGGCTCTGTATTGCTCAGGGAGAAGTCAGGTGGGGCAGGGAGCTGCCTCCTGTCTGCTCCCTCTGTGGGATAAGGACCCAAGGGGCACCCTGTAGCCCTGAGCCCAGCGTCACGACTCACCCTGTAAAGGATGTGTGTCTTGGTGTGTGTCAGTTCTACAGGGTCATTGGTCTGGCAAGCCACAGGGATGGGTGTCAGGTTTTGCCCCGAGAACAGGTTTTGCCCCGAGAACAGGTTTGGACCCAAAGAGCGGCAGGAGGTGGGGCGGCCTCTGGCGGGAAGGGTGCAAGGCTCCCACGGGGTCCAGTGCTTGCTGGAGCCGGGCCTCCAAGGACCCCTCGCTGGGCATGCAGAGGCCTCTAGCTGTCCCGTCCTGGCCTCAGGGTGAAGAGGAGCCTCTCCTGGAATGTGCCCTCTCCGGCGGCCTTCTTCCAGTCCCTCTACAGTGTGCACCACGGGGACTTCCAGGTGCGCGCAGCCCGCAGTGGGGAGAGGGCGGGGCTGGGGTCTCCCCCAGGTCGGGCCTGCCGAGGATGTGGGCTTCTGGTGAGATTGGGGCCGGTATGGGGCCTTTGTGGGTGCTTGGAGCTGTTTTTGGTAGACGTAGTGGGTTTAAATTTACACACGCCATCTCAGATGCGTCCAGACAATTAGCCTTATTCTCTCTCGCGGGTTTCTTTTTCTTTTGGGGGAGCGGCCCCTGTGAGGTATGTGGTCACGTCACAGGGAGACTATGGCCGCTGTGTCTCGTCCCAGCTTCTCTGAAGGCATCTGTGGGGAGGGTCTGCTGCTCACGCCGGCCTTGGGGTCCTCAGAGGTCCGGGGGGCTACGGCTGTGCCAGTCACTGAGGAGGGTCTGGCCCCTCTGGGTTCCCGTGGGTAGCGCTGCCACACTCCCTTTTTCTCCCTTTGTGGGCCCTGGTGAGCCCCACCTGAAGGGTCTTTACACCTGACGCCTCCCCTTCCTGCCAGCCTCGTGGCTCCTGCCCCCTGGGTGTGTGTTGGGGGGAAGCTCCCGTGGGTGGTCTCCGGATCCCCACTCCGGGCAGAGGACAGGACGGGATGCTTCCTGGGGTCCTTCCCCGTGGCCCCTGCCGCTGCCGGGCTTACCTCCGCCTCCCACTTCTGTCTCTCAGAAGGGAGCTGGGAAAACATGCTACAAGGGAGCCTGGGGTTTGAGGTTGTCGTCCAGAAGTGTACCTCCGAGCTTAAAGCTGAGTGTTCTACCCTCGGTGGAGGCCGCCTCCTTCTCCCAGGCAGCGGCCGTCACAGTCGAGAGCCCCAAGGTGACCGTCCTGGAATGCGTCATCTCAGCCACATGCACCCGGCCCTCCTCTCGACCCCAGTCACCCTCCCGGTGATTAGACCCCTTGGGGGCTCTGTGTTGCCGTGACTCGGCTCCCGGCACCCGGGCAGACACACAGAGTTGCGTGTGTGTGGTCCGCCTGGTGCGGTTCCTGGTCCCACCGAGGAAATACTTTCCTTTGGGAGGTGGGGGCCTCCTGCGACCGCATGGGGGGCCAGGGTCTGCTGCCACCAGCCCAAAAGTGGTATCCCCGCGGCATCTCCTGGTGTGTGTGTGAGTGTGTGAGAGTGTGAGTGAGTGTGCGTGTGTGAGTGAGCGGGGGTCCAGCAGCTGCTGCCCAGCCTCTGTAGCTGGTGCCTGGAGCAGAACCAGGGATCTTCTCTGTCCCCGGCACCCGTCGGCGCCTGTACCCTGTTCCAGGCTGCTGTGAGCGGGAGGCGGGGGGTCGCTGAGCGTCCTGACGGGCCTCGGGGTCCCGGGGCAGGTCTGTGGGCAGGCTGGCACGTGGCGGGTGAGATGGAGTGCTCCAAACACAGTCGTTGCTTGGACTCGGGGTGAGGACGCCGGGAGAGCTTCTGGGAGGAGAGGGGAGGCTGCTTCCGGGGCGGGTCCCGAGCCCGCTGCCTGAGTCCTTCCCACCCCCTCCCCCCATGCTGTCTGTCCTAGACCTGGACAGGGGCCCGCAGAAGCGGTGTGCTGCCGAGCCAGGACAGTGGCTGTTCCCCACGAGGAGCCTCGGAGTCCGGCGTCCATGAGGACATCGCGTGGCTGACCTATGACCCGGTGGATCCCTGGCAGTCAGTGATCCTGGAGGAGGAGCAGGAGGGCCCTGGGGCTGGCCTCCTGGAGGCTGCACTGCTGGCCAGGCCTGTGGTCCAGGGAGGCCAGCCGCCTGCCTACCTGCCGCAGAAGGACTGGGCCCCCACGTGTCCCCTCAGGCCAGCTCCCCCACCGTCAGAGGGCGGCAGCCATGACTACTGGACCCTGGGCTACTCCGGGGGTTGCCACACCCCCACTTTCCCAGGAAACTCACCGAGCATGGGGCCCAGCCCGGCTTTGGCCGGGGGCCCTTTCTGTGACCAGCAGAGCCTGGACGCCCAGCCAGGAAGTAGTGCTGTGGGAGCCGGTCACGGCCAGTGGCAAGACCCTGCTGCACAGGGCGTGTGAGGACCCCAGGGCCTTTGCTTCACCCCCGGCCTTCAGAGTCACCCGTTTCATCTAGAATGCTGACTCGGCCAACTGCACAAAGTCCGTTTTGTGGAAAATGGATGAAAGTCTCTCTGAGAATGGAGCCCTGTGCAGACGTCCTGTCTGGATGGGGGCAGGCCGGCCGGTGACCCCTACCCCCATTCTCCCTGCCCTGCCCGCCACCTCCCTCCCTGCTCTTGGGCTCTGTCCCGGCCCCCCAGAGAAGGGTGGTGTTGGCCCCGACCCCCTTAGAGGGCCGGCTTGCTCCTGGCAGGCACCACTGAGGTGGTGCCTTCCTGAGCTCTGTTTCCTGCTGTGACTCCAGGAACCAGCTGCCCGTGGGGAGGGGGGCCCTGAGGTGGGCAGGGGTCTGTCTACGCTGGGGCTTTCTGGGGTGGCGGCTGCTGACGTTGGAAATGGAGGAGCAGACAAGCGGGTCCCTGTCCATGGGGCTCCAGTGACCCCTAGGCTCTGTGCAGAGACAAGCACTTGTGGCCCCCGGGTCCCCCAGGTGACAGCTCCCTCTGCCTCAGACAGGCATCCCCCTCCTCCACACCCATGGAGCCCCTGGGGTTTTGTGGGGAGCCTCAGCAGAGCCAGAGCGTGGTCAGCAGGGGTGAGGCAGGGCCCAGAATGTATTTGTAGCCATAGAGAGCGGGAGGGGTGTGGACAGACGTGACGTGCAGCATCTTCAGTTCTAACCAAGGATGAGAAAAACCAGCGTGAATTCACGTCCTGGAACCCACCCCCGGTGGGCCCTGGGCTGGGGGCTTAGAGCAGCCTCTGTGAGCAGTGTGGCTCCTGTGGCTTCCCAGGGAACGTAGGCCACCTGCGTGTGACAAGTGACCCCCACAGCTGGGATACCTCTTCTGTGTGGCCAGAGACATCGCTCCTGTGGGTCCCACATTTTCTCTTCACAGTGCCTGGAGCTGGAGCACCCCTCGGAGGCTGTGGGATTGTGGGTGAGCTGTGCCGGCCCCTCCAGCTGTGGGGTTCCCCGTCCCTCCTCGTTGTGCTGCTGTGAGTTCCCCTGCGGGTCACTGCACACCTGCATGCCCAGATAACGCTTGCTTCCCCCGCTGCGAGGAGACGAACCGGGGAGGCCATGTGCCAGGGGTCCCCCCGTTTGAAGACCATGGATGAGGAAGTGGTTGAGCCCTGGGCCCTGAGGGGGTTGGAGTGCAGGGGCCTGGGAACGGATCCTGAAGTGGGCGCGTGTTTCCAGGAGTTGGAGGCAGGGCAGGGTCCCAAATATGGCCGGCTGGACTGTGGAGGGCCTGGGAGGCCAGACTGAGAGCAGTGAGCCTCAGGAGGCCAGACTGAGGCAAGCGGGCCTCCCTGGTGAGGGGGGACATCCAGCAGTCTCTCTGTTTTTGTTTTTGTTTTTAAAGATTTTTTTAATTTTTAAGTAATCTCTACAGCCAATGTGGGGCTTGAACCCATGACCCCCAGATCAAGAGTGCCCTGCGCCGCCGGCTGAGCCAGCCCCCTCTGTGTTTTCCAGTGTGGTGAAATCCCCGTAGCTTAACCCCAACTTTTAAAGGGCGTAGCTTAACCCCCCAATTTTATGCATGATGTGGGTGTTTCCACGTTTCCCTGCTGTGAGCGGCACTGCTGTGAATGCTGACATCAACGTTTTTGTTTCACACCTGTTTTCTGTGTTTTGGGGTACATTCCTACAAGTGGAATTGCTAGGTCGTACGGCGACTCAGTGTTTAGAATTTTTGAGCAACTGCCAAACCGTTCTCCACAGAGACGTCAGCACCTTCCATCAGAAACATACTCGCATCCCCCTTCTCCACATCCTCACCGACTACTGTTAGTGTCCTTTCCTAAATTTGGTTTGTTGTGTCAGTTTCCTTATTTGAGGAATCTCTACACCCAGTGTGGGGCTCGAACTCACAGCTCTGAGGTCAAGAGTCCCGTGCCCAGGGTGCCTGGGTGGCCCAGTCTGTCGAGTGTCCGACTCTTGGTTTTGGCTCAGGTCAGGATCAGGGGGTCGTGCGGTGGAGCCCGGCATCAGACTCCGCACTCCTTGTGGTCTCTGTGGAATTCTCTCTCCTTCTGCCCCACCTTCTGGTCTCTCTTTTCCTCTAAAAGTAAGTCAATACATTCTTAAAAAAAAGAAGAGTCACGTGCTCTTCTGAGTGAGCCAGCCAGGGCTCCTTGGATCGCCATTCTGACCGGTATAAGGGGGTACCTCAGTGGGATTTTGACTTGCGTCTCCCCAATGGTTGGTGATGGTGAACATCTTTCATGGGCTACTGTATCTCCTCTTTGGAGACAAGCTGTTCAAGTCCTTTGTCTATTTCTTAGTTGGTTTGCTTGTCCTGGAGTTGTTGAGTTGTCAAAGCTCTTTGTATATTCTGGATACTGAAGTCATAGTACATATTCCATCCCCAAATGTTTTGTTAAATCCTGCATGTTATTTGGTGTCTTACACATGGGTCACTGTTGAATCCAATCCCAACACACACATGAAAAGATGCTTCACGTCCTTAGACATCAGGGCAATGAACATGAAAACCACAGTGAGGTGCCAGTTCACACCCACGAAAACGGCTGTTATCTAAGAAAACCGGAAACAACTTTTGACAGGGATGTGAAGAAACTGGAACTCTCGTGCACTGAGATGAGAGATGACAGTGGTGATGGTTACCCGGCCTTGTGAACGCTCACTTGAAAACGGCGAAGATGGTTTTAAGTTTTTATGGTGAAGATGTTTAACAGTGAAGATGTTTTATGGTTTTATGTTGTGTGTATTTTACTAGAGTTTTAAAAATAAAAACTAATGAAAGGAAAAGTTGATGTCATGTATATGTTACCACACCCTCAAAAAAAAAAGTCTCCCTATGAACTGTTCCTGAAATAGTGACACACGTGGTGGAGGAGACCCTTGTCCCCTAGAGCTGGAAGGACTTCTTCCAGGGACCCCGCTGCTTCGGACATCTAGCGGGGATCCCCTGTGGACGCCTGCGGTCGCCCTGGCCTGTGGGCACCTCCTTCAGCGCCTCATTCTCTGGGTCAGACCCCGCCAGCGACTCTCAGTCACTGCCGTTCGCCATCTCTGTGACGTCTCCTTCCCAGCTGTCACACACGTGGTACGGTATGGTCAGTCAGATCGTCTCCCGTCACTCGGTGACGTGCACGCACGACTCACCCGTGTCTTGGCGGGGCTCGATGGATCATTGCTCCCTGTGGGTAAGTCGCGTCCCGTTGCACGCATGGACGCATCTCGCTTGGTTGTCCACTCACCTGCTGAAGGGCACCCTGGTCCGCTGGAAAGTATCTGGCCGTTGGAGAGAGAGGATCTGTGCGGAGAGCAGGCTGGGCTTGGCTTGGGAGCTGTTGTCTAAATACCCAGGAGTGTGCTTGTTGGCTTACACGGTGAGATTGTGTGTGGTCTGGAGGGAGCAGCTCCGGGGCCTTAAGCATGGCGGGGGCAGTATGCGCCGCAGCAGCGTCGAATGCCAGTCCCGCTGCCACCGCCATTTCTCCGGAGATCGTGGCGCTTCAGCAGATGTGCGGCCCAGCTCACTGTTTTCATTTGCTTTCCCTCGTGACTGGTGGTGCGCAGCTCTGTTCTCTGTGCTCGTCTGTCGTCGGTACCTCTGGTTCGCCGAGGGCTGTGTTTGGATCTTTACTTTCTTTAGTTGGGTTGTGGGTTCTCTTTTTCGCTTTTGGAGTTTGCCTGGATATTTTGCACGGGAGTCTTTCTTCTGATGTGTTTTCTGAAAGTTTTCTCCCCATCTGTGGCTTTTCTTCGGGTTCTCCTAAGTGCATCTTTCACGAGTAGATTACATTGTGCCAGAGAGAACATCAGCAATTGTTTTCTTTCAGGGACTGGCTTTGGTGTTTTAAAACTCATCACTAGGGGCATCTGGGTGGCTCATGGGATAAGCCTCTGCCTTCAGCACAGGTTATATCTCAGCGTCCTGGGATTGAGCCCCGCATGGGGCTCTCTACTCAGGGGGGAGCCTGCTTCCTCCTCCCTCTCTGCCTAATTGTGATCTCTGTCAAATAAATAAATAAAATCTTAAAAAAAAAAGACTCATCACCAAGCCCAAGTTCATGTATGTGTTATTTCTTTATCTTATATTATTTTTTCTTTTCTTTTCTTTCTTTCTTTCTTTATTTTAAAATATTTTATTTATTCATTTGACAGGCAGAGATCACAAGTAGGCAGAGAGGCAGGCAGAGAGAGAGAGGAGGAAGCAGGCTCCCCGCTGAGCAGAGAGCCTGATGCGGGGCTTGATCCCAGGACCCTGAGATCATGACCTGAGCTGAAGGCAGAGGCTTAACCCACTGAGCCACCCACGCACCCTCAAACCTGAATTTCTTAAAGATTAAAACTGTTCTGGCTTTAATGGACGTAAACGCATCAAACATTTTTTTTCTTTTGTTGGGAAAGTCCCCGTTGAACTGGGAGCACGTTTATGATGGTACATACAATCATGTGTACTTTGGAATCACTGGCATCCCACTTTAGATGAACTACAGAAATCCATCCTGCTTTGATACTATAATCAGAACACTCGGGTGTTTGCTATGAACCCCTCTGTTTCTGGGGGAGATTCCAGTGGGAGATTTCCAAGGCTTACTGTACCTTTCCATGCTCATTGGTCTGTTTCTGTTTTCTTTATATTAGCGTCCATTTCGTTAATGTGCGTTTTTACTTGGAAATTACTCATTCCCTCTAGTCTTCCAGTGTTCTCTCTAATTTGACTTTTACAATTTTTAAAAATTTTATTTTAAGTAAAATCGGCAATGCAGGGCTTAAACTCATGACCCTCAGATTAAGACCTTAGCTGAGATCAAGAGGCCAATGCTTACTTAACCAGTTGAGCCACCCAGGTGCCCCTCTTATTTGACTTTTAATTTCTGTTCTGCTTCTATTTTTTTCCCCAGAGTTGTTACAGTTGATGGACCAAGATTGATATCTCATATTTTTAAGATTATTTATTTATTTGACAGACAGAGATCACAAGCAGGCAGAAAAGCACTCAGAGAGAGGGGGGAAGCAGGCTCCCCGCTGAGCAGAGAGGCCGATGTGGGGCTCAATCCCAGGACCCTGATATCATGACCTGAGCCGAAGGCAGAGGCTTTAGCCCACTGGGCCACCCAGGCACCCCACTTCCTCATTTTCTGATACTTCTGATCCTGGGTCCTGCAGCCACTGTCCCAACCCCTAGAGCCAGACATGTCTTCCAAGGGTCCTTTTTATAGAGAATGGCATAAAAGACTCATATACCACGGGAACTCTGTTTAGACGACGATGCAGGGAAATATATGCGTGTGTTCTAACCCGCATCTACACACCTGATTTTAAAGATTTTGTAAAAATTAAATGGAGGGAACCTTACTTAAAGTGGAGCCAGGAAGCCTGAAGGGGAGAGCTTTCACAAGGCTACCACCAGTTGGGTCACAGCCAGGGGAAAGAACCTGGTCTAAGCATGCCCTTTTTTGATGCAAAAAAGTGGTTTTGTTAAGGCACAGCTCTTTCCTGGGCAGAAAGAGCTGCACCGGGATTGTGAGGAGTGACTGATTACAGACTTTCAAGGTGGGCTGTTAGGGATACTGTCAGTCTCTAAGAAATTTGGAAGCAAGGTGGACCTCAAGGGGTCATTTACTACAGTCCGGTAAAACCTTAATTCGTGAGACCCAGAGATGTATGTCAGTGGGCCATATGTTTAGAGGATAGTTGGTAACATACATGTTGGGGGGTGGTGAGACAGCGGAAGCTTCTAAAGGAATTTTTTTTTTAAGATTTTATTTATTTATTTATTTGTCAGAGAGAGAGAGAGCAGGCAGAGGGGCAGCAAAGGGAGAGGGAGAAGCAGGCTCCCTGCTGAGCAAGGAGTCTGATGCGGGACTCAATCCCAGGACCCTGAGATAATGACCTGAGCCGAAGGCAGCTGCTTAACCAACTGAGCCACCCAGACGTCTCCCTTTTATATGTGGGAGAAGACATAGGATCCTGATGGCCGGGCTAATGTCAAGCCAAGGTTCCTTTTGTCCTTAACAAAGTATCAGTATTGAGGCAGCTGAGTTCCTGGAGGAAGACTACGGGGCTGGTTTTAAGTCTGTATCGATGGGCTATGATGAGGGGACAGAAGGCTGGCTGAGGACAAGACACAAGCTGACACCCTGCACCCGCCACCCCCCCCCCCCCACTCCTGGGTGCAACATGGGTGGCATTCTTCCAGGAATCTCACAACTATCTTAATGTCAAAACCTTGCTAGATCAAGTCCAAAAAATGGGCAGAAGGCATGAGCAGATACTTCTGCAAAGAGGACCTACAAACGGCCAACAGACATGTGAAAAAGTGCTCCACATCATTAGTCATCAGGGAGATTCCAATCAAAACCACCTTTGTGTGGTTTTGTGATACACTGTGATACCACCTTGCACCAATGAGAGTGACAATAATCGAGGCAGGAAACAACAGATGCTGGAGATGATTCGGAGAAAGGTGAGCCCTCTTCCACTGTTGGTGGGAACGCAAGCTGGTGCAGCCTCTCTGGAAAACAGCATGGAGGTTCCTCAAAAAAGTTAAAAACAGAGCAACCCAACAACCCAGCAATTGCATTTCTGGGTATTTACCCCAAAGATACAGATGTAGTGAAAAGAAGGGGAACCTGCACCCCAATGTTCATGGCAGTCATGTCCACAATAGCCAAACTGTAGAAAGGGCTGAGATGGCCTTCCACAGACAAATGGATAAAGAAGATGCGGTCCATGCGCACCACGGAACACGACTCAGCCATCAGGAAGGATGAAAACCAGTGTGCACCGACATGGCTGCACTGGAAGGGATTCTGCTGAGTGAAATAAGTCAAGCAGAGAAAGATAATTATCATATTGTTTCACTCATATGTGGAATGTAAGGAATAGCACAGAGGACATTAGGAGAAGGAAGGGAAAATCGAAGGCGGGGGAACTGGAGGGGGAGATGAACCAGGAGAGGCTGTGGACTCCGGGAAACAAACTGGGGGTTTCCGAGGGGAGTGGGTGGGGGACGGGTGAGCCCGGTGGTGGGGATGAAGGAGGGCACGCATTACAATGAGTACTGGGCGTTATAAGCAAACAATCATGGAACACTACATCTGAACATTAATGCAGTACTCTGTGGTGACTAACAACATAAAAAGAGAAAAAAAAAACCTTGGTGGAGGGGAAAACAACCTTAACTTGACAATGGCTTGACCTCTGATATCTTGTAGGTATCTTGTAGGTCAGTACCCTTCAGCATTCGAATGTTCTTTTGAAACCTCCTTCTTCTTACTTCCTCCAACACCCACTAATTAATCACCACTCCTCACGACCCTGGTGAAGCTCTTCCTGCCCACGGGCCCTGTCCCCATACTTTAATAAACCGCCATTTGGCATCAGAGAGTCTCAAGAGCTCTTTCTTGGTGGTTGGCTCTGGACCTCACCCCTCCGAACCTCACCTGTGTTCCAAAACCTCATTAGGCTGCAAAAGAAATCCAATCTTTTGTGTATTTGTTTTGCCTTTGTTCTCCATATTAAGATGAGGACCTCTTGGGGTGCCTGGGTGGCTCAGTGGGTTAAGCCGCTGCCTTCGGCTCGGGTCATGATCTCAGGGTCCTGGGATCGAGTCCTGCATCGGGCTCTCTGCTCAGCAGGGAGTCTGCTTCCTCCTCTCTCTCTCTCTCTCTGCCTGCGTCTCTGCCTACTTGTGATCTCTCTCTCTGTCAAATAAATAATAAAAAAAAAAAAAAAAAAAAAGATGAGGACCTCTTGCCCTACTGCCTACAGCCAGTTTTCCCCCATACGTTTCTTTCTTTCTTTTTTTTAAAATATTTTATTTATTTATTTGACAGACAGAGATCACAAGTAGGCAGAGAGGCAAGCAGTGGTGGGAGGAAGCAGTCTCCCCACTGAGCAAAGAGCCCGATGCGGGGCTCGATCCCAGGACCCTGAGATCATGACCTGAGCTGAAGGCAGAGGCTTTAACCCCCTGAGCCACCCAGGTGCCACTTTCTTTGTTTTTTTAAACTTTTATTTATTTGTCTCAGAGAGAGAGAGAGCGCGCACACACATGAGCTGGAGGGAGAGGGGGAGAGGTAGGGGGGAGAGCTTCTGAAGTAGACTCTCCACTGAGCGCAGAGCCCAGTCGGGGGCTCCGTCCTGAGCAAGATTATGACCTGAGTGGATACCAAGTCACCCACTTAACTGACTGAGCCACCGCCGCCCCCCCCATATATTTCTAATACAGTTAGATGACGTGTCACATTTTGTATTGCATCTTGTGACGATCACGCATTCCAGGTCACTTTATCTGAATAGATGATGATTGACTCTTCAGGTCCACAAATGCAAAGATGTTATGTTTTCTTTTGGATAATCTGATAGTTGTGCTTTTAAGAGCAAAGACTTGGGTATCCGTCATTATTCTATGTGAAACTTCTTTTTTTCTTTTTTTAAGATTTTATTTATTTGAGAGAGAGATTGAGAGAGCACGAGTGGGATGAGGGGCAGACAGCCCGCTGAGCAGGGAGCCTGAGGGGCGGGGGTGGGGGCAGGGTGGGGGCCCGGGTGGGGGTTGGGTTGGGGGTGGGAGGGGGTGGGAGGGGCACTGCTCAGTCTCAGGGCTTGGGGGTCATGACCTGAGCCGAAGGCAGAAGCGTAAACGACCGAGCCACCAACGTGCCCTTCCATGTGAAACTTTTAACCTCAACCCCAGAATCTGTTTATCATTTCTTTAGTTTTGCTTTTCCGCATGTCATCTAAATGGGTTTGTGCTGGATGTAGCCTCTTCAGACTGACTTTTGTCCACAGCAAAATACATGTAACATTCATGCACGTCTTTCCATGGGCTCACTGTTCGTTCTTTCCTGTTATTTAACAGCTCTGCATTACATGTGCAGGTGAGCAAAAGTAATTTTCCCTCTCTCCACTAGGTTCTTGGCTGAGACTCCCAACTCCCCCCAAATAAAAGGAGGGAAAAAAACCCACACAAGTTTAAGACCACGGATACCTAGGAAGATGGAGTCACTCTCCTGAACGCCTCAAAGCCATCACGGTCAGTATCTGCAGCAGAAGACAGAGGGAAGCTGTCAGATGGTGGGAAGGTCCGTTAAGGGACTTTGTTAAGCCAAACACAGTAAATGAGGCTATGGTTGTCAAGCAGATTTGAGTCTGCCCTTCTCTTTTGATAAGAGTTTCTTCCACCTTAGTCATTCTGTTCTTGGTAGAGACAGCCTTACCAATGGAACCTTCTTTTAGAAGCGTAAATTGAAAATAAAAGGAGAAGTGTAAATTTCACTCACCAAATAGTTGCTTCCGCCCGGTTTCAGAGGTTCTCCTGTGTCTGCTGTTCTTCAAAATGAATCAGCCCAAGTAACCCTCGTGCAGTGGTACATTCTTTCTGCTTCACAAGGAGGCCTACGGACCCATCGATCAAAGGACATTCTGATTTTTTCAAGTTTTTAAACCATTATGCATACAGCTGCCATGCATAACTGTCTGCTAGTTTTTGTTTGGAAATGGTTTTTTCAAAGCAGTTGTCCAAACACTAGAAGCACTCTAGTTGGATCCTAAAATGGGACCTGTTCAGCCTTGGGAGAAACTGCTCTGACGCCTTCCAAAGTGCCGGGCCCTGAGTCCCCAGCGTGAAAGCTCATTTCTATCACTCCCCACCCTCCGCCAATGCGGAGGACCTCACTCAGCATTTCTAATAGGAGCACAGTGCTATCTCACTGTTGTTTAAATTCGTAATTTCCTAATGATAGAGGATAGACCGTCTGTGGCTTGTCTTTGAGTTCCCTGAGCAAGGTCTTTCACGGTAGAGGTGTTACATTTTTAAACTTCACAGTATCCATTTTTCTTCTTTTTTTGTATTGGCTTTTGGTGTTGTGGGTTAGAACTCATCACCAAGCCCAAGGTCACGTAGGTTTCTTTTATCTTTTCTTTTGGATGATCTGATAGGTGTGCTTTTACGTTTATGTACAATTATGGTGAATTTTGGTGTTAGTTGTGAAGTTTTGATCTGCATTTCATTTTATTCTCTATGCTTTCCAAGTAATTGTTCGTTAGGTATCCTGTTCGTTAGGTTTGTTAGCCAGGACATCCTACTCCGTTTCAGTTAGAAAGTTCCAAAATCTGTTGGATTCAGCGGGGCCCAGGGGAGGGGACAGGTGTTTCCACTGAGCTGAGAGCATGGGGTCCTGCACCGCCTCCCCTGGCCTTAGGGGGCTTCCTCTCTGCCTGTGGGAGACCAGGGGAGACGTGGGACCTCCCTCACAGCGACAGGAGCCCAGCTTCCTCGGAACCCTCGGTGGGGGCTTCAGGAGGACGTGCGGCAGTGTCCACACGGACAGGAGCCCGGCCTCCTCCTGACCCGCCCTGGAGGTTTCTAGAGAAGATGGGGTGGTGTTCACGCCAACCAGAGCCGGGCCTCCTTGGGACACGCTGTGGAGGCTGTGGAGGACGCGAGGCCACGTCCAGGCCAACAGGCGTCCGGCCTCCTCAGGCCCCGTCGTGGGAGAAGGTGAGCAGAAGCCGCCGGAGCGGGGACTGCCGAGGGGGTGCGGGGCTCGCGGGGCCCCGCCGAGGAAGGGCGCGCTGTGTAGACGGTGCGGCTTCCGCGGCTTTGTGTGCGGCGCGGTGGTCCTGCGGGGCTGAGCGCGGTGCTGTGGGGTACCCACTGTCCGGGCTCGGATGCGCCGCGGGTCGCGGCTGTGTCTGTGCGCTGCAGACTCGGCTCCTGCCGCCCCCTCGGGGCTCGCGCTCCCCGCGCCCCGCCCGCCTCGGCCCCGCGCGTCCTTCCCGCGTCCACACCCACCGCGGGGCCGGCCGGAGTCCGGGCGTCCGGGCGTCCGGGAGCGACAGCGCGGGCTCTGAGGGCGGCTGCGGGGACGTCGGGTGTTTCCCGACGCCCTTCGTCCCGGAGCCCGAGCGTCTCCCGTCCCCGCGCGTCCCGCTCTGTGTCCGTCGTCAGCGGCGCGCGGCGTCGGAGGACCGACCTGTCCGTGGCTCGGCGGGTCCCGGACAAGGCGCGGGAAGCCGGGAGGGCTGGCGGGCTGGCGCGTCCGTGGGGAGAGGCGGGGGCCGGGGGGACAGAGGTTCCCGCCGCGGAGCTGCGGGGACGGCGACTTCCTGCGGGGGATGAACCGCGGCTCCCGGCCCGGAGCTGGCGCTTCTGCACCGCGGGGTCTGTCGTGCGCCGAGCCGCCCCCTTCCCGCGGCCGCTCGGGCTCCCTGGCCGCCGGCCGGAGGCCCGACCCGCTTCCTCACGGCTCTGGGCTGTGGGGGCGCCGCGTTGACCTGGGACCCCGAGTCCCGCCACGTCTGACTCGGCCCCGACTCCATCCTCCCGCGAGTCTCGAGCCCGCCACGGCCTCCTGCGAGGGCGAGTGGCCCGTCCGCGCGGGGGGCCTGGACCCGGCGGGCTCGGCCTCCCTCCCGGAATCTGACGTCGTCTCTGCTCCTGCGACCTGGTGCCGCGTGGGTGCGGGAAGCGCCGCGTCCTCTGTGGTGACCTCGGATCTGCGGGACCGGGTCGTCGTCGCACAAATACGCGACATCTCCGCATGCAGGCCCCCCGCCGTCGCTTCCAAACCGGGTCTGTCGTGTGACACGGGCTGCTTCGGGCGTTTGACCCCTAACAGGGACACCGTCCCGCGGAACCCCCACGGAACCCCAGGTGAGGAAACCCTGACTGCACCCGCAGTGGCCCCCGGACCGCAGGCCCACGTTGGCGGTCACCGCCCGCCGCACCATCAGCGCCGTCTTCTCCGGTCCCGGCCCGTTTTCTCCCTCCAGAGCCGCTCCCGAGACTCCCCTGTGTGCACGACCCGGACGGGTTTACGGAGCGCAGAGGGTCCAGTCTGAGGGGCATTTCAACAGGGTTGTGTCACTGGGGCCGTTTCCGGGGTCCACGCGCGTGGTGACAGGCGTCATCCTTCGTGTTCTCACGGCGACTACACACGACAACACGGACCGCTTCAGACACGGTGGGTGGCAGTTCCACAGCTGAGGCCGAGGTCACGTGCCGCACGTCGTTCTCCAGAACGTTCTCGCTCTCCCCGAGGGGGACTGTGTGCGCGACACACCAGCTCCCTGGTCCCCTCCCTCGGCCCCGCAGCTGCGTCCGACTGTGTCCCGGACGCCTCCTCCGAGTGCGGTCCTGGGGTCTTTCCCTCTCTCACTGGCTGGTTTCACTCAGCGAGCGACTTCAGGTTCAGTCCGCGATGTAATCTGGGTCAGGACGTCCGTTTTTAAGGCCAAATCGCGTTCTCTTGTGTATTTACCAAATTTTGTTTGCCCGTCCGTCTGCCAGGGGACAATTGTGTCACTTCCACCTTCCGGCTGGTGTGAAGGTGCTGTTCTGAAGAAGGCGCAGGATGCCTGCTCCAGTCTTTGTTTTCAGTTCCTTTGGGTCCCCCGCTGAAATGGAATTCGGTGTTAAATTTTTTGAAGAGACATCATCTTGTTTCCACAGAGGCATCGCTTTTTTTCCATCTTAAAAAGCTTTTTTAATTCATATTCTAGTCAACCTGTTAAATGAATCCATTATGGGCTAAAACGTCTATGTATTTTATTGTATTTATTTATATTATTTTTATTTATTTATTTATTTTTAAAATAATTTTTTAAAATTTTATTAACATATAATGTATTATTAGCCCCAGGGGTACAGGTCTGTGAATCACCAGGTTGACACACCTCACAGCACCATAGCACATGCCCTCCCCAATGTCCATAACCCCACCACCCTCTCCCTCCCCCCCTCCCCCCAGCAACCCTCAGTTTGTTTTGTGAGAGTAAGAGTGTCTTATGGTTTGTCTCCCTCCCGATCCCATCTTGTTTCATTTATTCCTTTCCTACCCCCAAACCTCCCATGTTGCCTCTCAACTTCCTCATATCAGGGAGATCATTTGATAATTGTCTTCCTGATTGACTTATTTCACTCAGCTTAATACCCTCTAGTTCCATCCACGTCATAACAAATGGCAAGATTTCATTTCTTTTGATGGCTGCATAGTATTTCATTGTATATATATATATACACCACATCTTCTTTATCCATTCATCTGTTGATGGACATCTAGGTTCTTTCCATAGTTTGGCTATTGTAGACATTGCTGCTATAAACATACAGGTACACGTGCCCCTCCGGATCACTACATTTGTATCTTTAGGGTAATTACCCAGTAGTGCAATTGCTGGGTCATAGGGTAGCTCTATTTTCAACTTTTTGAGGAACCTCCATGCTGTTTTCCAGAGTGGCTGCACCAGCTTGTGTTCCCACCAACAGTGTAGGAGGGTTCCCCTTTCTCTGCATCCTTGCCAGCATCTGTCATTTCCTGACTTGTTAATTTTAGCCATTCTGACTGGTCTGAGGTGGGATCTCATTGTGGTTTTGATTTGTATTTCCCTGATGCCAAGTGATATGGAGCACTTTTTCATGTGTCTGTTGACCATCTGGATGTCTTCTTTGCAGAAATGTCTGTTCATGTCCTCTGCCCATTTCTTTTCTTTTCTTTTCTTTTTTATTTATTTGACAGACAGAGATCACAAGTAGGCAGAGAGGCAGGCAGAGAGAGAGAGAGAGAGAGAGAGAGAGAGAGAAGCAGGCTTCCCGCGGAGCAGAGAGCCCGATGCAGGGCTTGATCCCAGGACCCTGAGATCATGACCGGAGCCGAAGGCAGCAGCCCAAACCACTGAGCCACCCAGGCGCCCCCCTCTGCCCATTTCTTGATTGGATTATTTGTTCTTTGGGTATTGAGTTTGATAAGTTCTTTATAGATTTTGGATACTACCCCTTTATATGATAATTCATTTGCAGATATCTTCTCCCATTCTGTCAGTTATATTTTAGTTTTGTTAACCGTTTCCTTTGCTGTGCAAAACCTTTTGATCTTGATGAAGTCCCAATAGTTCATTTTTGTCCTTGCTTTCCTTGCCTTTGGCGAAGTTTCTAGGAAGAAGTTGCTGCAGCTGGGGTCAAAGTGCTTGCTGCCTCTGTTCTCCTCAAGGATATCAACGGATTCCTGTCTCACATTAAGGTCCTTCATCCATTTTGAGTCTATTTTCATGTGTGGTGTAAGGAAATGGCCCAATTTCATTTTTCTGCATGTGGCTGTCCAGTTTTCCCAGCACCATTTGTTGAAGAGACTGTCTTTTTTCCATTGGACATTATTTCCTGCTTTGTCGAAGATTAGCTGACCATAGAGTTGATGGTCTATTTATAGGCTCTCTGTTCTGTTCCATTGATTGTGTCTGTTTTTGTGCCAGTACCATGCTGTCTTGATGATGACAGCTTTGTAATAGAGCTTGGAGTCTGGAATTGTGATGCCACCAACTTTAGTTTTCTTTTTCAACATTCCTCTGGCTATGAAGTATTTTCCTCTGGATGAAGTCGATTCCTCTGGAATCAAAGTCTTTTCTGATTCCATATAAATTTGAGGATTACTTGTTCCATTTCTTTGAAAAAAATGGATGGAATTTTGATAGGGATTGCATTGAACATGTAGTTGTTTTAGGTAGCATAGACATTTTCACAATATTTGTTCTTCCAATCCATGAGCATGGAACATTTTCCCATTTCTTTGTGTCTTCCTCAATTTCTTTCATGAGGACTTCATAGTTTTCTGAGTAGAGATTCTTTGCCTCTTTGGTTAGGTTTATTCCTAGGTATCTTATGTTTTTCGGTGCAATTGTAAATGGGATCAACTCCTTAATTTCTCTTTCTTCTGTCTTATTGGTGTATAGAAATGCAACTGACTTCTGTGCATTGATTTTATATCCTGACACTTTACTGAATTCCTCTACATGTTCCAGCAGATTTGGAGTGGAGTCTTTTGGGTTTTCCACATAAAATATCATATCATCTGCGGGCGCCTGGGTGGCTCAGTGGGTTGAGCCACTGCCTTCGGCTCAGGTCATGATCTCAGGGTCCTGGGGTCGAGTCCCGCATCGGGCTCTCTGCTCGGCGGGGGGCCTGCTTCCCTTCCTCTCTCTCTACCTGCCTCTCTGCCTGCTTGTGATCTCTCTCACAATCTCTCTTGTTGCTCTGTCAAATAAATAAATAAAATCTTTAAAAAAAATATATCATCTGTAAAGAGTGATAGTTGGACTTCTTTGCTGATTTGGATGCCTTTAATTTCTTTTTGTTGTCTGATTGCTGAGGCTAGGATTTCTAATACTATATTGAATAGCAGTGGTGATAATGGACATCCCTGCCGTGTTCCTGACCTTAGTAGAAAAGCCCTCGGTTTTTCCCCTTTGAGAATGATATTTGCTGTGGGTTTTTCATAGATGGCTTTGATGATATTGGTATGGACCCTCTATCCCTATACTTTGAAGAGTTTTTTAAAAAAAGATTTTATTTATTTATCTGACAGACAGAGATCACAAGTAGGTAGAGAGGCAGGCGGGGTGTTGGGGGGGAAGCAGGCTCCCCGTTGAGCAGGGAGCCTGATGCGGGGCTTGATCCCAGGACTTTGAGATCAAGACTTGAACCAAAGGCAGAGGCTTAACCCACTGAACCACCCAGGTGCCCCACACTTTGAAGAATTTTCATGAAGAAAGGATGCTGTACTTTGTCATATGCTTTTCCAGCATCTATTGAGAGTATCATATGGTTCTTGTTCTTTCTTTTATTAATGTATTGTATCACATTGATTGATTTGCTGATGTTGAACCAACGTGCAGCCCTGGAATAAATCCCACTTGGTCGTGGTGAATGATCCTTTTAAACTACTGTTGGATCCTGTTGGCTAGTATTTTGGTGAGAATTTTTGCATCTGTGTTCATCAGGGATATTGGTTTGTAATTCTGCTTTTTGATGGGGTCTTTGTCTGGTTTTGGAATCAAGGTAATGTGCTGCTTCCAGTCGGCAACGAGGGAAGAATTAGGCACAAACAAGTCAGCTGCAAAAGATTGGGAGCAGGGGACAATAGTCGAAAAGGACTGCTGCCATGAACAACTCCACAGTCTCACTTTTATTGGATAGAAAACAATAGCCAATAGAAGGATCGATGAAGGTCAAACGTTAATCCCGTCCTGCAGACAAGCAAGAAGGAGGATAAAGTTCATAGTTAACCAAGCACATTCACAGGACTCATCTAACTAACAACAGGTGCTTCTGGGAAGAGAAAGGAGCGATAACGGATAAGGGAAGCAGGCGGTTTTCGTTCCACCCTGAGCTGACCAGGCGTTCCTGGGTGCTCAGCTTCTCTGGAGCAGGTGGCATTCTGCCCTGGGTGGGCCGGGCATCCCCAGCTGCCCAGCTTCACGGTCGTACATCGTCCTTCTCCCCAAAGACCTGTTGTCAGTATATGTATTTCTTAAGGCCATATCTAAATGTGCTTGGTAGTTGTAACTAGTAAAATCCTCCAGGGGTTACAGTTTAAGTAACAAATTTTTCCGAGGGGCAGCAGCAGTAATGCTCAAACTCATAAAATGACTTTGGAAGTTTCCCTTCCATTTCTATTTTTTGGAACAGTTTCAGGAAAATAGGAATTAATTCTTCTTTAAATGTTTGGTAGAATTCCTCTGGGAAGCTATCTGGCCCTGGGCTTCTTACTAGTTATGGGTCTATTAAGACTTTCTGTTTCTTCCTGGTTCAGTTGTGGTAGTTTATATGTCTGTAGGAATGCATCCATTTCTTTTAGATTGTCAGATTTGCTGGTGTATTGTTGCTCATAATATGTTCTTATAATTGTTTGTATTTCTTTGGTGTTGGGTGTGATCTCTCCTCTTTCATTCATGATATTATTTATTTGGGTCCTTTCTCTTTTCTTTTTGATAAGTCTGGCCAGGGGTTTATCAATCTTATTAATTCTTTCAAAGAACCAGCTCCTAGTTTTATTGATTTGTTCTATTGTTTTTTTTTAATCTCTATTTCATTGATTTCTGCTCTGATCTTTATTATTTCTCTTCTCCTGCTGGGTTTAGGCCTTATTTGCTGTTCTTTTCTCCAGCTCCTTTAGGGTTAGGTAGTTAGGTAGGGTTAGGTAGTGTATTTGAGACCTTTCTTGTTTCTTGAGAAAGGCTTGTATCGCTCTGTATTTTCCTCTCAGGACTGCCTTTGCTGTATCCCACAGATTTTGAACCACTGTGTTTTCATTATCATTTGTTGCCATGATTTTTTTTTCCCAATTCTCCTTTAATTTCCAGGTTGACCCATTCATTCTTTAGAAGGATGCTCTTTAGTCTCCATGTATTTGGGTTCTTTTCAACTTTCCTTTTGTGGTGGAGTTCTAGCTTCAGAGCATTTTGGTCTGAAAATATGCAGGGAATGATCCCGGACTTTTGATACATATTGAGACCTGATTTGTGACCCAGGATGTGATCTATTCTGGAGAATGTTCCATGTGTACTAGAGAAGAATGTGTGTTCTGTTGCTTTGGGATGGAATGTTCTGAATATATCTGTGATGTCCTTCTGGTCCAGAGTGTCATTTAAGGCCTTTATTTCCTTGCTGATATTTTGCTTGCATGATCTGTCCATTTCAGTGAGGGGGGCTGTTAAAGTCCCCTACTATTATTGTATTATTGTCAACGTGTTTCTTTGATTTTGTCATTAATTGGTTTATATAGTTGGCTGCTCCCATGTTAGGGGCATAGATATTTAAAATTGTTAGATCTTCTTGTTGGACAGACCCTTTGAGTATGATATAGTGTCCTTCCTTATCTCTTATGATAGTCTTTGGCTTAAAATCTAATTTATCTGATATAAGGATTGCCACCCCAGCTATCTTTTGGTGTCCATTAACATGGTAAATTGTTTTCCACCCCCTCACTTTAAATCTGGAGGTGTCTTTGGGTCTAAAATGAGTTTCTTGTAGGCAGCATATTGATTTTTTTTTTTAATCAATTCTGATACCTTGTGTCTTTTGATTGGGGCATTTAGCCCATTTACATTCAGGGTAGCTATTGAGAGATATAAATTTTGTGCCATTGTATGCCTGTAAGGTGACTGTTACTGTATATCATCTCTGTTCCTTTCTGATCTACTGCTTTTAGGGTCTCTCTTTGCTTAGATGACCCCTTTCAATATTTCTTGTAGAGCTGGTTGGTGTTTGTAAATTCTTTCAGTTTTTGTTTGTCCTGGAAGCTTTTTATCTCTCCTTCTATTTTCAGTGATAGAAGAGCCGGAGGTAGTATTCTTGGCAGCATGTTTTAGTGCTCTGACTATATCATGCCAGTTCTTTCTGGCCTGCCAGGTCTCTGTGGATAAGTCTGCTGCCAATCTAATATTTTTACCATTGTATATTACAGACTTCTTGTCCCGGGATGCTTTCAGGATTTTTTCTTTGTCACTAAGACTTGTAAGTTTTACTATTAGATGACAGGGTGTGGACCTATTATTATTGATTTTGAGGGGGGGTTTCTCTGTGCCTCCTGGATTTTGATGCTTGTTCCCTTAGCCATATTAGGGAAATTCTCTACAATAATTCTCTCCAATATATCTTCTGCTCTTCTCTCTCTTTCTTCTTCTGGAATTCCAATTATTCTAATGTTGTTTCATCTTATGGTATCACTTATCTCTCGAATTCTCCCCTTGTGGTCCAGTAGTTGTTTGTCTCTCTTTTGCTCAGCTTCTTTATTCTCTGTCATTTGATCTTCTATATCATTAATTCTCTTGTCTGCCTCATTTATCCTAGCAGTAAGAGCCTCCATTTTTGATTGCATCTCATTAATAGCTTTTTTGATTTCAGCTTGGTTAGATTTTATTCTTTTATTCTCTTCTTTTATTTCTCAAAGGGCTTTTATTTCTCCAGACAGTGTTTCTCTAATATCTTCATGCTTTTTTTTAAATGCTTTCTTTCTTTCTTTTTAAATTTATTTTTAATTTATTTTCAGCATAACAGTATTCATTATTTTTGTACCACACCCAGTGCTCCATGCAATCCGTGCCCTCTATAACACCCACCACTTGGTACTCCGACCTCCCACCCCCGGCCCCTTCAAAACCCTCAGATTGTTTTTCAGAGTCCATAGTCTGTCATAGTTCACCTCCCCTTCCAATTTCCCGCAACTCCCTTCTTCTCTCTATCTCCCCATGTCCTCCATGCTATTTGTTATGCTCTACAAATAAGTGAAACCATATGATAATTGGCTCTCTCTGCTTGACTGATTTCACTCAGCATAATCTCTTCCAGTCCATCCATGTTGCTACAAAAGTTGGGTATTCGTCCTTTCTGATGGAGGCATAATACACCATAGTGTATATGGACCACATCTTCCTTATCCATTTGTCCGTTGAAGGGCATCTTGGTTCTTTCCACAGTTTGGTGACTGTGGCCATTGATGATATAAACATTGGGGTACAGATGGCCCTTCTTATCACTACATCTGTATCTTTGGGGTAAATACCCAGGAGTGCAACGGCAGGGTCATAGGGAAGTTCTATTTTTAATGTCTTGAGGAATCTCCACACCGTTCTCCAAAGAGGCTGCACCAACTTGCATTCCCACCAACAGTGGAAGAGGGTTCCCCTTTCTCCACATCCCCTCCAACACATGTTGTTTCCTGTCTTGCTAATTTTGGCCATTCTAACTGGTGTAAGCTGATATCTCAATGTGGTTTTAATTTGAATCTCCCTGATGGCTAGTGATGATGAACATTTTTTCATGTGTCTGATAGCCATTTGTATGTCTTCATTGGAGAAGTGTCTGTTCATATCTTCTGCCCATTTTTTGATATGATTATCTATTTTGTGTGTGTTGAGTTTGAGGAGTTCTTTGTGGATCCTGGATATCAACTTTTTGTCTGTACTGTCATTTGCAAATATCTTCTCCCATTCTGTGAGTTGCCTCTTTGTTTTCTTAACTGTTTCCTTTGCTGTGCAGAAGCTTTTGATTTTGATGAAGTCCCAGAAGTTTATTTTTGCTTTTGTTTCCTTTGCCTTTGGAGACATATTTTGAAAGAAGTTGCTGTGGCTGATATCGAAGAGATTACTGCCTATGTTGTCCTCTAGAATTCGGATGGATTCCTGTCTCACGTTGAGGTCTTTTATCCATTTTGAGTTTATCTTTGTGTACGGTGTAAGAGAATGGTCAAGTTTCATTCTTCTACATATAGCTGCCCAGTTTCCCCAGCACCATTTATTGAAGAGACTGTCTTTTTTCCACTGTATATTTTTTCCTGTTTTTTTTTTTTTTTGAAGATTATTTGACCATAGAGTTGAGGGTCCATATCTGGGCTCTCTACTCTGTCTTCCATTCCTTTTTGGAGCCCGGCTAGCACCTTGAAAATCATCATTCTGAACTCTAGATCTGACATATTACCAATGTCTGTATTGATTAGGTCCCTAGCCTTTGGTACTGCCTCTTCTTCTTTGTGTGTGTGTGTGTGTGTGTGTGTGTTGAGTTTTTCGGCCTTGTTATTTTATCCAGATAAGAATATATGAAGGAGTAGAGAATAAAATACTAAAAGGGTGGGAAAGACCCCAGAAAAATGTGCATTAGCCAAATCAGAAGAGACCCCAAATTGTGGGGAGATGAAAGGGGGTAAAAAGAAGTTAAAAAAAAAAAAGAAAAAAGAAAAAATATATAGACTGGTGAATAGAACAGAGCCACCAACTTGATTTTGGGAGTATTTTGCTCTCTTAGAAGAAACTACCTCCCAAAATTTTAAGGAAACACACACACACACACACATACACATACACACACGGATAAACACGATGATTGGATAAAATATGACTATATATGAAAATTTAAAAAAATTCTATAAAAGGAGTTGATAAGATATGTTGGTTGGGAAAAGAAAGAAAAAAAAAGTGGAGAGAATTTGCTCAGGCTGGAGACTAGAACAAAGCCCTGTGCTAGATTTAGGGCATACTTTGATCTATTAGAAGTTGTATCCCCGGGGCGCCTGGGTGGCTCAGTGGGTTAAAGTCTCTGCCTTCGGCTTGGGTCGTGATCCCGGGGTCCTGGGATCGAGCCCCACATTGGGCTCTCTGCTTAGCAGGGAGCCTGCTTCCTCCTCTCTCTCTGCCTGCCTCTCTGCCTACTTGTGATCTCTGTCTGTCAGATAAATAAATAAAATCTTAAAAAAAAAAGAAGTTGTATCCCAAAATATTTTAGAATAAAAAACCCTATGTGTATACAAAAAATAAAGCTAGATACAATGAAGGATAAAATATGACTATAATAATGAAAGTTCAAAAAGATTTTTTAAAATGAAAGGTATTGTTAAGATAAACTAGTTAAAAAATGTCAAAAAAGGAAAGAGGAAAAATTAAAAAAATTAGAATAAGAAAAAAAATAAAATTAAAAAAATTTAATTAACTTTGCAAGACTAAAGAATCATGGGTAGAAAACCATGAATTCCAGGCTTTGCTTTCCCCTCCTCTGGAATTCCGCTGTTCTTGATCAGTGAGCCCGGTCTTGGCTGGATGTTCTTGTTGATATTTTGTGGGGAGGGACCTGTTTTAGTGATTCTCAAGTGTCTCTGCCCAAGGCGGAATTACACTGCCCTTGCCAGGGGCCGGGCTAAGTAATCTGCTCGGGTTTGCTCTGGGAGCTTTTGTTCCCTGAATGCTTTCTGTAGAGTTCTGGAGGACAGGAATGAAAATGGTGGCCTCCCAAGCTCTGGTCTGGAGGAGCTGAAAGTTTGGGGCCCTGCTTCTCAGTGCGCCCTCGGAGAAAAGCGCCCAATCACTCCTGTCTCCCTGGTCTCTGACCATGCTCCAAACTCATCTGGCTTGTCGCTGAGTGTCTGTCTCTGGCACACAGCCCCATCTGGAGTCTCCAAACCCAGCAGATCCCTGCCACTCTTCCAGGGGGTCTCCCTGGATGTGCCACTTGTGGGGTCCCTTCTCAAGGAGCAGTGGCCCAACTGTGCTGCAGATCACAGTTTAAGGTAACCCTGAGCTGAAAGCTCACTCCTCGGCTCTGTCTCTATAGCCAGATTCCCTGCTCTGATACCAGCAGGCTCTGCGATACTCAGACACCCCCAATCCTTCTGTGACCCGGTGGGACCTGAGACCACATTGTCCCTGTGAGGGCTCCACCCAGCTTAGCCTCTGGAAGATGGCCCTCAGAATGGGACCTGCTGTTGGGGTTAGGGGCAGGGTCATGGCAGGCCCTGTCTGCCAGTGCTTTTTCGATCTTTATGGGGGGCTCAGTTGAGAGCCTGGTTCAGACTCCAGGATTGTGTTCAGGAGGGCACTGAAAGTGGGGGTGTCCTCAGGTGGGCATAAAGATTTCTCCTACTCTGAGTCCTTTTGGGAGTTCCAAAGGGCATGATTTTTTCTGGGTATCAGGCTGAGTCCTCTTGTAGTGCACAGGTGTCCTCAGTCACTGGGATATTGGAGCCAGGCAACTGGGGTCAGACCTCTCAGAACCAAATCTAGGGTTAGCCTTAGGGTCTATTATCATGGCTGTGCTGATCTGAAAGCACTGTGCTGAATGTCTGGGGGTTGAGTTAAGGGCCCAAGTCAAGGTCATTGTCAGGTCCTGGGTTTTTGTCCAGGAGCTGTGGAATGTGGGGTGGCATCTATTGGTGAAGAAGATTTCTCTTCAGGTTAATCCCTGCCTGTGTTCCAAGTGAATCTTTCTTTCTAGGTGGCAGATTGAGGCCTCTGGTATGGCTCAGATGTCCCTAATCTGGAGGACTTGGGGGCCAGGTCTGTGGGGATAGAAGCCTGAAAACCTAACCAAGGGTTAGGGTTAGGACCTAGGGGCATGGCAGGCCCAATCTGCAGGTGCCGAGGTGGGCTTTCCACAGGGTTGAGCTGAGGGCCAGTGCCATGCAGTGTCAGACTCCGAGTTTGTGGCTGGGGGGGCCACCAATGATTGGGGTGGCTTTAGGGTGGCATGCAGGTTTCTCCCGCTCTGAGGGTTTTGTGCAGCTCCAAATGGCACGGTTTCCTCCTGGGTGGCAGGCAGAGTCCTGGTGTGTGGCTCTGGGGTCCTCAATCTGGGGGGCTTGGGGTCTAGGCCCCTGGGAATGGAAGCCTGAAAACCCAAACTAGAGTAGGGTTTAGGGCCTAGAGGCATGGCAGACCTGATCTGCTGGTACTGAGGTGGGCTTCCAATGGGTGAGTTGAGGGTGGGGGTCAGGCGCCATGTCAGAAACCGAGTTTGTGGCCAACAGGCTGAAGAAGCTGGATGGCTTCAGGGGGCATGCAGGTTTCTCCCACTCTGAGGGCTCTGCGTAGCTCCAAATGACATGGTTTTCTCCTGGGTGGCAGGTGGAGTCCTGGGGTGTGGCACAGGAATCCTCAATCCAGAAGGCTTGGTGGCCAGGCCTCTCAGGACGGGAGCCTGTTAACCCAACCTAGGGTTTGGGTTAGGGCCTTGGAGCATGGCAGGCCCAATCTGCTGGTGTGAGGGAGGCAACCCATGGGTGTCAGTTGAGGGTGGAGCGCAGGCGACACGTTGGAATCTGGGTTTGTGGTGGGAGGGTGCTGCAGAATGTGGGAGTGGCCTCAGGGGGGACATGCAGGTTTCTCCATCTCTGAGGGTTTTGCGCAGCTCCAAATGGCATTGTTTCCTCCTGGGTGGCAGGCAGACTCCTGGGGTGTGGCTCTGGTTTCCCTAATCTGGATTTCTTGCATGCCAGGCCCCTGGGGATGGAAGCCCAATAACTGAACCTAGGGTTACTGTTAGGGCCTCCGGGCATGGCATGCCCAATTTGGCCATGCTGAGGCCGTCTCCCTGGGCTACTGAGTGGAGAGAGGGGTTGCTGGCGTTTTGTGGCTATTTGGGTCATGTGTGCGCCCAACGTTTGAGTCGCATTCTCATGTGATTCTAGCCTTGAGTGCATGGGAGCTCATGCCAGACGCATTGGCTCTGCTGAGGGCCCCCACCCCCACCTCCCAAGCGAGATCTCCAGGGGTGTCCAAGCAATTCTCAGGAGCTTTCTGCCCAAATTGGTATTGATTTCAGTAGAAAGCTCGTGAGAATTGGCTGGCATTTTGTGGCTATTCTGTCCATGCACATGAAGTGATTGGAATGCTTTCTTGCTAGGTTCATGTTGTGAGCATCTGGGACCACAGGCCAGGCCTACATGGCTCCCCTGAGAGCCCCTGCCACCGGAGTGAGTTCTCTGGTGATTTCAGCCAATTCTTATAAGCTTCCTTCCCAAATCGGTTTTGACTGAGATCTTTTGAGCTTTAGAATAAGTTCTCATGAGATTTGGACTAGATTTCACAGGATTTGGGCAGAACGCTGGTGAGAATTGGCCGGCGTTGGGCAGCCCTGCGCACCCCCCCTTCTTCCCGTGGCCCAGGGCCCTTTCTCACCTGGGGCAGGTCGTGGCCACCCACAAAATGCGCCAAGATGCTGCAGCCCACCCTGGGGCCCCGGCGCATGGGAGCGTTCCCGGAGCAGAGTTCAGGGACGTTGGGGCACGTCATCTGTCTGATTTTTTGGGCCGCTGCGGTGCCGATAGTTGGTTGTGGCCTCAGGTGGTTCATAAATTTTTCTCTAGTTCTGAAGATTTTACGCATCTCTGGAAGACGCCGGTTCTGCTTGGGTGGCCTGTGGATTCGTTGGGTGGGCCTAGAAGTCCCAATCTGCAGGAACAGAGTCAGGGTGGCTTTAGACCTTCAGAGGGTTTTGGGAGCTGCATAGGAGTCTTTGGAATGCTCGGCAGTACCTATTCATGCCACTGGACCGCGTGGTGAGCTGTGGTTCCTGAGAGCATGCTAGGGTGCAATGCTGCTTGCCCTCAGCGGAGGGCAGCGGTGAGCTGCCGTGACACACACACCAGAAGAGGTGACTGTACAGCCTGCTGGTTCTGTGAGCAGTGGTGAGGGGCTGCAGGAAACGTGAGGTACTGCAGCTTGTTGTTCCAGGACAGAGTGTTGAGCTGAAGACTGTTTCCCCATGCTCAGGAATGGTGGTAAGAATTGCTGGAGTCAGGCCCCCACTCAGCACTGTGACCCGTTCCCCCAGGTTGATGGGAATGTGCTGTCAGGATGGTTCAGGAGGGTCCTCCCGGTGGGGATCTGGAGACGGGGGAACCCAATTCAACCCATAGTGCCTTTGGAACCGAGGGGTTGAATGTCTGTTTGGAAGAGTCTATTTGCTTTTCCAAAAAGAACAAGGGCATTGGCTGGCTTGAGAAGGAAGTGGATGACCACTTAAGAAACAAGCATGTGTCTCTCCTCCAGGAATCGGAGCAGGTTTGTAGGCTTTAGGTGGGATGTGCCTCCATATCCGCACCTGACAACCCTTCTTCGCTCTGGCTTCACGAGACCTAAAGTTTGGAAATCAGCGTCTGAATCCGTCATGCAGCTTGTCCCAGGACGTCAGCATTCAGAGAAAACAGCAGGCCCATGGGGCACAGTGGCACATCCATGCCAGCATGGGAGGTCAAAGTTCTCTTTCACCCCAAACATCCTGGGTTTTCTCTCATCTCCAGTGGAGCCAAAAAGTCCCACGAATGCAGCTGTCAGCCATCGAGCATGGGTGCTAGGGTTCCTGAGTTTCCTTGCAGGGAGCACCTGGCAGGGGATCTCATTTTCTCTGCTTCTCTCTGGCTCACAGAGGTATTTGGAACATCTCTTTCCTAGGCAAACCCTTGGATTTGAAAAGGAAGATGAGATGGACTCGGTGTGTGTTTGGGACCTAGAATGCGTTCCTTCCTCGAACACTGTTGATTTCATGGGTCCTAGGCTGTGGTGGAATGGCCAGCATCTAGAGCGAGGTGGCTGTTTGTGGTCAGATAGAGGCTTGGAGGATGGCTTCCTCCTTTGTCCAAGGGGATGGATCCTAATGGATTTGTCTGTTTTATCCAAAGAGTTCCGATGAGGGCAGAGGGAACATTCCAAAGGATTCCAAGGAGCCTTGGACGATTGAAAAGGGAAGCTTGACTTTCTACTTTCACTCAGTGGACCCTCTAGAGAGTTGGCCATGGCATCCTTTCTCTGTAGTTCCATGGGTGGTGAAGTCAGAAGGAGAGTCTTTGGGAATTCCACTGGATAGAGGCATTCTGATGGCTTCCCAGGGCATGGCGTCAGGAACCCTGGAGTGAATTTCTGGGGCTGCTTGCCGGACGCAGTCCGAGTCACGTTATCCCCTAGGTTTTCTGTTTTCTCCTTAGAAAACTGCTGGCAGGGAAGGTTCTGCATCCAGAGGAACACTCCTGCACTGTCGGTGGGCATGTGGGTTGTTGCAGCCACTCTGGAAAAGAGCATGGTGGTTCCTCCAAACGCTAAAAACAGAACAACCCTAGGAAACAGCAGTTGCCCTCCTAAGGATTGCCCTCAAGGGCACAAAAATGCACATTCAGTGGGGCACAAGCACTGTGATATGGACACCAACATTATCAACCATAGCAAAACGATGGAGGGAGTCCCAATGTCCATTCGCTGATTAGTGATATATATATATATATATATATATACATATATATATATGAATGTAGACCTCTAATCTCGCACATATTCTCAATGGAATAGGAGCCAGGTTCAAAAAGAATAAAATCTTACCATTTGCGAGGATGTGGATGGATCTAGAGTGGATTTAGCTAAGCCATATCAGTAAGAAATGACCAATAGCCTATCATTTGATGTCTATGGAATTTCAGAAAGAAAACATGAACATAGTGGGGGGAGAAAGATAAGTCAGTGAGGAAAGAGACTCAAACATAGAGCACCAACTGAAGGTAGCTAGAGAGCAGGGGTGTGGAGGGGAAGGATTCAATGGGCGATGGCTCTTAGGGAGGGCACTTGTTGTGATGAGCTCTGGGTTTTTTGTGCAGGTGAGGAATCATGAAATCCTACCTCCGAAGCCAAGGAACGAACACTGCACGGAAAGGAATTGGAATGGAAGTGAAGGAAGGAAAGAAGAAGACCGTGTTCTACTTCATGAAGAGGGAGGCAAAAATGGAGTGATTTTTGCTCTCTTGTTCTCATGATGATCATTAGCAAACATACTGTGTTATGATACTCTAGATTCTGTTTGCATAAGGAGGCCTCAGAAAGCTGCCAGGAAGATTCAGATGTCAGAACATGTCCATGTTCCATGGATATGTTCCTTGCAGTTTGCCCAGGTACAAAGGTAAGTGGAGAGAAATAAGGAAGAAGAGGAAAGGAGGTGTGAAGCAGTCAAGAGGTAGCCTTCCCCTTTGTCAAGGAAGCCTTGGGCCGATGTCCAGTGAGAAGAAGGAGAGGGGATCCCAGAGCTTTTTGGCAGGCAGGGGAGTTCCAGGTCTGCCTAGAGCTGACAGGGGTCCCTGAGGAGTGCTGAGGTAGGGGTGTGGCATGCCCGAACTGCTGATCTGGAGGTTGGATCCCCGAGGAGCCAAGTTGAGGATGGTGGTCAGGTGGCGCATCATGCTCGGGGGGGGGGCAGCAGAATGTGGGGGAGGACTCATGGGGACATGCAATTTTTCACTGGCTCTGATAGCCCCGTGCAGCTCCAAACAGACTGGTGACCTGCTAGGTGGCAGGTGGACTCCTACAGTGTGACTTCAGGGTTCCCAAGCCAGAGAGTTTGCGGGACAGGCCCCTGTAGAAGGAAGCCTGAAAACACGACTTAGGGTTAGGGTGATGGACTTGGGGAATGGCTGCTCTGACCTGCCAGCTCCGAGAGGGCTCCCATTGGGGTTGACTTCAGGAAATGGGTCCTGCAGTGCGGCAGAATCTGGGTTTCTGGGCAGGGAGACCAACGAGGGTGGGGGTGGTTTACAAAAAAGACCAGGCTGGTTCCCCTCCGAAATCAGGATCAACATGGAGAGGACGCTCGTAGGAATTGGCCTGAATTGGGCGGCCCTGAGGACCTCCCTGTTCCCCATGGCCGAGGTCGCTTACAAAATTGGGGCATGTGGCGTCCACAAGGAAAACACGCCAATACGAAGGGTCAGGGGAGCATCCCAGGAGCACATTTGAAGGAGGGGTTGTGGCCAGGAGTCCAACACAGACTGTATGGGCTGCAGGGGCACACGAAGATAGGCTGGCCTGAGTGAGGTCACGAAAGGTCCTCGCGAATGGAGGCTTTTCCACAGCATCGAAAGGAACCATTTCCACCTGATTGGAAGCGGAATTAGAGGCGTGGACTCAGGGATCCCCAGTTGGAGGCCCCAAGGGACAGAACCCTGGAAGCGGAAGGCTGGGGAAGCAGGCGAGGGTTCAAGCCCGGGCCTCGGGGCAGGCCTGGCCCCATGGGACAGCGCCAGGGAGGGGACCTCCGGAGGCTGAGGAGAAGGCTTTGGCCTCACTGGAGCCTACCTCCTGGACAGCTTTCTGGAAGGGTTCAGACGCGAGTGCTCGGGAATCCGGGCCAGGCCCCGGGGGTGGCCCTGCAGATGTGTGGCGCCCGAAGAGAGTTCGCCTGGTGTTTTCCGGCCAATTCTCACGAGCATTCTGCCCAAACCAGGATTGGATTGCGAATTGGCCGGCATTGGGCAGCCCTGTGGAGCGCCCTGCTCTCCAGGGCCCAGGGCACTTTCTCGCCCGGGGCAGGTCGTGGCCATCCGGACAACCCACCTAGACGACACAGCCCACCGGGGTGTCCCAGCGCAGGGGAGCGTTGAGGGACGGGTGGCGGCCGGGCGTCCGCCTCCGACTTTTTGGGTGGCTGGGGCGCCCAAGGACAGGGCTGACCTCAGTGGGGGCAACAGATTTCTCTCTCTACGAGGCTCATCTGAGGCGCTGAAAGGCACCATTGGCGCTGGACCCAGGGTTCTCCAGTTGGAGGCCCCTGAGGGACTAGACCCTGGAAGCAGAAGGCTGGGGAAGCAGGCAACGTTCGAGCACTGGCCTCGGGGCAAGCCTGGCCCATGGGACAGCACCAGGGAGGGGATCCCTGGAGCCTGAGGAGCAGGAGTCATAGGCCTCGCAGGAGCCTGTTTCCCAGAGGGCTTTCTGGCGGGGTTTGGACGCAAGCGCTCGCGATGCAGGGCCAGGCCTGGGGGGTCAGCCCTGCTGACGTGCGGTTCCCGAAGCGAGTTTTCTGGGTGTTTTCCGGCCAATTCTCATGAGCGTTCTGCCCAGACATTGGGGCAGTCCCGGCACCATGGAACAGTGCCAGAGAGGGGAGCCCCGGTGGCTGAGGAGCAGGAGGCGTCATCAATCAATGTGATAGAATAAATTAATAAGAAAAGAGAGAAGAACCACATGGTCCTCTCAATTGATGCAGAAAAAGCATTTGACAGAATTCAGCATCCGTTCCTGATTAAAAGGCTTCAAAGTATAGGGATAGAGGGAACATTCCTGAACTTCACCAAATCTATCTATGAAAGACCCACAGCAAATATCATCCTCAATGGGAAAAAGCTTGCAGCCTTCCCTTTGAGATCAGGAACACGACAAGGATGCCCACTCTCACCACTCTTGTTCAACATAGTATTAGAAGTCCTAGCAACAGTGATCAGACAACAAAGAGAAATAAAAGGTATCCAAATTGGCAATGAAGAAGTCAAACTCTCTCTCTTCACAGATGACATGATTCTTTATCTGGAAAATCCAAAAGACTCCACCCCCAAACTACTAGAACTCATACAGCAATTCAGTTATGTGGCAGGATACAAAGTCAATGTACAGAAATCAGTGACTTTCTTATACACTAACAATGAAAATACAGAAAGGGAAATTAGAGAATCGATTCCATCTACTATAGCACCAAGAACCATAAGATACCTGGGAATAAACCTAACCAAAGAGGTACTTGAGGAACTACAAAACACTCATGAAAGAAATTATAGAGGGCACGGATTGCATGGAGCACTGGGTGTGGTGCAAAAATAATGAATACTGTTATGCTGAAAATAAAAAATAAATTAAAAAAAATATTGAAGAAGACACAAAAAGATGGAAGACCATTCCATGCTCTTGGATCGGAAGAATAAACATTGTTAAAATGTCTATACTGCTTAGAGCCATCTATACTTTTAATGCCATTCCTATCAAAATTTCACCAGTATTCTTCAAATAGCTGTAGCAAATAATCCAAAAATTTGTATGGAATCAGAAGAGACCCCAAATCGCTAAGAAAATGTTGAAAAACAAAAATAAAACTGGGGGTATCACGTTACCTGATTTCAAGCTTTACTACAAAGCTGTGATCACCAAGACAGAATGGTACTGGCATAAAAACAGACACATAGACCGGTGGAACAGAGTAGAGATCCCAGATATGGACCCTCAACTCTATGGTCAAATAATCTTTGACAAAACAGGAAAAAATATACAGTGGAAAAAAGACAGTCTCTTCAATAAATGGTGCTGGGGAAACTGGGCAGCTATATGTAGAAGAATGAAACTCGACCATTCTCTTACACCGTACACAAAGATAAATTCAAAATGGATAAAAGACCTCAACGTGAGACAGGAATCCATCCGAATTCTAGAGGACAACATAGGCAGTAATCTCTTCGATATCAGCCACAGCAACTTCTTTCAAAATATGTCTCCAAAGGCAAAGGAAACAAAAGCAAAAATAAACTTCTGGGACTTCATCAAAATCAAAAGCTTCTGCACAGCAAAGGAAACAGTTAAGAAAACAAAGAGGCAACTCACAGAATGGGAGAAGATATTTGCAAATGACAGTACAGACAAAAAGTTGATATCCAGGATCCACAAAGAACTCCTCAAACTCAACACACACAAAATAGATAATCATATCAAAAAATGGGCAGAAGATATGAACAGACACTTCTCCAATGAAGACATACAAATGGCTATCAGACACATGAAAAAATGTTCATCATCACTAGCCATCAGGGAGATTCAAATTAAAACCACATTGAGATATCAGCTTACACCAGTTAGAATGGCCAAAATTAGCAAGACAGGAAACAACATGTGTTGGAGGGGATGTGGAGAAAGGGGAACCCTCTTCCACTGTTGGTGGGAATGCAAGTTGGTGCAGCCTCTTTGGAGAACGGTGTGGAGATTCCTCAAGACATTAAAAATAGAACTTCCCTATGACCCGGCCATTGCACTCCTGGGTATTTACCCCAAAGATACAGATGTAGTGATAAGAAGGGCCATCTGTACCACAATGTTTATAGCAGCAGTGGCCACGGTTGCCAAACTGTGGAAAGAACTAAGATGCCCTTCAATGGACGAATGGATAAGGAAGATGTGGTCTATATACACTACGGAGTATTATGCCTCCATCAGAAAGGACGAATACCCAACTTTTGTAGCAACATGGACGGGACTGGAAGAGATTATGCTGAGTGAAATAAGTCAAGCAGAGAGAGTTAATTATCATATGGCTTCACTTATTTGTGGAGCGTGGTGGACATGGGGAGTTAGAAGAAAGAGTTGGGGAAAATTGGAATTGAGAAGGAAGGGGAGGTGAACCATGAGAGACTATGGACTCTGAAAAACAATCTGAGGGGTTTTAAGTGGTGGGGGAGTGGGAGGTTGGGGGAACAAGGTGGTGGGTATTAGAGACGGCACAGATTGCATGGAGCACTGGGTGTGGTACAAAAACAATGAATACTGTTATGCTGAAAATAAATAAAAAATAACTTAAAAAAACCAAAAACTAATGACAGACTGTGTGGTGACTAACATAAAAAAAATTTAGGGAAATGATGAGTTAATGGATATTTTTTCAATGTCTGCAAGATCCCTTGTCAACATTGAATAGGTTGAACATTCATTGAATACAATGTGAATAGAATTTGGGGTCAAAAATAAGTTAAACACACTTGTGCTCTTTATCATAAACTGATTGTAAACCTTAATGACTTCATCAGAAATTCTAATTTTGTCTTCCATTTTAATCCTGTGAATTCATGCTGCTAAGCAAAGTGATTGTTGTCATATCTTTGGATTACAATTGTGGTACTATCTGTACTATAGATTATTACTCATAATATGTTTTGACATCCAGCTTATCTTTGTTTCTTTCTCTCTTAGATAAAGCCTCGACAATATGAAGTTAAGATTTTGGGCTTCAGTTTTCTTTGCCAAAAATTCTCGGTGTTTGATGTGCGTTTAATTTGATGAGGGATAAATATGGTGAATTCTGATGTCTCACTGACTTAAGTCTTGAAAATGCTTCTCTTCCCCATGTGGAGTCTAAGTGACAGTGTGGAGGGAGTTGCCATCTTTAAGAGACCAGGAGAAGGAACTCCTAGTGGGACTAGGGAGAATACAAGGTGTAATTTTGCAGAGAGATGTTTAGGAGGCAAGTGATGATGACAGCGTGAGGTCTGGAGTGAGCACTTCGCCATGAGCCGGCTCTTGGTGAAATGTCAAGAGGAGAAAACTCTCTGAGTCTAGCAAGCCGGCTACACTTAGAGAAGAAGACAGATACTGCCATGCAGAGCGTGTGTCACAGGAGAGAATTAAACCGTGGTTTTAAGTCTGAAGTGGAGGGAGCCTTTCCTGCCAGGGGAGAATGAATGGAATAGAGTCTGTGCCAGCGGGGATAATGGATAGTGTGTGGGGCTCATGGATTGTGGTGATTCTATGGTGCTGGCTGTTGACGGCCTGGGTGGCCACCTGGCACTTAGGAAATCATTGAATGTCGTTGTTTGTTGTTGTGAGTGCAGTAGTGGTACTGGTGAGAAGAGAGGTCTCAGAGCAGGAGAGCGCTCACAGTGGGTCAGGAGAAGAGGTTTGCACTTTGAGGCAAGATGAGAGAATTATTTTTTTAAGAGATTCTGTTTATTCACTTGATATATATAGAGAGAGAGAGCACAAGCAGGCAGAGTGGGAGGCAGACAGAGAGGGAGAAGCAGGTCCCTGCTGAGCAGAGAGTTGGATGTGGGATGCGATCCCAGGACCCGGGATCCTGACCCCAGCAGAAGGCAGACCCTTTACCAACTGAGCCACCCAGGTGCCCCACTTCTCCAGGACGTGAAGCTGTCATGTGAGCAGGAGGGAGACGTGGTCATCAAAACCAAAATGTAATATCTTCCATAGATGTGCACGCAGTTGATCCCAAGGAAATCCCTGGGTGGCCAAGGGGTAGAAGGAAGAGCTGATGTCCTCTAGCACCATGGAATCTGGCCATGCACTGTGGACAGAAGCCGCCACCTCCACCTGCAGGTAGGATAAGCAGACTTTGGCTTCAGCCTGTAGCAAGTAGGCCTTGGTGACTCTATTAAACTGGTGGGGGTGCCATGACCCAGAGAATAATAGGCAGCTGGATAGGAAGGCTCAGAGCCCGTGAGAGACTCTATTTCCAGGAGAGCCCAGTGTATGGCTAGCAACTGCTGCTTTCATGGTCTATAACCGAGGGCCAAGGAGGGCTGTTTCTTGCATTGGGATCCCATGTACAATTGACAGATAGCATGGGTGGTCCAGGAACTCCAGGAAGGAGAGAGGAGGCTGCTGAAGCCTTTTCTCCTGGGCAATAACAGGTGATTTTTAAAAAAGATTTTATTTATGTAGTTAATAGAGAGCTCTGGCTGGAAGAGGGGGTGGAAGGGAGAGGGGGAAGCAGGCTCCCCAACAGGCAGGGAACCCCCCTGCCAGGCTTGATGTCAGGATCCTGAGGTCAGGACCTGAAACAAAGGCAGATGCTTCACCAACTGAGCCACCCCGTCACCCTCAAAGGGTCATTTTTACTTGCACAGTTTTACCTGCTTTTTGTTGAGGGGAGACCCTCCTGCCTCATTGTGAGCTTATTGACAAGTAACAGCCTAAATGGGCTTCTGTAAAATTTATAAACAAGGAATATGTTGCCTCAGAACCCAAAAAGTACTGAAAGATGTTGGACTTCTATGTCCTTTTTTCTTTTTTAAAGATTTAATTTGTTAGTTGATAGAGCACGAGAGAGAGAGAGAGAGAGAGAGAGAGAGAAGAATAGAAGGGGCTGGGGGGGGGGTATAGGGAGAGGGAGAAGCACGCTTCCCGCTGATCAGGGAGCCTGATGCAGGGCTTGTTGCAGGACCCTGAGATCAGGACCTGAGCTGAAGGCAGACACTTAACTGACAGAGCCAGCCAGGAACACCGCATTTGTAGGTCCTTAACAAGTTTGCCAAATAAATTTCCTCACAGTAGGATGTCTTAAATGTGATGTCACACCTATGTTCTTGGAGAAAGATGGATGTAGTAAGTTCCTACCCACAGAGTCTGCCTGTGATAGCAGAGCGGTTTGGATGCCCTTTGTATAACAAGGTATATCATGTGTCCTTCAAGGTTGAGGCACACATGCCTGAGAGGATGTTGAACAGAACATATTGACCAAATCTATCATAGCGAAGTATTCACCATCTTTAAATTGGTTGGGCTCCCTCATTTTTTTAAAATTATTTTTTAAATTTTATTTATTTATTTTGACAGAGAGAGATCACAATTAGGCAGAGAGGCAGGCGGGGGTGTGGGGGAAGCAGGCTCCCCACTGAGCAGAGAGCCCAATGTGGGCCCGATCCCAGGACCCTGAGACCATGACCGGAGTTGAAGGCAGAGGCTTTAACCCACTGAGCCACCCACGTGCCCCATCCCTCATGGTTTTTTAAATGACTTTATTTCTTTATTTTAAAGAGAGAGCAAGAGAGAGAGAGAGAGCAAAGGAGCGGGGGTAGGGGGTGGTGGTGGGAAGGGAAGGGCAGAGGCAGAGAAAATCCCAAGTGGACTCCACCCCGAGCATGTAGCTGGACATGGGACCCAATCCTATGACTCTGAGATCATGACCTGAGCCAAAAGCTTAACCCACCGAGCCCCCCAGGTGTCTCAGATGTTTTAAGGGGACTGGGGTTTATTTTAATCAGGTATGGTAAGACAGGCAGATATACAAGTAACTCTCACAACGGAAGAAGTGTTTTTGGACTCACAGATCCCATGAAAGGAGGTCCTGGGAGGCATGGAGGGCCGCCCTGGGAAGCACCAGGCTTGGTCAGGAGAAAGAGGAAGTGAAGGGACAATAGGGGGAAGACCCTTTATCATGGATTCCATGGGAAGGGGCAGGGGAGTCCGGGTAAGCACGTTTAAGACTGCCTAGTTTGTGTCATCTCAGTGGGTTCTGGGACACAGTGGTGTCTGGAGTAGTTTGTCCTTACCCCTGGGGTGATCAGGGCAGGGCATAGTGGCCCAGAGTGTAAGAGTTTCTTACAAGAGATGGTTGGGGGTAAAGCATCTGATTTGGTTGCTTTACCTGTGAAAGGTTTGCTGGCAGGCAAGCTGCTGACCATCTCTAGGAATTCAGTAAGCCTGCCAAGGACAGTCCCTCCGAAGTCAGCAAGGCCTGAGATGTCAAAGCATTAAATACAGAGGATAGAAAATATGGTTATTATATTTGCTATAAACAGGATTTGAGCCCTCGTAATAAGTCCATTAAGGTTAGGCATCCAGTGCCTCCTCACAACATTAGAGTTCATTCAGAACCTATGATGTAGAGGCACAAAAGCCAGTCGGTCTCCTTTTATTTTTGCCAATAAAATTATTTTAGTAAATTTTGGATTTCCTTTTTTTCAAAGATTTTATTTATTCATTGGAGAGAGAGAGAGAGAGAGAGAGAGAGAGCGAGAGAGCGCAAGTACGTGTGATAGAGCAGGCCCCAGGGGGAGTAGCAGGAAGAGGTAGAGGGAGAAGCAGACTGACTCCTTGCCCAGCAGGGAGCTTGATATGTGGCTCTGTCCCAGGATCCTGGAATCAAGACCCAAGCTGAAGTCATTGACTAACCATGTGAGCCACCCAGATGCCCCTGTAAATTTTGGATTGACAGTTGGGTCAAATTTTGAACCTATGTTGAATTAGTCGGGGCAGGTGGGGGGAGGGTTCTGCCTCTGGTATTCAGATTTCTCTCTTCCACTCCTCCTATGCTTGGGTCTGTTTCTTCCTGGAAGAAGAAACCCCTGTGGGGTGGGGGAGTGTCTCATTACCCTGCTCCTCTTTCTCGGGTTTTTTTCCCAGAGTGTCTCAAATCAGCATCATCAGCCTTGGAGCTTCCATTGTGGCAATGGTTGTATGGTTTCAAGTCTCCTGGTGTAAGTCAAGTGGGAATTGATCCCCTCACTGTGCCACAGGGATCCCCCGTATGTTTCCCCCATAATCCTGAGGATCAGGATCTTGTGCCAAACAGATTAGGCAATGGGGTGGTCAGTGGAAAGGCACAAGACCCACAGCCTAGTCGTTGATGAAGCAAAACCATCTTCTGCTACAGCCCTACCTTTTCTCAGTATAGACTGTTTCCCTTCCCCCCTTTTCCCTCTCTACAGATTTCCTCAGGATAGATTTTCATTTCTAACCACACAAAGCCATGAGATTTTGTTTCTGTCCCCATCTAATCACATGGCACACATGTTCTGCATGTTTATAGGGAAAGGGAGCTGGTTTGGTCAGCCCACAGATGGACATCCTCTTCTTGTGGGAATGCCAATCCATCTCCCAGTGTTTGAGTCCACAGCCAGGAAAATCATTCTGTCCATGGCCAGAGTCAGAGCCTCAAGCCCCCGAATCACAAGATTAGTCTATCGACGAGCTGGGGAGCAACAACACTACTAGAAAGGCAAGTGTGCTGGTGAGGTGTTTGGCACTGGGAGAGAAGTGGAACACCAAATGCCCCCCCCTTTTCTGTTTTTGATCAGCTGGTGGTCCCTGGGCTGCCATGGATGTCTACCTGAAAACCTTGAGGGCTCAGGAAGACACATGGTAATAGGGAGAGGAGTGGCAGCTCGGAGTCGGGCAAGGCCACTCCCAATGCCTGAAACACAGTGACTTGGGAGGCTGCCAGGGAGCCATTCTTACATTTCCCTGGGGCCGCGGCCTCCCTCCTTTGCACCCACAACACAGAGGGTCAGCCCCAGGACTGTGCTTGAGGTGCGCTTTCCCCCATAGACCTGTACATCAGCCCCAAGCACTGGGCCATCACCAAGTCCCTGGAACTCAAGCACACCAGTCAGCATGTCCTGCAGTTGCCAACCTCAGGGGGGAGGCTTGGGGACCAATGCAGGCCACATGCAGGTCACATAGGTGACACCTCTCCCCCAGATACAGTCAGTTCTCATTCATTCTCACCTTTTTGGCAAGGATGGGGTATTATTTTGGAAACGGATGGCGACCTCCATTTGAGAGAATAGAACATGAGCCAACACAACTTGCCAGTGATTGCCAGTTCCCTCCCAGATCGTCATTGTCACCCCTGAAGCCAGTGACTTAGCAAAGCAGCAGGTCAAGCTGACCCCATGTCTTCATTTAATGTGGGGACACCCTGTTTGTGATGCCACTTGTTTGAATCACCTTCTCCTCAGGTCCCTGATGAGACCTGAGGAGACCTGCTCCAGATGTTTGGGGATCCCCTGACACCTGCTACATGTGATTAACAACAGTTTCCTAGTCACATATACTCACATTTCAGGGGAGAGGATACCAAACACGGTGCAGGACTGCACAGAGATTGCACTTGGGAACAGAGAGAAGGAGCAGGGCCTTGGAAGGGCAGACTTGGTTGGAACAAGAGGGCAGGCAAGTCCTGGTTCCCATGGGAGGGTATGAGTGGCTTCCTTGAAAAGTTCAGTGGGCTTCTAGAGAACTGAACACTGCTCCCCAAAAACCAGTAGGCTCTATGTCTGGTCCCTGTGATGAGAAGGGTGTTTGGTTAAGAGACCTCCCCTGTGACAGGGAGAGGAGAACGTGCATGATGCCATTTGAGTCCCTCCTTGATCTTCAGGTGTCAAGACAGCCCTTATTACAGAATCTTAATTTCAGGCCTTATGCCATAAGAGGGTACGACAAAGTAATTCTTACCTTATGTAAAGTAACTTGTATTCCTCTATGCTAGCAATGAATATGTGGGCTCCACAATCAAACACACATTCACAATTACTCGTACAAAGAAACTACTTCGGGATAAATCTAACAGTGCCTGTCCAGGCATCCCATGCTGAAAGCTATTTAGCACTGATACAGGAAGTCAAAGATATAAATAAATGGAGAAATGCACCATGCTCGTGATTTGGAAGACTAAGCATTGTAAAGATGTCAATTCTCCCCAGACTGATAGAGTTAATGCAGTTCCTATCAAAGTCCTGTCAGCTTTGTTTGTTTTTGTTGAAATAGACAAAAATATTCCAAAATGCATGTGGAGGGACAAAGGAATTAGAGTAGTTTCAAAAACTCTTTTGAAAATAATACTAATGTGGGAACACAGTCTACAGAGTTTCAGAACTTAGTAGTTAAAATAAGGAAGGCTGTGTGCTATTTGCAGGACAGATACATGGAACCGATCAGAACAGGGGCACCTGGGTGGCTCAGTGGGTTAAAGCCTCTGCCTTTGGCTCAGGTCATGATCTCAGAGTCCTGGGATGGAGCCCAACATTGGGCTCTCCCCTCAGCAGGGAGCCAGCTTCCTCCTCTCTCTCTGCCTGCCTCTCTGCCTACTTGTAATCTCTGTCTGTCGCGTAAATAAATGAAATCTTAAAAAAAATTTTTAAAAAAAAATAACAGAGCACAACAAAGAACCCAGGAATAGTCCCTACAAATAAGCCCAACTGGGTTTTGAAAAGGGCGCTAAACAACTCCAATGGGAGAAAGCTGGGTTTGTACTCTTTACAGCCTTCTAAAGCTTGTGGAAGTCAGAGAGGCCAAACTCAGAAAACAGCATCAGCAGAGAAGGATGATGGTGGTGTGACCCAGGCCCTACCAGGTGGGAATGGGGAAGGAGAGAGATTGGACGCCCAGGGTTGTGTGGGCGGGGTCCAAAGAGCTATCCCGTGATGCTTTCCGAAGTCCTATAGGGAGATGGGAAACTGTCCAATCAGCATGTGGGCACAGGCGCCAATGAGGGGGAGGGTTGTTAGGATAGCTGACGGGGGGGGGGGGGGGGGCGGGTTACCGAGATGCCTCTGCTGAGTGCGGGGCGACCAGCTCGCATTTTCCAGCTTTCTGTGAGGCTTGCTTCTTGCCTGGCATCTCTGGATCCCTCGTCCTTGCCCCGGTGGGTGCAGAACCTCCAGACCCATGGCCACTGGCCTGAGGATGCCCTTTTTCACCTCCTGTACTTCCTCTTCAAGGTCGACGCAGAGGATGACAGATTGAGCGGCCCCTGGGAAGATGCTTCTCTGTGCAGAGGTACCTGTGGGACATGACGTCAGGACCCTGTGTCCTTGGAGGCTGGGCCCTTGCTGGGAGGCAGCCTGTGTCTCAGGAATACACTGGATTGCCAAAATATATCTGTCAGCTCCTGCGCCCCTCGTTTCGCATCTGTGAGGGGCCCAGAGCAGGGCTTCATTTATGGAGCTGCTAATTATCTCAAGTGTGTTGTGAGAAAGGGGGAGTGGGAATGCGGCCTGAACCAGGCACATGGACATTCGGCCTTCTTGGGGCTCAAGTGCTGCTAAAAACCCGATGTGAAGCGAGTGAGTTGTAGTTTTGATGGGGGAGAAGTTTCGGTTCTCCCTCTTGAATAGTTACATTCCACTAGGGGTTGTCAGGATCTCCACTGTGCACCTGAGATAGGGCCAATTAGGTGTGTGTGTGTGTGTGTGTGTGTGTGTGTGTGTGTGTAGGGGGAATGGCCTTTTGGATGGGTGGTGGGCCTTCAGAGACTGGAAAGCATGATCAGTAGGACTGACAGGATGTGTGAGGGACTCACCAACTGGTTGGAAAAGACAGGAAGGAAATAATGATCCGTGAAATTCATCATTACTATTCATTACTATTTTGCATTGAGTGCTGAAAAATACAGTGTGCGTTAGAGTTTGTCCTTTACTGAGTAGTGTTTAAGCTGAGACCAGAAGGCTAAGAAATAAAAGGCGGATGTGGGAAGTTGTTCAGTGAGAGCAGGGAAGGCTGTGTACTGTTACAGGAACTGAGAGAACGCCCTTGAATCTCGGGCCACGTGGGGACTGTAGGATGGGGAAAACCAAGGTTTGGGGTGAGGACTTGGACTTTTTGTAGGTTCTTGGAGACTAATCATAGTGATTTAAAACATGATGCCCAGGCCCAAGCTGATCCTAGCTCTGCCTCTTATGAGCCGTGTTACTCTACCATTGTAGGTCTCAGTTTCCTGAAGGAAGAAATGGGGGTGATAATAATCCCACTTCATAGATGATTGTAAAGATGAAATGATATTTAACGTTAATAAAACACTCAGATCCATGTCTGACATGTAGTAGGTATTGGTGGTTGATTCAAGAAATAAATATGGGCACCTGCTCAGTGGGTTAAAGCTCTGCCTTCAGCCCAGGTCATGATCCCAGGGTCCTGGGATCCAGCCTCACATTGGGCTCTCTGCCAACAAGAGGCTGGATCCCAGGACCCTGAGATCAGGACCTGAGCCGATACCAAGAGTCGGATGCTTTGCCAAACTGAGCCACCCAGGCACCCTTACAGGGCCTGTAGCCTTAGGAAAATAAATCGCAAGGGTAAAGAAAGAGGAGGGAGAAAGTGAGGCCTGTAATTAAAAGAGGCTTGAGAGACTTGTTAACCAATCGCAAGGTATGGGTCTTATCCTCACTCAGGATTTAACAAATACAGAGAGTCAAAATATTCATGACATAATCAGCTAAATTTGATTTTTTTCCCCCAAGATTTTACTTCTTTAGAGAGAGATCACAAGTAGGCAGGGGCAAGGCAGAGAGAGAGGAGGAAGCAGGTGCCCCGCTGTGCAGGGAGCCCGATGCGGGGCTCCATCCCAGGACCCTGGGATCATGACATGAGCTGAAGGCAGAGGCTTTAACGCACTGAGCCACCCAGGTGCCCCAATCAGCTAAATTTGAACTGTGATTTGACATGTCAGGATATTGCAAAATTATTTTGAAATGTTTGAAGAGTGAGGATAGTTTTGCGGGCATATCTATGTGTGTGTCCATCAAGGGCAGTTTTGCTCCCTAGATGTTTGGCAAAGTCTAGGACACATTCGGTGGTCATAAGCACAAGTGAGGAAGAGGCTCTCTGCACCTCATGTATGGAGACCAGGGGTGCTGCTAAGCATCGTAGTATACTCAGGACAGCGCCCTCAGCAAAGAATGATGGGGCCTAAGATGTGGGTCATGCCAAGGTTGTGTAAGCCTGTTCTGGAGACAGGTGTTGACGTAGCCATGGGTTCAATGATAGGATGAAGATAGTTGTTTCAAAATGTTATGGGGGCTGTGGGGATGGGCTGTGAGCTGAGAATTATTTAAGTTAGTGATGGGAGTTCCTTATACCTACCATTCTCTTTTCTTGGGTGTGTGTATATGTATCTATCTGTATGTTTTTAGTGTGTGTATGTGTGTGTATTATATACAAATGTATATTTCCATAACAAAAGCTCAAAAGCTTGCTACGGGTGATGTAGAGTCTGTGTTCACGTGGCATCTGGTGCCAGCACGTGGGGAGGGTGGACAAGCTGAGACGGGGGTTCGCAGGAGCGGCAGCAGTGGCGTCCTTAGCAGGCTTGGTCTGCAGTGGAATGTTGGTGGTGTCTGGCTGTCGAGCTTCCCTTTATCCCTGTTGTTTTTTTCAAATTTTTTTTTTCTTGTTCTTTGACCTTCCTAATAGCCTTCCAATAAATTCTTTTTCTGTTAAATTTAGTCAGAATCAGTTTCTGTAAAGCAAGAATTCTGACTTACACAAGACAAGGGTGAAGCTGATGTATAGAGAAAAGGTGATTTGACAGACTGTGGGAGGAGAGAGAGGAATTAGGAGAAACAGATATATAAAAATATATGTGTCATTTATATATCTAACAACTAAAATTTACAGAGTGTATATATATATAGATAGATAGATATAGATAGATATATCTATATCCACATACATATGTATATAATATTTGAGAGAAAGAGAATCTCATGGTTTCTGTTTTTCTTGTTCTTAACTTCTATCCCTCTCAAGACTACAGTTTAGGGACGCCTGGGTGGCTCAGTTGGTTGGGCAGCTGCCTTCGGCTCAGGTCATGATCCCAGCGTCCTGGGATCGAGTCCCACATCAGGCTCCTTGCTCGGCGGGGAGCCTGCTTCTCCCTCTGCCTCTGCCTGCCATTCTGTCTGCCTGTGCTCGCTCTCTCTCCCTCTCTCTCTCTGATAAATAAAAATCTTAAAAAAAAAAAGACTACAGTTTAATTCTTGTCCAGGGATATTATGAGATAGCCCCATTTTTTAAATATAAGAAACTCTCCTTTCTACTTCAATAAATGCAACTAGTTTTCTGTCACCTACAACCCACAGAAGCTCAGCATAGTTTAGATTGTGATGTGCTCACCTAACCACCTTTTTGCTATACTTGCTTTTGCTCACTGCTGTGCAGAGGTTCCACAAATGTCTGTTTCATGGGCACACGATTGTCATTTGGCTCCAGACAAGGAATGAATGTGCTGTTCATGGCAGCAGAGGCACTCTGGTCTTCTTGGCCTTTCCAATAATCATTGTAAGTGGACACACTTATTGAGAGTTCATTCTGTCAATTGTGCCTGTCTTTCATAAGTTTTGCCAGTAAGCCTCAGTCTCTCTGAACACCCTAACTGTAGGGTCCACAGTCCTTGGGTTTGTGAGGCACAAGGAATGAATGAATCCAGTGGGGTCCCTTGAGAGACAGCCTGCCGGCCTCTCCTGGTGGGTCCTATACCGACAGACAAAGGCCATTGCAACTTCATTGAGGAAGGTGGCATATAATGTGAAAGAGTGTACAGGCAGGATAGCCTGGGTTTTCTGAGAACAGGCTTTGAGTCAAATAGCCTTAGACCATCACCCTATTTCTACCCTGTGCTCCTGTGCTTCCTTAGGCATGTTTCTTGACCTCTCTATCCTCAGTTTCCTCGTCTGTAAAATGGACTGTTTTATGGATTAAATGAAAAAACTGTATACATATGTAAATTCACAGAGAAGATGGCATATGGGGAGCCATGTAGAAATG